>NC_089895.1:5360313-5664183 GCF_040182565.1 Anser cygnoides | reverse complement strand
GGAGATGACAGCAGCAATGCCGGGGAAGCCAAGCCATCCTCGGGGAATACAAAAATGCTTGCCAAGGCATTGATGGCTTGTTGTCATTTTCAGACCTGGAGCTTAAGCCCTACCAGGGTTTTAACTCTCAAAGATTCCTTTAGCAGTAAAATAAGAGCTAGAGAGCTAGAGCAAAGCCAAAGAATGGAGGAAGGATCAAGCTGCCTGTAGATAGCTGACAGAATGAATTAAAACCTGGCTTGTTACTGGGACGATGTATGTATAGGGCAGGTACTTGCGTGGATCGATACTTCTCAACAGGAGGAAAGCAACTGGCCATTTTTTTTCCTTCTAATGCTCTCTCAAAAATGTCATAACGCATGAAATGGAAACGTAACTGGATTTGAAAGTTAATGACAGGCATTCCCTGTGAATCGTCCTGCGCGTGTGCTCCCTGCGGTTAAGTGCTCCGAGGGAGGGGAAAACCCATCTGTGAACTCTCTGTTCCCCTGGGGACTCTGCAGGAGTGATGACTTCATTCGAGGGACTGCGGACGGTCCCTCTAGTGCCGTGCATTTCAGTTAAATCTCTTTCCACTGCGTGGCTTTGAATGGGCTAGCAGGGAACGAAGCAGGGGTCAGGCTCCAAGACGGAGAAAGAGCAATTATTTTTCATCAAGATACGTATGCATAGAACTGTGGCTCCCTGTGTGCATGGGCTTGCAAGCGAGCTGAACGCCCCTACTGCAGTTTAGGGTTTAAAGCTTCCTGCCTGGACGTGTTTTGAGGCTGCTTTTTGGCTGCACTGATGTCGCTCCTCACCGCGGAGCATGGCACTCTGCGTCTGCTGAGCATCTCGCCATCTCCAAAGGGAGCACAGCACGCGTCGGAATGCATGTCTGCCTGCTCAGCCCATCCAAACCCAGGGATATCCTCTGGTCTTTGGGGAAAAAATAAATTGGGATTTAGTAGCACTTAACTATAGAGGAGTGGGGGGAAACATCTTTATTTAATCAAACCAGTGGCTTCCTGAACAGCCTGCCATGGTACAGCAGAAAGGGAGGGAATCCAGTGTAAAAAATAGTTTGGAGTGTTCCTTGGGATCTGATGGCAGGGTCTTTCACATTGATTTATGTTAGGGTAGCTTTGTGAGGGCAGCCTTCTAAGAGCCAAGTTCCTAACAAAGTGGTCTCTTATTCTTTTAATAATTAAAAAAAAATGATAGGAGGGAAACTCAGCATCAATCTCGACTATTTTCTTTGATACCAGAATTCAGGTGCCTTTTCTTATGCCTCCCTCTCCCCCACCTTCCTGCATGGAGCATCTGCCTCCTTTTGTGTCAATTCCTAGGGCAGCTATCACTTCTAGCTGTCATTTTAACTGCTGCCCTCTCTGCCTTTCCAGCTCTGAAGCCTTAAAGAGCTCCATTTGCAGCTTCACACTGCATATCAAAATAACACTCCCTTGTACAAAAAGGGTGCCAATGAAACTAGCGAAGGGATGAGTCTATTTTTATGGACTACAATAAATATTTGAGTTATCCTTCTGTTGTGCAAAGAGAAGAGAGGCTTAATGTGATGGGTAGGGGTGCCTCTCTCCTGTGTGTATGGGCTGCTTGTGTGAAAGGAGTGCTTTATGGAAGACATTTGTGCAAAAGGCTGCAGAGAGAGTCTTGTTGCTTCCCAAGTTTCTTGTGCATTGAGATGAACTGTGTTAAACCACACACGTAATGCGTTTGTTTGCACGTGGGCTCAGTTGCTTCAGATGGTTGCACAAAGGCACGTGGGCTGGTCCAGGTTGGACCACTTAGGCGAAACACTCACCACTGGAGCGCAAGCCTGGGAAGTTTTTTTCCAGTGGGAAATGGGGAAAGAAATGGTAACACTTAAACAAAACTGCCGGTGTCTGGAAGTGGAAGAACACAGGGCTGTGCAGAAGCTGCTTTGCTTTGGTCCAGAGGAGTGGAGAAAGCAATTGTGCTTCTGCTGCCTGTTTGCATGGCAAGGGAGGAAGGAGTGCCAAGGCAGAGCTCTCTGCCTCATTTAGCCCAGCTGGTAAATAACAACCCGGGGGCCATATGGCACTTCAATGCCCCGAGTTCACGGCTGCAGCGGAGCAGGGGTGGAATTGCTGGCCAAAGGGTGGCCTTTTCCCAGGAGCAGACCCTGCTGAAGGCAGATGAGCGCGTTAAGGTCAGGGGACAGTCGGTGAGCATCTCCCTGTCAAGCCTGCTCTGTGCTGCCTGGCTTCTCCCACTCCCTGCTGTGCCTCCCTGACAGCTGTATGGTAATTAGCCCTTGCTCTAAGCTGATTGACTGTGAATAGGAGGCATGGGGAGGGGGCAAGCAGGTGCTCCCCAGGGGCCAGCAAGCTTCCTTTGCCCGGTGCCCCTTGCTTTGACAGGAGCCAGCGGCAGAGCTTGCAGCCTCCCAAAAAGGAGTAGGAGGGGTAAAGGAGAAGGGGCTGAAAAAGAAATCCCTCCTTCCCTGCCAGCCCACAGTGCTTAGCAGAGATGCTACTCTAGAGAGCGAACAGAGAGAGAGAGAGAGAGAGGACAGAGCTGCTCCCTGCAGAACCTCCCTGGCAGCTGGCATCATGAAGATTTTCAGCAGGCTTGAATACCTCCTGGTAAGGAGACGGTTCCTACAGGGTCGGTTCTTGGGGAGAAAGTTTAGGGGGCGCTTTGCCTTGGGGGAGCAAGGACGGTGCCCGTAGGACCGTGCTCGCTGATGCGACCCAAAAGCAAGCACAGCTTTATTACTGCAGGAGAGCAAACGTGTTTGGTTTTGTTTGTGGGATGGAAAAGGGCAGGGCACGGATCTCTGAGCATCATCTGCTGGCAAGCTGCAGAGCAGGGGGATCATTTGGCATTAGGGAGCTCAAGAAACAAAAGGTCTGTAAATGGGATTTTGCTGGAATGAACAAAAGCTGTGCAGAATGGGAATGCATGTGGGGGAGCCCTCCTTCAAATTCCATCTGCTTCGAAGGGTGCCTTGGGCTGTACAGTATATACACAGGGGTAAAAATAGCCAGATAGAGAGAGGCTTGAAATACAGTCAGGCACCAGAAGAGAACAGAATGTGCGTGCACCAGGGTTTGTGTCGAAGGGGGTGTGTGCCTCCCTGGGGAATGTGAATATTCCTCTGAATTATGTTCTGCTCAGAATCGGAGCCAAACTAGTCACGCAGCTTCTCGCTTACCTCGGGAGAAGCTCTTTTCTGTGCTCGGGTGTACATAACGGTAAATGGTGAGCATCACTGGTTACTTACCAAGTGAAGGAAAGCACTTTTGGGTAATGCCTTTGTCTTTTCTGAAGGCGAGCATTTATCACGTGTGCTGTCTGCTATCTTAAATGGTATTGATAGGAAATAAAGTCATGTGGAGTTCTGGTGGAAGCCGTGTTTCTCTGAATATCTTAAACTGTACTGGGATGATCCACTGGTCGTGATTGCCTGGTTTTGAGCGTTTTTGTATCACTAAAAGTCAAAACGTACAGAGAAGTGCAGTCACGATGTGCACGTTGAAGTGGTACAGGGAGGCGCTAATGCTGCGGCTCCCCAGGGAGGGCCGCTGCCATAAGAAATATATTTTAAAGGACTAAGGGAGTCAGTGTTTCAAGGAAAGGTTCTCTCTCTTCTCAGCTAGGTGTTGTGCCCTTTGGGACAGGAACGAACCTGCGCCAGGTGGGCAGAAAAAAAGACCATCCTGCTTCAGCAGGTGCCTCTGAGGCAGGGCTCCTTGCCTGGCAAACGTCCCCCTGCCAAAAATATCCGGGGGGATGAGGGGCATCTTCGCCCCCCGTGGTAAGGCTGCTCACTGAAGCTGTATTTAGTTTGGCCAGGCGTGTCTCTGCGTGAAGCGCTGGCTCCCCAGGAGCAAGTGGCAGAGCTTGGCTGGCCTCTGCGGTGCGGGCAGTCCCGTGCATGCTGCGTGCAGATGGACGGGGGAGTTTGTAACCGAGGGGGGCAGGAGATGCCCTCTAAATAGGGTTTTCTGTTTTTCTTTCCTGGATCCGTTTGTGTCTGTGCTTGTGTTGGGTTTTCCCTTTCGTTTGCTGGTTCGAGTGCCCCCCTTAATTCCTTTTTCACATCGCTACTGACGTATCTCTTGGAATTTGTTACTTCATTGTCGCTTCGGCAGCAGTCGGCGTGCTCCCATGGAAACCATTGTGGCATCCTTTCTAAAAGAATATCAGGTCCCGGGCAGCCGTGTGCGCAACCTCAGGGTGACGGGGCCGGCAAGGCCAGGCCGGTGCGATTTACTGGAAGTGGAAGACACGGGGAAGCAGATGATGGCAGAGATTCGGTTTCTTATTTTGGAAGACAAGGGATTTATTTAACCAATGTGTGATCCAACGTGTCGCTGCTGTTCCTAATTGCGTGCACAGTTGTAACCCAAGCCATTCAGACCCCAGTCCTAGGAAGCCTTTTCCATGTCGAGCGTTTTTCGTACAGCAGAGACAATGAGGTGCTAATTGCAGGCTGAATAAACGGGTCCAAACTCGTTGAGAGCAGACTTTCCTGTTCCATGTACACAGCAAAAATGGGGAGAAATTGGTAAAAGGTGGTCTATGAAAATCATGTGTTAGTGTCACATGTAGCAGGAAAGGGAAAGGGGGCACAAGAAAAAGCTTTTCCTGTGTGCCCTTACCCTGCTTGTTGGGCCTTTTAAAGTGAGGTTTGAATCCAGAAGGTTACTGTCTGTTGTGGAATGGGTGACACGTTCCTTCACCAGCAGCTCCCAGACACAGCTGCCTGGCTTGAGAGGCTGGGAAGTTTCTCCTTCCCGGTTCTACTTGGAGCCAGAGAGCCCCTGATGCTCTTATCCCATGCGAGGAGGGCTCACAGACTCGCTGATGGCGCGGCCGGCGGCGTGCTTGGCAGGAGCAGCGTCACTCAGCTGCGACTGACTTATTTCCCAGATCTAACGAGATTAAAATCTTTTTGTCGATGGACAGAACAGACTCGGGGACATCAATGGCAGGTCTGCCAGGATTCGTTGTCACAGCTGTCTGCGTCCAGCTGTGGCCACACCACCATGCATTTCATCGCCGTGGGCAGGATGATCTCAGGCAGCTTTCTGAGCTGGGATCTGTGTGCTCATGCTTAGCTCCTCTGCTAGAAATTTGCCCTCTTCCCAATGGCCGTGGTAGCAATGTTCTCTGTATGAACTACCTCCTAGGAATCTGTTGTGGAAGGCCATAGTTTAAGCTCATTTTAGCGTGCTGAGACTTTGACAATTACGGTTGTGCAATTTGAGTGGCGGGCACCTTAAACCATCCTGAGTCCTGCCATGGTTTTACCTCGTGGCTATATGAGCCATTTCTGCACCTTTTGCTTTCAGTCTTTGCCTGGCTGAGAAAGCAAAACCAATACTGACTGGGGACAATTGCTGGATTTACTTTTCTCCTCCCCTTTTCCTTTAGTTTGTCCTTCACTACATAAGCTTGTAGCAAAGACCTCAGCAGAGTGCAATGGAGTGGAGCAAACTGCCCCTGAGGATCGGCCTGGGGGATGCCCAGGGACAAGAGGCAGGCTGCTCCTTATTCCTCAGCTCTCCCTTGATTTGAGCCTACTTCACAAATCCAGCTTACGGGTCCGGCGGGCATCCTGCCCTCAGCTGCCCTGCAGTGGCTGTGTTGACCTCAGTGGAGTTGCTGAGGAATTACACCAGCAGAAACACGTGCAGAATTTGGCCTGGGGACGTTTCCTAACCAACGAGGAGGAGGGAGAGAAATAGCATCCAAGTAATGCAAGCACGAGTCAATCTTTCTAGCAACGTGCTGCTAGGTTTGGGCACCATCCAGATAGCTCTGGCTCCTACGAGCTGTGTATGTGCTTGGTGTTTTTGTGTTAATTCCTTCTAAAACTGAGTTTGGTGCAGGTCAGAGTTCTCTCAAAGGTAAGGAACGCCTCCACGTGCCTTCGGCTCCTCTGCTTCAGCCCTTCGGTCTGTAGAGGGGTGTAACACAATGCAGGCTCCACGAGGTTAAACGCACACCTGGCTTGACTCCGCTGACTTTCAGTGGATTTACTCTGACGCATGAGGCCCATCTGTTCCTCCTGCTCTCATCAGCAAACATCCTCCTTACACCACGCAGCACCGTTACATAAGGGCAGCTGAAATCACGGGGTTGTGTTTAGACCCTTGCCCCTGGTTTTACCCCTTCTACCAGGTGTCATTTCTAAGAAGCCCTTGGCATGGCTTTTGTGCTGTGTGTTTCCCGACGAAGCCCTTATTTTGGGGTATTTGCATGATTTATCGTAGACCCATGTAGATTCTCACCAAATTTATAAAGTCTCACTTTGGAGCAGCTCTACGGAAATCACGCACTCAAATGGCCACAGGTTAGAGGAAAATTTCCTCTAGCCTTTGTTTGCAATACGAACATGAAAGGCGTCTGTGGAAGAGACCCCCCGTGGGAATTGCCCCCTTACAGCACGAAAATTTGGGGCAGGGCAGGCTCATTTAATTGGGTGCCTTCCAGCCGCGTTCCCGGTGCTAATTGGGCATCATGCTGTCTTTCCGAGGAATGACTCAGACCTGTCCCATTACATCCCCTCCTTCTGTATCAGTGTTATTCTTCTGATGACACCTCCCGGGCGAGCTGGCATCTCCGAACGTGAAAATAACTCATCCTAATGAGGGTGAAGTGCGCGTTGCCAAGCGACACAGCATCGCCAGGGTCTTCATCTGCGGAGCTCGAAGGCACTTAGGTTAATGGGGCTGCTCTTCGCTGTGCTGTTGGGTCTTGGAACCGAGCGGCACAGGGAAAAATATTTGCACTCAAGAGAAAGGGAAGGGTGGGTGGAATGCGTCAGTAGAGGGAAATCGGTGGGTGAAGAGAAACGCGCCTTCGCTCCCCAGGTTAGGGGAAAGTCAGGTTTCATGACCTGGTTTCTCTGGGGAAGGAGGCAGCTCGCTGCCCAGGGAGAGTAATCCCGTGTTCTGCGGGAGCAGCTGCTGTGCTCTCCGCTCCGTGTGTTGCTCGCCAGCTGTCAGAGTCCGTGAGGGCTGTGGTGGATCAGTGCCAGCCCTGACAAATCGGCTCTGGCTGGTAGCATACCGGAGAGAATCGTGTGAGTGCAGGTTGGAGATGGCATATGATGATAGCTAATGAAAACGGAATCGATCAGTCTTTCTTACCCTCTGGAAACCATCGTGCTGGCTTGCCTTGTGCGAGAAGGTTGGGTTTGCTCTGTTCCTGGCCCCCTGCAGAACAGAGGTAAGGCAGCAGCACTGCGGAGTTGCGTGGCCAGGTGAAAAGCACCTCCATCACCTTACTTCCCATTGCAGGCTGCCCCGATCGTTGGGGACTTTTAATCCTCCCAATTGTAAGCTACTTGCCTTTCTACGTGCCAGCTACCAGGGTGGGAAACACAGCACGCATAGTGCATTCTCCAAGCAATAGGGATGGATAAGCTTAGTGCAATGAGGACAATTCCTGACTGCTATTCAAGGCTGCAGCCCACTAAGGCAAAGGGATGTGCTGTGAGAGACAGCCCTGCCTGAACGTCAGGATCTTGCCATAGGTGCTTTCTTCCTCTTTATGCTTTTATTAGGCTTGTCTCCATCTTGGTCCTGCAGGGCGTAGCCACGTTAGAGTCTGTCTCTTTCTATTTGCAGGACTTCTCCTACGATGACTCAAAGGTGGAGTTTAACGTCGACGCCCCAAATGGAGTGGTAATGGAAGGCTACCTCTTCAAGAGAGCTAGCAATGCGTTCAAAACATGGAATCGGTGAGTAATAACTCATAGCCCATCTGATACCTGGGCCAAGACTCTGAAGACAGCTAATACCATAGGAAAGCTAAATTCGTAACAATTCAGAGAAATATCTAACAGCAGGACGTGTCCGGTTTTCAAGAGCCACAAGTATCAAATCTGTCAGTTGTGGGAGGGGGAGGTACGTGAGAGTGCGAACATCAGCTGCGCTGCTGGGAGCTGAGGTGGCTTTTTGTGCACTGACCCTGCTCTTAATTGCTTATAAATATTTCATCTGATAGATCACCGGGAATGCCAGTCTCATATGGCTCCTTCGGTAGTTAGGAGTCTCTACAGCTGCCAGAGACCTTGGGAAAGTGGAAGCAAAGGGTTCATGTTCTTGCCTTGTTCGATATTTGTGTGTTTAGTGTCCCTTGAGAGCGTCATTGGGTTTCATGTTTGGTTGTGCAACAGGATTTAAACCCTTCCAGTGAGTTTCTAATGCAAGAAATCAATGCCTTTTTGGCCCACATTTCCTCCTCTCACTTAACAGAGAAATGATATAATATTATGAGATCCTGTACTTGGCTGTGGGATACACTCAGAGTATATGCCACAGCAGGCTTGAAATATGCTCTCATTAGGCTTTGGAATAAATAAACACTGAGCGATTCAGTGAACAGTCTGCGGGGTGCACACAAACTGCCTGTGTTTGCACAGAGAAAAGATCTGAAATTACTGGAGATCTCAGAGTCAGCTAGATCAGTGAGTCCTCTCTGAGGCTTGCCCTAGTGCTAAGGAGAGTCCAGTCAAATTTAGCAGAATGGTTTTTGCCTCTCAGGCTCTTATCCCCTGACATTTCAGCGCTAAGCTTGCAGTTGGAAGATCCAGAAACTACAACAGCAGCTCTGGCCCAGTGCATCACCTGTTTGATTTCAGTGCTTACCTGGAAGGTATTGCGGATGAAATCTTAGCAGCCTTTTAGGATTTCCCTGTTTGCTGTTTCATAAGCAGACTACAGCCTCTGTCCCTAGACATGCATGGTTGCTTTCACGGCACGCCACGTGTCTGTGCAGAGGAGAAGGTCATTCCGGAGTGTGTCAGGTTCATGTCACGACCTGTACATCGAGAGCTTGGTTCTTGTGAAAGAGAAAAACGGTTCCAGCAGCTCTCTTCTCCACCTGGCTGTGAATTCAAGGGGCACACCATCGGGCATTTACCCTGGAGGGAACGTGATCCTCAGAGGCTTCCAAATTTTCCTGATGTCTGAAGTAAAGCTGGTGTCAAGGGCTCCAGGTTTTCCCAGGCCGCCAAATCTGAGCTATCCTCCCCCATATCCTCCTACATCCTAGTGATACACAGCCTGCATCCTCCCCACGGCCTCCTCCATCCCACCCACTCTTAGCCACATCTTCTGGCGTCTCAGCAACTCACAGCTCCTGGCGCTTACTCATCGCCCTCCTGCTGTCACTCCACCACTTACCGGTGCTGCCTCCCCCTCGTGAGCAGGGGGCAGGCAGAAAACAACAAAATCCACAGTTCAGCTGAGGTTAGGAGGCAGCACCAGGCAGCAATGTGTGCCCGGGGGTGGCAGAACAGGAGCAGGATCAGAACCACGAGAAGCTTTCCCCTCTGCTTTATGTGACAGCAGCATTGCTCCTGGAGCAATTGTTACAGATCGTTACTGTCACAGCAGCTCAGAGATGCAGAACCACATGAGCTCATCAAACGGGGCTCCCACGTAGGTGGGATGGCCTCCAGTTACCTGTATTTTCCCATTTCTCCGCAGACATGTCAAGTCCTTTATTGCTGTTGCCTTTTATCTCCCTCTTTAATGTTTCAGCAGTGACGAAAGAAAGAGAATCCTGTCTCATCTCATTTTCCTAGGGAACCCAGTTCATTTGCAAAACGGGCGTGATACAGGCTCAAATGACAGCCTGCTGCAAGCTCTTTGACTCTTTGTACTCAGATGTTTCTTCCTGAGGTCTGGTGCTGGTGGCCATGGTTTTCATTGCCCTCTGGGATGATGATCAGGTTGCTAAACCTTAGGCTGTATTTTGGGGTGAGGAAATGGCTTGGGGGGGGGGGGGTTGGATTTAGCACTGGAGATTAAGACAGCAGGGACTTACCCCTGATATCAGCATCACATGGACCTTCTCTCACTCACATTTTAGTGGAAAGCTGGCCCTAAGGAGGCAGACTCCCTCCCAACACATGTGTCCTTACTCTAGCCAGAGCAAACAGGAGCTTTGGCATTCGGTTTGGCCTCCTGTAGTCTGTTGTGGCTACTGAGAACTCAGCCTGGTGGATAGCGTATTCTGTAAAAACAGCAAGGTGTGCAGCCTTTTCAATAAACACCGGGTATGCCAGGTCCATCCAGCCCCAGCAGCGCAACGTGTCCAACAGGCACAGCGTTTACTGCCTGCACCAGGGCCAGTGTGCACACACAGACTTCTTGCCCCAGTCATCTTAGGCAGCAGTATGGACTGCCCTATTCCTTCCCTTCCTTCCTCCTTCACATACACTGCCATATCTAGGGCACAGCATCTCGGTGCCAGGAGTCATTCCCTAAGGCTGTAAATCCTTTGTTTATTCCCTGAGGGAGGGCGCTGGAGAAGCAAGAGTTTATGACGTTAGTTTTCAGCTTCTTTGAATAAATTAGACTCAAATGCAGAGATCTTGTTCTGCCGCAGAACAAACCACCTGTCTAGAGCTCTGCCGTTCATTCGCTGTGTTGTCTGTCTTCCTTCAGGAGGTGGTTCTCCATCCAAAACAGCCAGCTGGTGTACCAGAAAAAGCTAAAGGTCAGTGAGGCTTTCCCAGGTGACCCTGCTAGATTGGCCACCTTGTGTCCTGCTTCGCTGGGGACTTCTGCACCGTGGTGGGGAGGGTGGGGTTGGCTTGGAGGGACCGCAAGCCCATTCAGGCACTATTACGCTCCAGAGTTAGACGGTGCTGAGAACTAAGTGGCAGCAGGTGGTGTTTGCAGCGGTCTAAATATCCCTGATCAGCAGAGGAAGGTGATGTCCCCAGTCAGCTGGCCTCTGCGTGCACTTGTTGTCCCAATCTTTGGTGCTGTGCAGCCCCTTCCTATTGCCCAGGAGTTTTCCCTTGGTGGGCTGGCTTGTTTTTTTTCTGGACCCAGCATATGGTAACCAGAAGGGTTTGGGGATGAGCTTTCTGAAAAGCCCAGTTCTGACAGATTCAGGGAGCTGACAAAGCCGCCTGTTCTCACCCTTTCAGGATGTCCTCACAGTAGTGGTGGAAGACCTGCGGCTCTGTACTGTCAAGCCGTGTGAAGACATAGAGAGGAGGTTTTGCTTTGAGGTCGTCTCACCTACCAAGTAAGTTTGGTGGATTCCCTAGGTCACCCTTATGGCAGCTGGGGTGTACATGGAACTGCAAGAGATTCGCTTTAAGCAGGTGCTGCCCTGCGTTATTCAGTGTTGGCTGGGATACTCCAGAGTCCTCATGAAGTTTATTAGATACCAGCATAAGCCATATGTGGGACACGCAGACCTAATGTATATATACACTGTGAAACTGGCAATGCTCAGCTTTCCAAAACTGCCTGGAGATTTTGAAGTGGGAGCAACTCTGACAGTGCGAGCTTGTAGGATTAATTTTTGCCACTGTGTCTGCCAAACCAAGGTGCTTGCCCCCATTGGAAAGGTTATGCTGTGGGTGAAGCAGGACAGTTTTGACCAAAACACACGCTCTTTTTGTTCTTCCAACTCTTTTCTTTCTCTTGCAGGAGCTGCATGTTGCAGGCTGACTCGGAGAAGCTGCGTCAGGCCTGGATTCAGGCTGTTCAAGCCAGCATTGCTTCTGCATACCGGGAGAGTCCTGACAGCTACTACATTGAAGTGAGTGAGGCGTCAAGGAAGGTCCCTACTGGTGTGTCAGGGCCATAGCAGCAGGCTTTTGGGCTGTGACAGGTCCAGTGTGGGTGAGCGAACGTTTGGACCAAGGCAGCAAGCTGCTGGCTGTCCTAACTGAAAGGCGACATGATAACGAGCCACATTCCCAGAGCAGGGATGGAGTGAAGCACTGTCTTGTAACAATAAGAGATTAATGAGGCTTTATCCTTTCGTTTCCTGGACAAGCACTAGCTCATTTCCCTTCAGATAATGCGTCCTCTCAACGCCTCTGCAATGGAAAGCTCTGATTCCTTCCTTGCAGATCCTAGACCCCTTTTTGTTCCCTGCAGAGACTGGACCGGACTGCTTCCCCATCAACCAGCAGCATTGATTCCGCTACCGACTCGCGGGAGCGCAACGTGAAAGGGGAGACCATCTTGCAGAGGGTGCAGAGCATCCCTGGGAATGACCAGTGCTGTGACTGCGGTCAGCCAGATCCCCGCTGGGCCAGCATCAACCTGGGCATCCTGCTGTGCATCGAGTGCTCTGGTATCCACAGGTACCGTGCACGTGTGTGCTCTGTGCTGCCAGCCAGGGGCGTAGATTGCAAGCTCCTAGAAAAAAGGTGGAGCATGGGTTGCAACTGAATAATGTTGGTACAGATGGATTCAAAGATAGTTGCTTGCTGCAGTACTTGTGTGCAGGTACATCTCTGTGTGTATCCAAGCTCTGTGCTTCCCACACAGCTGCTGTAGTTGAGGTTGGCAGCCCACGTAGCAAAAGTGCAGAGTCTAGCTCAAAGTACACCAGGAAACAGCCTGAATAATTTGGCTGTAGTGATATTTAGCACTTGTTTGCAAAGCATTTCACAGACTTCAGCTAATTAAGTTCACACAGCTTTAGAAGGCAGAAAAAGGATTAATTTACACAGTCCAGTTTTAGCACTTGTGAAAAAATGAGTTGTCGAAACAGGAAGCCTGGCTGTTTTTTCCTGCTGTACTGGATTTATGTTATAGAGCTGAGAAATTAACTGCCGCTCTCTCTCATTCTTCACTTTCCATACGTGGCAATTCAACCTGTTTCCTGAGCGTAAAATGACAGATAGCTGCACCCGTGAGCGCACACATCCCCGAGCAATGCCTCTGCCAGCAAACTGACCTGCAGTACCTTGGCTCCTATCAGTAGCTCACACTAGTGAGCCATCAGACACACTGGTAGTGTGCACCTCAAGTAGGGAAACCCTTCTCATTAGGGATATAAAGACAAGGAGAGTGAAATAGAATGATTCAGAGACAAACGGAACAGAAGAATAGCTTTTAATGTGAATAATGTTGTGGCAGGGGATTTTTATATCAAGCTTTTGTGTTATAGTTATGTCTGTGTAGATGAATGCATAGGAATTGGATTGATTTTGCTCATCTTATGATACATAATCTGTTTTGAGGAATGTAACCATTTTGGTTTTCTTTTTGGATAAACAGGAGTCTGGGCGTTCACTGCTCCAAAGTCCGATCTCTCACGCTGGACTCCTGGGAGCCAGAGTTACTGAAAGTGAGTGTTGGCTTTTAACACCAAGAGTTGGACAAATGGTGGGCGTGGAGGGACTCTTGGTGGCAGAACTCCTCACCAGAAGATTTCATTCCCTCCCTGTTGTATTGCAGCTGATGTGTGAGCTGGGGAACAGCACCATGAATCAGATTTACGAGGCGCAGTGTGAAGAGTTGGGACTTAAGAAACCGACAGCAGGGAGCTCCAGGTGAGTCTGAGCGCATGCCCTGGTCCTTACAGCCCCGTGGGAAGGTATCCACCTACACCGACCCCTCAGCTCTGCCCTGAGCTCTCTGGAGAGCCAGACTGAGTGGGACTGACATTCAGTGAGGGCCCAAACTCCCTTCCTCCTGGTGCAAATGGCTTGGGCAAGGCTGGACACCTCAGCCTGTTCCCTCTGCAGCTGGCCTGAGCTTGACTCTCAGAAAGGTCAGTGTGGTGTTACCAGCCAGCAGCCTGCCGAAACATCCTTAGACCAGGGTTTGCTGGGTGTACACCTGCTGAGACCTTACAAATACACGTAACTGAAGCATGTGGCGTGGGCTGGGGCTGAACATCCCTTTCCACTCTCAGCCACATGCTGCGTTCCGCAGTTATGCTGTGAAAATTTTGAAATATTTTTAGATCTTAGAAGACTTGCCTGCTTCATCCAGGCCTCGCTGGCTTTTAGGACTCAAATCCAGGTTGAGAAAATGACCCATAGCAGCCTTATCCCCTTGTGGCTGTTTGCTTTAGGTGAATCTTGTGACCCTGTGCACAGCTTTATGCTGTTCTTCTCTTAGGCAGGACAAGGAAGCCTGGATCAAGGTGAAGTATGTGGAGAAGAAATTCCTGAAGAAGCTGCCAAATGGGGAGGCTCTGGCAGAGAACGAGCGGAAACCTCGACGCTGGTGTGTGAAGAAGTGCCAGAGGCACAACAGCGCCACGAAAGCACCCACAGCTCGTAGGAAGTACCGCCACGAAGCAGGCAACGCATCGCCAGCCATGCTGTCGTCAGGTGCGAACTTCCCTGCCCCAGACAGAGCTGTGTTGGCCTGTTCACCACCCTGTGTAGGTATGGGCACTGCTGCCATAACACATGGCCCTGCACCTCTGGGGTCTGCAGCCTGCCGGAGGTATAAGCAAAATGCTGTTGCACAAACCTTGATGCAGATCTTCAGAGCCATTTCCTAACACTTTCCACGTGTTTGAGGAGGTTCTTCTGGCTAACAGAAGAGATCTTTCAAGGCCAGGTTGGATGGGGCTTTGGGCAACCTGAACTGATGGAAGGTACTCTGCCTATGGCAGGGGGATTGAAAATAGATGATTTTTAAGGTCCTTTCCAAAAACAAGCCATGCTATGGTTCTATGATCTTTTATATCTGGGTGATCTAGCAACTTCTAAGCTGTCTTTGCCTTCCTTTGTATTCCAACTTCCTGCTTTTTAACAAAAGAAAAAAGCAAATCCTTTTAATTTTGCCTTCCTGGTCTGTAATGGAGGCCACGTTTATGAAGGCTTCTGGCTGCTCAGAAAGCTCTGGTATGACTTGGTCTGCAGTGTTACCACCAGCTATGGTGGTTGTGTTTTGATGGTGTATGTGAGCATGGTTATGGCACTGAAAAATTCTGGGGTATGCAAGTTCAGTCCGTGTAAATACAGCTGTGGAACTCTGCATTTGTTCATCTGCATGTTATTAACTATGCACTTCAAAATCTCTCCGTAAAACAGCAGCCACGCTGGAGAGGAAGTTCCGTCGAGATTCCCTCTTCTGCCCTGATGAACTGGACTCTCTCTTCTCCTACTTCGACACTGGTGCTGGCTCTGGCCCACGCAGTAAGTACAAAGAAAGAAAAAGTGTCCCTGCTTCTGGCACACCTTACCTCCCAGCTGTTCTAGGGCGTGTGCATTGCACCAGACTTGAGGCAAGGTATCGGCCTCACTGGAGAGGCAGACAGCTGACCAAATCACACACATTGGGTAAATGTCTCGGAAGAGTGATGGGGAGTTACTTGCACCAACTCCAACCCATCACTCTTTTTATTGCACTCGTTATTTTAATATCCTGTCAGTCAGTCCCTGGTGTTTGCATTCTGGTGGATGGGATTTTTTTCCCCACATCTTTTACTCCCAGACTGTGCATTCCATCGTCTTTTTCTGGTTTGAGTTTCGGCTTTTACTTTTTTTTTTCCCTTTTTTTAGCAAGCGTTACTGCGGACAATTTTTCTTTTTGTGTTTGTGACGATGAACTCCCCTCATATTCCGTCCACCTTCCTCTAGGTGCCAGCCACATCTCTATGCAGCATCCGCTAACAGGTGGCCCATGGAGTGGCAGTGGCATTGGTCCCGGTGGGAGCGGTACGCCGTTCCTCCTGGACGGAGGTAAGGTGACGCTCTGGCAGCTAGCAGCAAAAGAGACGCCCAAATTTTACTTGTTCCAAACCAAATATCAGAGGCAGTTATGTATTTTCTTGCAGCCAAACAACTGGAGCACGTAAATGATGTGGGGAAGGCAGGCTGGCAGGCGTTTGAAAGGCTAAAAAGCATCGTGAGGTTTCCTGCAGTCAAGTTGCTGCATCTGAAAGGAACAGCTCTCTTGGATGAGATGAAGGATCCAAGCCTGCACATGTGGGCAGCACATGGCAAATAGGATTTAAGAGGTGTTTACCTCAAACGCCCTGCATTTATCACAGACCAAGAGCATGGCTTGTTGTTATACTCAGATGAGGGATAGTAACTTTTTAAAACAACTCAGCCACTTACGTTATTCAGAAGGTCGTACGATAGTTTAAGGTCCTGTGGCAGCCCAGCAGAAAATCGCAGCCTTTTGTGCAAGTGCATTTTGCCTCTTGAAGTCGATGAAACAGGTGCTTTAGTGCCTGTCTGAATCAGCGCCTTAAAGGCTGTCCCAGTTTCAAGGAATTCAGCGTTATTAGTCAAGCAGAAACAATAGTTTGAATGTAGAACTGCAGAGTTCAGCAGCCTTATCTGGGTCCTGTGGAAGAAAATCGGAGCTTTATCACTGATTCAGTGGGAGCAGAACTGGCAATTTGACATATCAACGTTCATGTGCTATGAGCCAGATCCTCCCTTCTTGCTTTGTAAATCTAGTGTAGTGCCATGTAACTCATTGGAGTCGCTCTTCACTCATGCTGGTGTAATGGAAAGCGTGGTCTCACCAAAGATTGTTTGCTATCTACAAAAAGAAAGCAATAATTTTGCCAAGAGCAAATCCAAAAAAGACAGGCATGATGTGTGCTGCTTTAAGCCTTTCCTGAGAGCTGCATTCACCAAGTCAAGAAGTTCCCAAGTCCAATCCGTACACCTAATCTGGTGATTATTCACTGCTTGTAAAAGCTGTTTCAAAACTGGACAGTCTCCAAAATTCCTTAGTGAATGAATCTGAATTACAGAAGGCATAAGTCCAGAAAAATCCATCAAATTCATGTGACAGGAGTTTCTTTGCCGCTTGATCCGTGGCCAAGGAACTCTGTCTTGAGTCTGGTCTCTAGTTTCTTGTGTAGTTCTGCCAAGCAGCTTTGTACAGATCAGTGATGTTGAAAGCTTTTGCCCAGTAATTAACTGGGACAGGAACATGTGTTTGTCCATGGCATGAGCAAATATACTTGCAGGGTAAAGGCTGTCTGCTCGTCTGCATCCAAGCCTGGCTCTGGATAATGCTACTGCCATTAGTTTTATGAACGTTTTTTTTTTATGTCAGAAGAGAATTTGGGCTCCTTTTTGGAGGTGATTAGGATGCCTCGTGTACCCTGAGTGTGAGTGCATGATGCGATAATCAACAGTAGATTGACAGTAATTAACACACCGCTCCAAACACTTGTTCGTTCTTTTAAACAAGTAGGAGATCAGAAGGCACAGCTTCCTGAGGCATGCTAAGGAAATTACTCATCGCTCTATGCAAAACATAGCAGTTACTTTGAAAAACAGCCTATAGTTAATTGTCAATCAGTGTAATACTGACACCACACAAAGAGCACTAACAAAATATTGGAGGTTGCAGATTCAACCACCAGCCTGTTCTTGTGTGGGGGTGGATACCCAGAAGGTGGAAGTGTAGATCTGATTACAAAAGTGGATCTACACTAATGCATTGTATAAGAATCTGGCCCCAAACGTTTGTTATGAATTGACTGAGATTATTTTTCCTTCACTGTTTTTTTCCACCAGTTTTTAACAAAAATGGCATACTTCTGAAAGGATTTTGCTTAAAGGTAGGAGCAGTGACTGGCAGCAGGATGTAGAGCCCAGCCAATCTTCCCAAGGGACAGGGCATCCCTCATGATGAAGGTGATGTCCCAAAGCCTTCTGCAGGGGCACTGCCAACACTGCTTTTTCCTTCCCTTCTGTCATTTTCTGGATTGCTGTGGATCCAAATTGTGGAAGGTACAAAGTTGCTCAGCCGCTGACACAGTGTGTCCTTGCACAAGTTGTCTCCTGTCTTCTGACTCCACTTACATGTAATCAGCTGCCCTGTAACGTTCACCAGGGAAGGTGGGAAGCACCATAGGGTGGAGAAAGGGTGAATAAGTGAATGGATGCTTTAAGAGTTTGGCTTGAGATAAACATTGTTGATATTATTTGGCCCATTCGTGGTCAATAATCTACTACAAGGGCAATGCATTTTGCAAATGCCCTGGTGACAACTGAAAAACTTTGGAGAAAGCTCAGATAAGAGTGGAAATTAAGATTCTTAGTGGTAAAAGCAGAGGGGTGTCTCTATTTGCTAACGACACTGCGTAACCTGCTGCAAAGCTGTCTCTGCTGCTGCTCTGCTCCAGTCTACGTCACGGCGACCCTCATGGATTGCAGCAAGTGCTGTCCTCAGCAGCCCAAAGTGCCATGGCAATGTTGGAGTATCCCTGCATGAAGGGCAGCGTGGGGACACGGACACCATAAGGCTTTGCAGTTTTTCCTTGGGCAGTTTTACTGAGTGGGGCTAAGTGGGGTAGCAGTCCCCTCTCCCTTGCCAGCAGCGCCCGGTGCAATGTGTGTGTGACGTTCTGCGCAGCCCTTTTCCCCCGTGGTCTCAGCTGTGCCTGGTACCGGAGTGCCCGGGTATTAAAATGGCCTTGGTTTGTCTTCTGTTGGCCCTGCAGGTCTGAGCAGTGACAGCGGGCTTGGGGGAAGCACGGACGGCAGCACGGATATCCTGGTGTTTGGCTCCGTGGTGGACAGCGTGACGGAGGAAGGTGGGTGTCATGCAGAGGCTGGTGATGGAAGTGGTGTGGGGAGCAGCTAGACCTGAGGCAGGAGGGATGGCCAGGACTGTTTGGCGCCAAAAGCAACAGGAAACACAGCAAATTGGAAATGCCAAGCTTTTGGGTCATGTTTCTCCATCCCTTTCTCCCTCTCAGAGTGCGAGGTGTCGGAGGAGTCGAGCGGTGAAGCAGAGATTGAGCAGGAGGCATCAGATTTGGAGGACCTGCGGGAGCTGCATCCTGGCTTGTTGGTCTACAAGGCGGCACAAGCCCGAAACCTGCCACTCATGGCAGAAGCCCTGGCTCATGGTGCTGAGGTCAACTGGGTGAACGACGAAGATGAAAACAAAACTCCTCTGATTCAAGCCGTGATGGGGGTATGCTGTGCTTGTGGCTGTGGGGCTGTGTTTGGGAATGGGAGGCCTTGACTCCAGTTTGGAGTACGCTGACAGTAGGCAGCTCACAGGCTGGTTACGTGCTCGTGCATCCCCTCGGTACTGCGGGCTGAATTTACGAATAAAATTCCTCTTTACTTTGCCAGGGCTCCTTGATAGCCTGTGAATTCCTGCTGCAGAACGGGGCAGATGTTAACCAAAGAGACAGCCGAGGCCGGGCTCCCTTGCACCATGCCACGTACCTGGGGCACACTGGGTAAGTCCTTTGCGTGCCGACTTGCTCCGTCACCCTGGGCTGGAGCTTCAGGGTTGCCACAAAGTCATGGGGTGGGCAGGGGAGCTGGGTTTGGGGTGGATTTCCATCCCAAACAGCAGTTCAGAGGGGGAATCTGCCCATGCAAGAGCTGTGACTGTCTATGGGGGGACTGTGCTCTGTGCCCACTCCGGCGTGGAGGTGGGATTTCTGCTGACGGCCGTTTCTTTCCTTTCTGCAGCCAGGTCTGCTTGTTCCTCAAGCGAGGGGCGAACCAGCATGCAGTGGACAGCGACGGGCAGGACCCGCTAAGTATCGCAGTCCAGGCGGCCAACGCAGACATCGTTACCTTGTAAGTGCAGCACGGCCCCTCCTGCAGGTGGGAACGCTGCCTGCAAATAGCAGAAAGTAAGCAAAACCTCTCTCCCTTTGCTTTCTGTTTTGCTGTAGGCTGCGTTTGGCTCGGATGAATGAGGAAATGCGAGAAGCAGAGGGCCCCTTTGGACAACCAGGTCAATATCCCAGCAACAGCCCTACTGAGCTCCAGTACAGGAAGTGTATACAAGAGTTCATCAGCCTTAACATAGATGAGTGTTAGTGACAACTCCCCCACCTCCCCTTTGCAGTCTTGAAGTGGGGCCGGATTTCTGGAAGCCCCGAGAGCCCCATCCTTGGTATATTGGTGTTTCTTGCAGATTGGTCTGTTTTTGATGCCTGTGCATATAGGTTGAGATGCGTGCAGGAAGGAAAAGGGATCTTTCCTGCTAGCATAAAGTTCTCATGCTTGACTACTGGATGGTTGATTTTCGTGTAGGAGATTCTTAGGGCATAACCACAGACCATGGCGTGTGAACTCGAGTGTGTGAAAAGTATGGGAGAAGAGTTTAGCATTAAAGAAAACAAAACAAAAAAAAAAAAAGAAAAAAAAGAAAGAAGAAAAGGAAACCCTCTATCACCAGGAGAAGCCCGCCAACAATAGGGTCAGACGAACCTCTCATGTCTCTGTTTCGGTGCAGTCACCACGCGCTGAATTCTCGTCTGAACAGTTTGGAAGGGATTCTGACGGGGAGCCCTCTCCTGGCAGTGCGACCAGCAGCCTGCTCTCTCCTGGGACTCTGCAGCATCTGGGAGCTGCTGGGGCCAGTTTAGAAAAACTCAAATGCGACCTCTAAGTCGGGAACAGGCTGTTTCGTGGGGCAGGTGCTTCGCTGCACGGCAGAAGGGGTAGAATTGAGAGCCATGGCTACCCACCTCACTTGCTCTCAGGACTATTACCAGCCACGCTCCCCTTTTTTTGGCCTTGGTGGTTAGCTGGTCAAAGCCATAGCTCACCTGCTTCCTGGGCCGGGATGCGCTCTGCCCATGGTATGAAGCAGCAATGCTAACTTTTTTGAGGCTGGGAGAAGCTTGTCGCTGGCGATGGGCTTTTCTGTCAGGGAAGAAAAGCCAAGTCCAACTGCCACTGCCAAGCTGGCTGGCTGCACGATGCCATTTGGTTTGGTTTGTTTCCTGGTCACCGTATTTCTGACTCAGTGTCTCTGTGAAGGAGACTTCTACCTGCATGTGTATCCCCTGTGCTCACCCCGCATGCTGAAGCATGTGAGCAGGGCATCTCAGCAGCTGGCCCGGGGACTTCTGCGTTTCCCAGTTCCAATGACCAGCAGGACCTTCTTTTTTTTCTTTCCTTTTCCTGGTATTATTCTTTGCTGGAGTGGGGGAATGTGTTTCTACTCAGAGCACTTTGTTGCTGGTGTTTATGGTCTGTTACGGGGGTCATGCTACAGTAGCCCTGCAGAGATGGTGCAGCCAGGTGCTCCTATCTCAGGTGGGCTCACCGAGCGTGCGTACCTCTGCCAGATCCTCCTCTGGCTGGGAACTTGGATGCCAAGCTGAGACGTGCTCCTGCAAGAGCCGCTTCAGAACGCCCTCAAACTGCTGTTGGCATCAGAATTTTTCAGGACTCGTGGGTGGCAGCCCACAGCTGGTATTCAGTCTGCCTGGGCACCTCGGCTGCTGGCTCTGGGGTTGGGCCACTGTGCCTTACAGATAGTGCTGGGATCCTGAAGGGGTCAGGATCTCACGAGGAACACAAATGCCAGGCAGAGTTCCCCATCCTCCTGCATTACATCAGCAGTGATACGCAATCATTGTGATACTATCATCAGTTACTATTTTTCATCAGTGATACTACATCCACTCTTTGACTTCCTTTCTTCGTAAACTGGCTGTTGTCTTGCTGCAGCCCTTGGGGGGGGTCAAACCTTTGCAGGTTTATTTCTATCCTCAGATACCAGAAGAACCCAGCTCCTCGCTTGAGATAGTGCCCTCAGGCTGGTCCAGCAGTGCTCAGAGTGCACCCGTGTGTCTGCAAGTGGAACAAAAAAGAAGCTCCCCTTAGGCTCTGGTAGTTGTCCCCTCGGTTCAAGGGAGCGTCCCTGCTGCCCTCGGGAAGTGCTGCCCCACATCCTGCTGCAGACAGATCACCATTTTCTGTCTCTGCAGTCTGGGGCTTGAATTCCATCTTTCTCTTGTGGCTTTCTCGTTCCCGTTCTCTCTTGAAGCTGCGGGATGCCCGGTGCCAAGTTCTGAGCTCAGTTCCAGTTGTCTGTTGTGAGCCCGAAATAGTCCCAGTGACCGTGTTGGAACTGCTGCAGCTCAGTGGTGGTGCAGAATCGGTCCCAGGGCCTTTCTTTCTTCCCTAAGCCATAAACAATCTCCTTCCACCAATCTTTAAAGAATTAATGAGCTTGGCCCCCCTCAGCCTGTTAACCCCTGGCAATGCCTTTCGCTGCATCTTCTCCATCATTCCACCCCTCCTGCCTCGAGGACCAGGCTCTGTACCTGTACCCAGCACACAGACTGGCTTTCTCCTTTCTCAGCTGCTCAATGCCTGGTCTGAAACTTTCATCCTTAACCAGGCAATGCTCCCTCTGCCCTCTGTGAGTTGGGGCTGTAGGATGTGCCCTTACCTGCCCTCTGCCAAGTGTTCGCGGGGTCTGGGCCGTGTTCTGATCAGCCGTGACACCCTCAGGAGTGATGCAGGACAAAGCGGCGCGGCATAAACCGCTGGGGTGTCTGTATCCTTTGTTCAGAGGGGGATTTCTTTGGGAGCGGGGACCACGCTCCGATCGTGGCTGACTCGGGCATGTGCCCCTGGGGGTGATGCCAAATGCAGGTGGACGTGTGCTGTTGCTGCAGTGCTGCTACATCATCTCCCTCAGCTCGCATTTAATATGCCCAGGGTTAAATCTTTCTGCCTGATACCTGTGTGAGGGTAGAGCCAGCATCACTGCCCGTCAGTGTTCTTGCGCAGGATTACCGAACGTTACCGCTTCACATTCTCCTGGAGCTTCATCTTTCCTTTGCGCTGGTTCTCTTCCTGGTCCAGGTCACCCCAAGTTTACAGGGGCTCCCCCTCGGAGCAGTGGTGCCTTTCGCTTGTGTCACTGCCTTGTTGGACGCCCTCGTGAGCTCAGCCTGCTTGCTCTGCAGCCAGTGGCTGGCGGAGCCCTTCAGCAGGGCAGCACCGTGCTCGTGGTTAGATCACCCCGTGGCATCCAGATCAGTGCTCGAGTGCTTGGTACAGGACAGGGACCAGTATGCGGACAAGAACCGTCTTTTGTGCCTGGGTCAGGAACTGGGAGACCCTCTGTAATGAATTCTCTTGAAAATCCCAGCCCATTTTATGCTTACTGCATCTGACGAGATGTTTGTCAGAGCTGATGTGGTTCCCCTCAAGCTGTGGCCTTTTCCAGAAGGCCACGCTGAATCTTCCAGGCATCTTCCAGGGTACTTCAGAGATCGGGGAAGTGGAACAGATGTCTCACCACCACCACGGTCCTACTCCGTTAAGGAACTTCAGCATGATCGTCATCTAGCAACGTTTGCCACATGCACAGCAACTTAAAACACCCCAGTTGATTTTCCGGCTTCTTAGGAGAAGTTAGGAATAGGCCTGATCCTTTCTGTAAGCCGAGGAGGACTGGAGACGTGGCTTCCACTTTGGGTCATTTTATTTCACAGTCGGCATGAGTGACTCATGAGAACAAAACAGGAACCGGGTACAGTTAGGTCCAGTGAAGCTCAGACTTACTGCTGAAGTACATGAAGTTAAAGCGTGTGTAAATACTGATGCAAAAAGCAGTGTCTTGCAAGACAATTTATTTAACATGTATTGGTACTTTATTTAGATTCAATGTATAAAGCAACTTTGTGCACTTTTCCTACATACAGTATTGGGGGGTTTTATGTTCTTTTGTTATGGATTTTGTGCTGTCTTTTTTAATCAGTGGAATTGTTAAGTATTTAATTTATTATTGATGTGCCCAGAGGACTAGTGCAATTTTTATTCAATACAGTTTGTCTGTATTTAATGTCAGGATTTTTTTGTAGCATTGTTAGGGAATATTTTTCAAAACCTGCCTTTTTTTTCCCCGCAGCTCTCCTCTTCCCCCTTCCTCACCCCCCTTTTCTCTTCTATTTTCATTATACAGATGACGAGGCATGAAATGCCTCTAGTTTGTAATATAATCAACCACTTTAGTACATCCTGCAGTTTCTAAACAAAAAAGGTTCTCCAGGAAAAAATGCTAAGGAGGCACTTCTCACTGGTTTGTGTTTGATTTATTAGGTCGGGGTGTGTGTGTGTGCGTGCCTAGAGCTTTGGAGGGGGGAGCGAGGAAGTTGTACATAAAGTTTGTTTTCAGCAAAATAAATGGCCAGCTGGCTACAGGGAAGGCTAGATCTGAACACTCTTTTTTTTTTTTTCTCCGAGTACAGCTGTATTTGTGTTGTACAATCTTGTTTGAAATACCGAATGCCAAAACTCCTCTTCTCATCCTTTCTTTTCAAAGCGTGCATATGTTGTAACTGTGACAGTAACTTGGCTGCAACCGCAGATAACGTGAGAGGCTTTGCCTTTGTCTCGAAAGCAACATGCCAGGCAAATGGACCCAAACCATTGCCCCAGCCCTGCAGATTCTGTCATCCTTTGAGTTTTTGAGACCTGGGTGAATATTCACATACCTGTACTCGTTTTTTGTAAGTTGACCCAAACCCTGTAACTGAGTGCCTGGACAGGTAGTCTGGGTTTGAGTCTTAGAGGCACCTGTCTCTGATTCCCCATGGGACAACTTCAAGTTGCTGGCAAGTTGAAATGATCCCCCCGTGCCCTCAAGGGATGCCTTGGGTGTTTTTAATGTTGCGGTCTCAGAGATGCTCTCTGCGCTGTGAAACTCTGAGCAGTCTTGAGGAAAAACACGGAACTGGAAGAACTGGTGTCAAACCCTTTTGTTTAAAGACAAGCTGAGACTGTGATCAGCATAAAGTAGATCGGTAACATCTCAGATCAGCACAAATGGCCATTATTTATGCAAGAGAAAACCAGGACCTCCCAAAGAAATGCACTGATAACTGACGGTGCAGCAGCCCTAACGCAGCTGTCCTCTGCTGCTGCTGCTGGGCTGCCCATGACCCTGCTCCTCTCTTCTCACTGCCCGAGCATTATTGCTTTCAACCAAAGACAAAACAGAGTGAACGGATTCAGTGTGATATTAAACACTTGGTTTGCTGATGACAAACGTCGGTGTGAGTGTGCCTGCGTGTGAGAGCATTTGGTGCTGTTGCGTGGAGAAGGGTGGGCAAGGAGGGACCGAGCAGAAGGGAGAGTGGGAGTTTGAAAGAACTTTATTATTTTTTTTTGAGATTCCAAAATATACAGTGCTGTTTCCATAGGAATGTGATTCATATCGCAGTCTGCCTGCTGGCTCCTCTGCCTTGTAGGGAAATTGGACTGGGGTACGTACCTAGCACGTGTTAGTGGGAGGAAAGGGCAGGCAAATAGTTACGGGGAGGGAAAGAGGGGCAGAGGTGGGAGCCACGACGGTTTCCAGGGCACGAGGAGGACCTTGTGTGTTCCTAGTGCGGGAGCCGAGATGGCTGGAGAGGCTGGCTGAAGCAGGAGCATCCCTCCACAAACATCCTGGCTCACGGTGATGGCCGTGGCGGAGCACGTTCAGTTTGTGTGTCCTCCTGCTCCGCTCGCTGACACGCTGGAAGCGGCCAGGCGCTTGCCTTCAGCTTGTCAGTGGAGCTGTAGGCCTGTCTCAGTCACTTCCATCCATCCCGTCCCTCCATCAGCACGGGAATATTAGAGTGGATTCCCCATCCTGGGAGCCCTCGGTGTGACGCCTGGGGCTGCTGGATCACAGAGGGCGAGCGAGCCTTTCTGACGGCAGGGCGACACAGCCTGGGCTGGAAGCCTTTGGGACGAGACAGCCCAACCAGCCTCTTGCTGGCCAAGGCTCCCGTACCTTCCTATCTAAACAGCACGGAGAGAAAGTTCTTCAGCCAAGTAAAAGCTGCTACGTGTGGTTGATAACACGGCTCCGATACACGCCGAGTGGCTGGGCTGCTGCACCAGGGGCTGGCACTTGCTGTAAATACGCTATAACCTATTAACCTCCTTCACTTGCCTGCTTTCAGTACAACTTTGTAACACGTTTTATAATCCCCCCTTTCCCTACACAGCCTGTACTGACTGTAACTATGGAACCAGATATTCTGTATGTTATTACCTTTGTACAATTTTAAAACTGTTGCTGTGGTGTCTGCCTTTTTTTCCTCCCTTCTCTTCTATTGTCTCTGGAAACACTGTTAATAAAAATCTAGATGAACTCTTTCCCTCCTCTTTCTCTGGCTTTATTTATTTATGTACAGTTTCTTGCCTTGTTGCCCGTATTAACTGGACCTAGAACACCAACTCTTTTAACCCGTTTTCTTTTTCCACTGCAACCCACAGCTTGGATCTTATGTCAGTGAAGAGAATGCCGCGTAACTGCTCTGCTTTTTGTTGGGTTTCTGCGACGCTGTCTTGTGATAATGTGATTTCAGGGTGCTTGGGAAGAAGACGGGGAAGGTGACAGGCTCACATCACCCCTCATTCATGTCTCTTCAGAGTACCTGAGTCAGTCGCTGCTCGCTGTGTTACGAGCTCTGCTGCTGACTGCCCTGTAAAAGGAGACCTTGCACTAGATGAAAAATCTCCGTGTTCTGCACGTGGACCGCTCGTTCCCCTGTATCACTGCAATCCTTCCCCCTGGGTTTCTCTCATCTCATGTGCCTGTGGCAGAAAAATAAAAAGAAAAGAAAGAGTGGCCTGGCCTCATGATTTCTATCATACTTAGCATGGAAAACAGGTACGGAATAAAGAAGCGATGTAAAAACCTCTTGTTTTCCTGTGGAGGGAGAAACAGATCCCTATAAATAGAAATTAATGGATCACGGTAGGCTCGTGAACTTGATGAAGGACTTAAATAGGAAGGATACCTTGAATCCAGGAGCACTACAGTCATTTAAGGCACTTATGGAAGGAGAGCTGCATGGTCTTGCAGCAAAATTATAAGGGTTTTGGAAAGGCTTGGCTCACTGCCTGCCCTGTGGCTTTCTCCCTTTGCCATCCTTTTTTCTTACTGCATTTCTATTTCATGTCTAAAGTGGACGCTGTATGAGGATGCAAGCCTCACAAGGATAAATACGCTGAAGACTGAAATGCAATTACAGAAGTCCAGAGCTACAAAAGACTGCCTTTCTCCTTCTTTACTGACTGTGGATTAAATGCTTAAGTATCTTCAAAAATCCAGGGCTAATACTTCACCCAGTAGCAGGATTCATATAATTGGAGTTAGATCTTGAGTGTTGCCGTGTGCTAGGAGAGAGGAGTCTTAGTGAGCCTTTACAGCGGCAATTTTCTCCTCTTAATTCGAGCAAAAGAGCTTTCCTTCCCCAGAAAGGGGGCACGCAGGAATCCGCTTTGCTTAGGGAGGTGGCGGGGGAGCGGAAGGAATCAGAAGGCCCAGGTTGGCCAAGTTGGATGCGTGGCAGGCACAAAACTGGGCCTTTCCTGAGCATTGCTGTGTCTGAAAATCAACAGGCCCTGGTTACAGCCTGGATGGTGATAACAGCCCGCATCAGAAGCCTGAAGGGAGTTGTTCTCAAGGCCCTTTGGGCCCGCACTTTCCATATGCTGAACGAGACCGCCCTCACGTCCCGCAGTGCCCGCCCAGGAGCTGGGGGGGACACCGGCGTAGGGAAGGGGTCCCTCACCCGCAGAGGGACCCGTCCTCTCGTCCTGCAGCAAGGACACGGCTGCAGAAACGCTTTCTGCATCGCTGCGCCGATGACGGATGCCGTGCCTCAGAGCTATGTGGCTCCAAGCAGCCCTGGGCCATGCTCCCGCAGGCCGTGTCCGCTGGCAGCCAGAGGCACAGGAGATCTCTGTGAGAGCCTCCAGGCGGCCGCACCGCTGGAGCTGAATGCCTGGGATCTCTGGATCTCTCCCTTATCTTGTCCCCTGCGGCTACAGGGGTTCATCTCCAGGTAAAAATGAGCTCAGAAACCGTGGCAGAAATCGTCCTAGAACATCGGGCAGCGAATGTACGAGCACAGATGTCACTAATGGGATGCGGGTGCCAAATTATCTCTGAAATTGCAGGGTAAATCTGAAACCTTCCCTGCATCAAGGGAGGTTTGGTCACAGAGCCACGGCTGGGACACCTGAACCCTTTGCCTTCCCCGGGGCTTTGGGCTGGGCCTTGCATCAGCTGTCCACGGAGAGCTATTATTACCTGGTAGTGCCCTTCAGCGGGGGGGTGTTTTGTTCCAGGACAGCGGGACTGCTGTTGTACCGGCCCCAAACAGGAGCTGGGAGGTTTGCCTGCCAGGAGAGAAGCCGAAGACGACGAGTAAATCCCCTCACGTCAGCCCTGGCTTCTCCAGAAAGCCAGCACCAAGCCTGCTGGCCCCAGTCACAGGACACTGCGCTGTGGCACAACGGAAGACTGTCACATTTCAGAGCAGCAAAACCAAAATCAAACTAAATCTCCAGTCATGGTTTGTATTCAGAGCACTTTATTATGTAAAAAAAAAAAAAAGGTTACAAAACAAAGCTCGTTGATTTCTTGTCAATTCTTGTCTTCTGCAGAAAGTCACAGCAAGATTATAACAGATTAAAACGCTTCTGTGCAAATATCATCAAAAATAAATATTTTATGTACACATAAGTTACTGTCAAATATTAACATTAAAACAGCTCTGTTTATAAATTGGCTGCAGTAAAAATGCAGCATTGTTTTGATCTTCTAAATAATTCAGATGCTTCTTCTGTGACAGAAAAAAGTCATCGACCCCGTTTCTTCTAATTCCCCTCCTCTAAGACAGTGAGTTTCGCTTGAAATAATCTGGGCTCAGTCTAAAAGCATTCTGTGCATGGTGCTCAAGATGCAACAGCAGTAGGACAAGGATAGAGGCGTCTTGAACGCAAAGCTGTGATCAGAGCAGGCTCTTGTTACTGCAGCCTCTGCCATCCTCAAGGCACTGCTGGCTGATAGGAGTGCACATGCATTTGCCTCCGCTGGAAATCTCTCCATTAGAAGGCAGGCTGACTTTTCTCTTGTGTATATTTGTGAAATGCAGATGGGCCTGTCTAATGCCACAGGCTGATTTCCTCATAAGGGTTTAAAAGTTAGAAGCTATGAATAGGCTTTTACGAGGACAGGACGACTGCCCAGAGAGCAGAAGTGGAGTTCTCCCCTCCCCAGATACTCATTAAGAACAAAAGAACATCGCATGATGCCCGTCTCCAGGACACAGGGATGGTTTAATAACGAACCCGTAGCAGCTGGAGGATTCCTAAGCTCCCAGTGTGGTGTTTTGGTGCTCACAGATGGTGGATCCAGAGCATTTCTGTTTGCAGCCTTTCTGATGGCACCTGAGCACTGGGGGAGCTCCACGTCTCCCACTCCTCTGGGCACACAAGCCTTAGTGATTTAGCTCCGTTTCCAAAGAGCTGTCCTTCATATATCTAAATCCATTGAGCACCACATCTGGGTTGCTCTCTGGCATTTCCACCTTGCTGGAGAGTGGGTGAAGATGCAGGTCACTGTCGCTGTCTATGGCAATAGTCACTCCAGAAGGGTGAGTATGAGCAGGATCGGCCCCTTTTCCAGCATCTTCTTGCACAACACGGTAGTTTTCTAGGGTCAAGCTCATGTTAGGGATGGAAGGAGTGCGAGCTACTTCTAACGTCTTCCTTGACCTGACCCTCTGGTAGCAGAAGAGGAGAGACAAGACCAGTGTATCTATGAGCAGCTCGAACATTTCCACTACAGACAACACTGAGGATCCAAACCAGAGACTCCATTGGCTTCCCATGCTGGACAGAAGCAAATTATCCTGTGGAAAGAATCAAAAGACTGCATTTACCAAACATGAAATTATTGCATGTTACCAGCAGATCCGTCAGCTATTTGTCATCTGGGGAGTTGTTTTGTGTGACTGTGTAAACTGTTAAATTTTCAAGTTTACTCCTCAAGAAGAAATCCCACCCCATCCTGGGGGCTGTAAATAATCCTCCCTCCAGCCATACACAGCACACCATAATTAATGAGAGGTAAAAATGTTTTGAGCTGATCTAGTTCAACCTACTGAGAGTAAAGGAGACTCGTTCACAGACTGGTAGTAGAGATGCTTGTAGAAGATTGTCACCTTGGCGATGTCCTTCCTGCGTTGGAGAAAAAGAGCAGTCAGCAAGGTGCCCACACCTAACTAAGTTAGTTAGTGGGCTAAGTTAATTAGTGGGCTAATTGTAAGTTTCCTCACTTGCTCAAGCTTTACTTCTGAGTTTAATATGAGCTTGAAAAACTAGGTTAGAAAAAGGTTACAGAAGTGACTGTCTTACAGTGTTTAGAGGAAAGATGGGAAATTTATTGGAGGAACCTGTGCATTTTTCTCTTGACCTCCCTTTCCAGAGTTCTCTAAGGATGAAGATAATCCACAGTTTTAACAAGAATACCTTTTCTCAGTAACTAACCTGTTGCTAGTAGAGTTATATCCATTCTGATGCCTTAGAGCTTGGCGGACCCAGTCCTGCAACAGATATACGTATGTTATTGGCAATCCTGTCTTCTGAATTTTGGTAGGTTTAATATTTTGTAAAGGTAGATTTCATAAGCAGTAAAATGGGTATTGCTAATAACAAAAAAGGATGTAGTTAATTGGTTAATGGCATATGGTAGTAGCTGTCAAGTAATAGATATTTATATTTGCCAGACAGAACGGGGATACACACTGGTATTTTAGGTGTATATAATATTTTGATTCTTAAATTTTGCCTTTAATGGCAACCCCACTAAATCACTTCCTTTTTACAATGTATTTGTTGCACTTACATCTAATTGTAATCTATTTCACATGAATTAATTACCTGGTCATACAGCCTGAAAGCCCATTTAGCATTAGAGCATAAGAAATGGCAAGAGGTCATCTATTGACTCACAGAGTTTCCATTGCAGCCTGCAGGATCTCACAAACAGCAATGTGTGACTATACCACAACACCCACCGGAAGCAGAAAGTCCTTATCACCATTTTGGAGGTGGGAACTCGGGCAGCGAGCTGGATTGTTTCAGGTCACAAGGAAATTTGGATCAGAACTGGAGCTGAATTTGCCTCTCCAGAATTTTAGCCTGGCATCTCAACTATGGAGGCATTACACTGTGCTCAGGTTTTGGACTACTTTACTTTATTTGCCTCTTCCATTGCTGCTGCCCAGGTCTTTGTTTTCATCCTTAATGTTCCCACAAACATACTAGATACAGTTTCACCTCTAAACTCAGCCATTGTGTGCATGGATTACCTGAGACTTTGCTGATGGCCATTTAGCTGTCCCAGCAGACACCTTGTACAGTGATTCCCTGTTAAGATAAAAAAGGAGTTTATAATCACTGCAACTCTTGGCATTGAAAAGTGAAGGAGTTCAACAAGCCAACTGCTTGCCCAAAGCAGAACTGCTAGGGGCTGCTCTTGAGAACCTTGCAAAAAAACTTTGTAAATCAGCTCAGAAAATAAAACCAGAGGTTGGCTGAGAACTGTTTGGATTGGGAAGAAAACTAGAAACAGTTTGAAAATCCTGGAACTCCTCTTTGATGTGGTCAAAACCAAGGTATTTGATATTTTGCTTTAAAATGATCTCTTTTTGTTTTGAATGCTGGCACTTATTATGCTCTGCTCTTGTGACCTACCGGCAAGGCTTGGGGCACTGGTCAAAACAATTCAGGTGATGATTTCTGAGCCTGTTGTAAAGCTGGTAAAAGCAGTGACCTGGTGGAAAAAATGAGAGAAACACACTCAGACACTTCCTCAGGAAACGGAAGGCATCTACAAAGTAGAAGGGCAGCAATCTAAGGAGCAGTGTAACCAGTGACTGTGCCAGAAGAGGCGTTCCCTGCTGGCAAGGACAGGACAGAAATGTTTTGCTCTTACCCCACGCAGGTTGCTTGTTGTAGTTACAGTACTCAGCACCAGGAGGCAGTGGGTAGTAGTAATAGCCACAGCCACATTTTCGAACCATTATGTGCTGAAAGCAGGAATGCAGACAAGCCTGGAAAAAAAAGAGACATAAAAGCTTGGATAAGACAGAAATTCCCAAGTGCCCAAAACTTCAGACCATACTGTGCAGCTGGTAGAAGGAGACGTACAGATTTCATGATTGTAAAAAGATGCCAGCCACTACTAGAGCAAGCTGAGGCAAAAGGTCTTCATTTTTCACTCCACGACTTTCCTTCTGAGAACATCATTGAACTCAGTGAGACAGATCACTTTGTGATTATGTCCGGTAACATCTCACTTAAACAGCCCAAGCATCCAGATCCAGGAGCAACTACTTACAAAACCAAAAACCTGATGGTAGAAGACTGTCCTACCAGAAGAGCCTTGGCTGGCTCACTGCCTCGTCTCCCTTGTGCCACAAAGAGGGGAGAGCCCCAGTATCTCCTGCTCGGTGAAACACATTCCCAGTTCTAACACCAAGTTTGTGAGCTACTTTTGGATGGCATAAATCACTATTATCTCCAGCAGCGATCCTACTGATTTCTAAAAGCTCTTTGGAGAGTAAGGTATAGATTTTTTTGCTATTTATCCACTCTGAATAAGCTGGGGCCTCAGCCAGCCACTCTGACAATACCTGCAGGGTGTAGGAGTTGTTGTACAGGAGTTTAACATTCACATCACTGCCATCAGTCGTGCATTTCCCATAATTGCCACCCAGGCGATTCACCTCATCCTGTGGACACAGAAAAGAGGCCTGAGTGATTAGAAGCTTTAATTGGCCCTAGCCATTACCATATAAACTTAACTGTATGGAGCACCATATACATAAAGGACAGAAAGTATGGTTATATACACATATATATTTGGTCAGTCAGTATGGCTCAGCTGACGAGCAGTAACTCATCACATCAGCATAGCCCAATCACTTTTGGATGTTTGTTCTCATCCTTATAGGCACACGCAGTCGCGTGTGGAGGTACACTGAGGTGTAGGAGCCTCAGTGTAAAAACAAATCAGACCCCAATGTACCGAGGACCAAAAGGTCACTTGTACAGTTGAAATAATTTTCTTTTACCTATGGGAACCTGAGCACAGTGAAGAGAGAAAAATGGGCTTGCATGCAGAGTCGAGAAGTGAACACCAGAGCCCCACAAGGCCATTGTGTGAGTCAGTCAGAGTTCAGCTCCTCGCAACTTTCCGCCATCGGAAGGAAAAGAAATAATGCTCTTGAGCAAGCGACTAACCTGCTGAATGCCTATGGTGGTTGCAATGCCTGGTCTGATGTCAAAGCCTTCGTGCTCAAGGAATGGTGTCTGATTGTGGTTGTGTATCATCACTTTCACACCTGCTACCGTAGACAGGAGTGGGATGTGATCCTTCTGCTCTGCTCTCAGGATAAGGGAAAGTCCTGTAAGCCACAGAAAAGGGAAGCTTACAACAACTTCTTTGGGGTTGAAATAGGAACGTCAGCATGTCTTGAATTCTCAGCACTGATGAAATTGCTCTTAGCTCACAGAAGAGGCACCGGTTTTCCCTAGAGACCTGGTGAATGGTCGGGTAGCTATTGCACCAGCCTACTCCAAAACTGCAATAATATTCTGCCTGAAACCTGGAACGGTATTTTGCTTCCTATGGTTATGTAACTAGCTGATACGGCCATCACATACATGTGGCTAGTGAAGCAAGCAAATACAGCACATAATTTGTGCTACCAGACTAGAAGAGAGGGCTATATTTTTAGAAGACAGATATTTAATCCATAGCCAAGTTACATTCACTTTACCTCTTCTTCCCACCCTTTGTCAAATAACATACCATAAGGAATTCCTGGTTTTGTTGCTGTCCAAAAGGAGTCCGTTCCCTTGCTGTTAAAAGTATAGCAGCTTCCAAAGACTGGGTGGTGAAAGTGAACATAGTCACTGAAACCAAGAGAGATTTTGATAGGTTTTAATTACAACTGTAACAACACCTTTACTTCTACAAAGCATGTGTTTTGGGTATGGGGGGTGTGTGTAGCTACATGGGTGCCTATGGGAAAGAGCTGCTAATTCACCAGAAACAAGGAAAAAATTATCTGCTCAGAGATTCACTGCTTGCAGGTTACAGCCAGAGTGGCAAATACAGGAGTCAAATTCAGACTTGTGTTTCCTTCCACCAACCACATTCAGTTGTTTCCTGCCTGTCCCAGAATCCAGGCAGGCTGAAGCATGAGACCAATTCTGTGTTCTGATCACAGAATCACAGAACGGTTTGGGTGGGAAGGGACCTTAAAGATCGTCTAATTCCAACCCCCCTGCCATGGGCAGGGACACCTCCCACCAGACCAGGTTGCTCAAAGCCCCATCCAACCTCGCCTGAAACACTCCCAGGGATGGGGCATCCAATCGCTAAGAGAAAGAGCTTCCCTCTCCTTGTATACTTAAAAATGACACCACTTAGGGTCATGATGAACTTCACGGGCCAAGGCAACCATAGGCATGAAAGAATTAGAAACTACAACTTTGCTTTTGTGCTGGGCCGCAGGCCCACTTTGCCTCAAGGCACAAAAGGGTGCAGAAAGACCATCTGACCCTGTTGGCATTACCTGAGTCCTCCTGGCATAAAGGTTAAGAGCAATCCTTGTGCTCAAGGGCCGAGCCACATGGTAAGAGCAGTGAGAGCCTTATTCTTCCCCTTCTCTCCCCACTTTTCATTGTTCCAGTAAAAACAGGCCCCGCTTTTATGCTCCTTTCCACCCATGCAGGCAATCATTCATTATTTATCATCCGATACAGTCAGCACATCCTTGCACCAGTGAAGTCTCAGTTCCTGCTGAATTTCCCTTAGGCTTTTTTGACAGCCTAATACACTCACTGCCAATCACAGAGGTAACTCATGGGGGAACGCCAGTTTCTAGGTTCCTAGCTCTGTGCTTTGATCACGAGAGGCGGCTCTGTCTTTGAGTCAGGTCTCCACCAAGAGCTGAGTCTGGCAGTTTGCCACGAGATGCGATGCCTCACCCTACAGGCTCAGTTTCAAGTCCTTGAGTTTTGCTGAAATCCCAATCAGCACCTCAGGAAGCAACATACCTGGGCCTGCAGGGCTCCCCATCATACTGGCAGGAGTAGACCATATCTTCTATTTGTTCCTCGTGATCAGAGATGTTGATTATAACCGGCAGCTGGGACATGATATTGATGTAGTGAAACCTGTACCATTCAAGAATTGCATCCATCCCAGATGAGTAGGCCTTGTAAAAGCAGTTCCCACCCGTGGCATTGCACTGGGAAAAAGAAGAGAGCAGCCTTTCAGCATAACTAGGCCATGACAGCTTGAGGGTGACAGAGATCAGGGGGCAAAGGAAATACCACATACAAGGACATGGGGAACCTATATTCTTCCAGAAAATGAAGTGTCTGAGCACTTTAGCTATGTGATAAGCACCTTCTTTCCCTGAGACTAGATTAGGTGTGCTTCTTTATCTCAGTGGTATCGGTGGGGAAAAGAGACAGGAGATGAGAGCAGAGAAGCAAACTCAAGTACGTTGAAAGAAAGAAGGAGAGGGGTGGTAGGAATTCTTTACAACCCGTGAATCATGGACCAAGTCCTGAGACGCTTTCTTTGTTCTTACTCAGGCCTTAGACAGGTGAACACCCACAGGTTCTGGTGAAAGTGTGCTTGGTGAAGGACCTCAGGAGAGGGCAGGGCGATAATCATCAGGCAAAAATTGCTGGCCTTTCAAGCCACATCAATTTCTCTCTCAGAGCTGTTGCTCTTAGGTCTATGCTAATTCTGTTCAGGAGATGAAGGAGTTGAAGCACTCACATTATTCTCCAAAGTAACAAATACCCATTTGTGGTATTCATTGTCTTGATTATTTATTGTCATCTCTTGTCTTATCTGTGACAATTCTAGTACCCCAGTACCACAGCATTTAGACGCTGAGGAAATTCTCGTTGTTTTAGATGGGCTCTTCATTCTCTGTTATTTCTGGGCTCACCTGCTAAGTGTAGATGTTTTGTATAATTTTAGAAAGGGGTACAATGATTCCCACAGCCTATTGCTGCCTTTCTCTACCAAATTCATTACTGCCAGAAGGACTTTACAGGTGGGTGAGTTGTGTAAGGCCACTGAAGTTTTTATTGCTTCACTTGACAAGAACCATGGCAATCAGCACAAAACGATGATGATATGGGGATGGACTCCTCCTCAAATATCCTCCAAGCTGTCATTACACAGCACTAAAACTACCTATTTTTTTCACTGACTTGTTGAATGTACCTGGTGAGATCTCTGTCAGGGCCCTGAGTGTCCCTATAGGCTTTAATGGCCCTGAGCAGCCTCACCTGGGGCCTCCACCTGGGGCCAGGAGCCCATTTAAGCTCAGCTTGGGGCCTTCAGATCTTCTTTGGGGGATGCTGTAGGACTGCTGGTCTCCATTGAGGCCACAGCTATGTCCCTGCCTCTCCATGGGCCCTGTCGACCCAGACCCTGGCCTGTGGACAAGCCTCCTGACCTCAAACCTGCCTCATCACTGGGATCTCAGCCATGAGCTGGATTTTGGTTGAAGCTGGCCATCATCTTTGTGCTCTCCTTGCTCAGGTAGGGCGCGATGGGGCCCTATAAGAGATATCCCTGCCCTGCTGGCCTTGGGTTCCCTCGAAATCTGCCCTGTCTGGGAACAGGTTCATATCTTCAAAAGACACACGCTTACCAGCCTGAAGCCCACGTGGGACTGCCTCTTTCCTGTCTTATTGTTGAGCTCAGATGTTCTCAGTAGTGAGAAGTTTTGGCTCAGTTTGAAGCTGGATCTGCTGAGGTTGCCTGTGCTTGACAGGTCTCTCATGCGGATGTTTTTCTCGTTCATGTGGAACATGCCGGCTGTTGTGTTGATGCCGTATAGAAAAGCAATAGATTCCTCTGCCATGCGATCCAGCTGAACCAAGTGTTCACTGACCAGTTCAAACCTGTGAGGACCAGAAATATTTGCTATGTGTGAATATCTCTGCTTCTCTGAGACAAAAGCACTTTATGTACCTCATAGTAACTATAAAAGGCTATTCTCCTGGTCTCTGCAGACCTTGATGTCTGGCTGAGAAAAGGTAGCGATTGCGCTGCTGTGCTTAGCATGCCTAATTTCATTGAGTTAATTTATTAGGCACTCCAGCAGCTGCATTTCCAGTTGCTGGGTCCTCCACTGAAAACCTCAGAGTTTGCTGTCATGCAACATCAGCTGCACAAACAGGCCCTCCTGTCAGCCAATTACTTAATTGTTTCTGAGGAAATTACACAATTCCTTCACTATGTAATTTAAAACCTCTTGATAAGTTGCCACTACTGTGTGAGCCTTGTTTGACAAACATACTTGTAAAGACTTCCACGGAAGTTTCCTTAAAGTCCTTCATCTGAACAAAAAAAGAAGCAGAGTCAGCATTAGTGTGCATCGCTCCAGTGATCTGTGACTTATCTATGAATAAATACACGCAGTAACCATGTATTTTGGGGAAGGACTATTTTTATCAGAGCACGAAATCAGTTAGCACTTGAACCAGGTGTCGAGGCAGAGTTCTCCTGATCCTGAATCAGTGCATCAGATAAACTGCTAGGTACTGTTGCCCAATTCCAAACAAGATCTGGTCTGAAAACCAGTTTGGAAATAAATCCCTCTGCATCTCATGGGGCCTTCCTACTGCCCACCCTGCTTGGATTGGCAGCAAAGCTCCTCCAGGCTTCAGTCAGTCACCTTCTAGACCCTTGTAGCTAAAGACAGGGTTATAGCCAAGGGGAAAAAACGGGTTACCTGTACGGGTCCAGATTGCAGATAGTGATTGCTGGAAACATCTGGGGCTCTGAATGCATGGACATGGTCAGGACAACCGGGTAGGCCCAGTACTGGCTGAACATAAGTGCAAATTGCCAGTACAACATGCCGAAGCTGGCAAGTAAAAGCAGAGTCCAAAAAGCTGTTTTCATCTTGTTGCTGTCCGAGCACACGAGGCGGATGGTGCCATGGATTGTGGTGTTCTTGCAGAAGAACTCAAACATGTCCTTGAAGGAATCATAAAACTCGATCAAGCCCTCTTTTCTCTCTTCCTCCTCTCTCGCCACTTCCTGCTCCATCCTTTAAGTCTGTTTCTGTTCAGTAAGAAGGAAAGAAAAAAATCTTATTAGCTTGTGAGAAAGACCACGGTTGATCTGTGGACCCGTTCAAACAGGGTGTTGAATGAGTTTGTTATTAGCAAAAGCTGAAAATAGCTATGAGCTGGCCTCTATCCCTCTTCACAGAGTTTGAACACCAGGGAGTAGCAAAAATCAAATGTTCTGCATGCTGCTGCTTAAGTACCTTCAAGTGATTTTATCACGCGCGCTATGACATCTCTGTTAGTGTGGATATGCAAAGTTAATGTGACTAATACCCAAGGTGCTGAGAAGTCTTCAGCCAAAGGCGTGTGTAGCTTGCTTCTTTCTAAGAATACTGAGGAATTATTAATTCTGAAACACTGTACCACCATTTATTAATAGACATGCAACTAATTCATTAATATGAGTACATTTCTGGTGAAACGTGCTGGGCTATGAAGCTTGAAATAGTCTCAGAATGAGCAGTATGGCTTCATCCTTATGTCAGGGTATCAAAAGATAAATCCAGCTTTCAAGTGTATGGAAGGGAGAAATTAGGATCGGTTTTGAACTATTGCATGGTCTGACATTCTGTAGAGGGGAAGTGAATGGGATTAATGTCTGTCATTCCTGAAATACAGCCACTTCCGAGATGAAATATAGCATGTATTTCATAGTTCAGATGAGTACGATCAGATCTTCAGGAAAGGAAGTGGAGGGAAACTCCTCAGTTGAAACCACAGAGGGAATTAACCAAATTGAGGCGTGGATAAAGCATTGCAGCTCCTACTTAAAATTAAATGCTCTTGGGTTGTTTCTGAAGACCACAGTAACATTAATTACCGCTATTAGAAATTTTGCCACTTATCTCTTACATAAATACTTTCTTTCAAGAATCTACAAATCTCTTTATAAAGGGGGTCTTATCCTTATCTCTGATTTACAGATGTGAAAATGAAGAACAGAAATTGAACATCATCCGGGAGTGGCATAACTGGAAATCAAAGTCCACATCTGCTCCCTCACGGTAAGTAAAAAGTCTGTTATGCTACGCTAGATTATCTCAGAATTTCTGCTGATGAAAGTGAATGTTATTTATGCTCATGTGCTTTAGTCAGCACGGACTGATGGAATCTTCCCAGGTTTCAGTACCGGCTTGGACATAGGATTTATGTTGACATACTTCCACTTAGTGAACATGACATCAAGTCCTGTAATATGTGAGTTTCCAACATGACAGCGCTCTATGAATCACCCTGCCTATTATGCTATTAAGAGAAGTTTTTGCTGATTGCAACACTTCACTCCAACCTTAACTCCAAATAACAATCTGTTAAGTACACTAACAGTTTGAAGTCAAGAAATGAGCACACAAATAACTAAAGCGTTGTTCAAAGTGGGCTCTGCAATAATGAAACAAACACTCAAGACCCAAGGTCTCAGTGACGGGTCTGAAGTGTTTGGGGTTGTCTCAGCCTGAGGAGCCACTGAGGGTACCCCAGATCTGCTGATAAACGCTGGTGCCCTGACCTTCAGTGCCTTCAGCGCCAACGGAGACTACATGTCTCCGTGTCGAAACATGGTTTTGTCTCAAAGGTTCTCGTACTAGGATGCTTCAAATGAAATACCATCTTAAGGAGACATAAGCTGTTAAGACAGTCTCTTCAGTGTACTTTCCATGTCAGAAGATTAGGAATAATCATGAAATAGTGAATAGCACTTCAGAAAGCTGTACATCAGATCAGCTTTATGACAAATAGCACACAAGCGTATTATCTGACGAGGAAACCCTGCTTATTCCCAGTTATTTTCCCCAAAGACCGTGACAGATCCGTGTTTGTATTTTCTGAGATATCATTTAACAATAATAACACGATTCACTCAAGGGCATATGCATCTGCTGTATGTGTTAAAATTAATCATGACAAATTATTTTTCAATTTTCTTAACATATTCACTTTTGAACAAATACAGAAACCTCAAACAAAGTGACATATATATATATGGCATGAACAATTAAAAGAATGTGTTATAAAGAACTGAAGTGGGAGATGAGAAATTATAAAGAACTGAAGTGGGAGATGAGAAATTCCACTTTTGTTACAAGGAAGTACTGTTTTTTTGCATTGTGCTGATATGGTTGATCTGCTATTCGTAGACATGTAGACTACGCAGAGCCATAGCTTTGAGCCACTGGTTACAAATTTTATCAGCCAGCCTTAGAGCTGAAGGTTTCCATCTCAGTACTTCTTTGGTCAAAAGGATTATCTGTGGCAAATTAGAAATGAATCCATGGTAGTCTTGCAACCACTAATGGCTACACATTTTTCTGTTAGATTAAATTTTTAGGCTAAATTATGCATTCAACCTTTATCTTATTCAATCTTTTCTTTCTCATTTTATTTGGATAAAAATAAATGAAAACAAGTCTACGGTGTATTTTAAGAAATATATTGGATGAGCCCTTAAATATTTACAGTGGTTTAAGATGGAAATGAAAACTCTGAGACTAAAATGGGAAAATGAAATTTGTTACTGTAAAAATCTTACTACAGCTAGCCTTGCTCTAATGAGAAAAAAATAAAGGTAGTATTTACCAAAAGTGAATGATCAATCTGTCAAACAGTTTTTCTACGTATAATTTGGAATCCAAAAAAAATCTGTAAGCTTTCAAACCGTGGCTAACAGAGGCAGTCCAGTTCCTAGAAATTCTGATTTGGCTCCTGAGGCTACGGCTAGCTAGTTCATACCATTTGAAAACATTCTTAAAGTAGCTAAAATGGAAACGTATATGGCAATGCAAAATAACAGAGCGAGTCTTTCAAAATGCATGTGTACAGGCAACAGAACATCCTCTCTCCACTGGTTTCCCAGGCCAGCCTACCACTAATTCATCTACCATAGCAATTGCAGTCAAGGACTTAACAAAACAGTGAACGGTTGCCTGTCTTGTCTGTGGTAAGAGCCTGGAGAGACGCTGCAGGTTATAGAGCCTGTGGAAGTGAGAAAGCAAGGGCAGACGGATGTATGTTCGTCTGTTATCACAGCAACGTAATGCTCAGCACATTAAACACCTACACACATCGTGTAGTCAAACATTTAACCTTGTATATATCTGCATCTACAAATCAATCATACATCTATATGGAAATACACAGTAAAACAACGAAGTCCAAATTTCAAAAACATCTGTACTGTACCTTGGCAGGAACTCTATGTTTTAGAGTAGGCACTAAGCTCGGCCTTCAGTTTTTTCCTGGACAGCAGACAAGTCTCGGTCCCAAGCTTTGGCTGCCTTTTCTAACTGAAGATGTGCTGGAGCTATCCAGCCTATATGGATCAAATTGATGACATCAAAAGGGGCAGGTCTTAAAAAACAAATCATGGGAATTATTCAAAGCATGATCCGGGGAATAATAGGAAGTGAATGAACTGGACAAACAAGTTAACATTAAGGTTACACTTGAGTTAAGGTTGGTATGACTGGGGGGGATGGGGGTGTTCCTTTTTTTCAATGGCCAGAATAGTTTTTTGGCCATAATTTCTATAAATATCTAGTGAAGTAGTCACGGGAGCTGGAAGGTTCTTCCTGCTCTGAGCTTCCCTATCAAGGAATTAGCTTTCTGCCTTCTTTCCATCGTTTCCGGAGGCTTGCATGATCACTAGTAATTGAAGCCATTAGGGTTTCTATATGTGTGCTTCAGGAATTACATACCTAGGTGTAATCTGAAATGATCGGCTACTTGGTCTGTGTAAGGCGCGTGTGGCACTGGATTTCTTCCTGCTTCTCCAAAACTATTGCTCACCTGCAGTGGGTTTTCCCATATTTGTTAAAAACTCAGCTCTTTGGATGGTGGGACTTGAATGGACTCAATCTGAGCATCAGCCATGATACTTGATTTAAACCAGAACACTTTTGTAATACTGCCTAGTTAAGACTTGTAAAAGTCTTTAGCGTAAGTAATGCAAAATTATTTCGTATTCTGAAACTGCTAAAACAAACAAAAAAACCACCTTGATTTACTTGCATAATTAATACTGACATCTGTCCAGCTGGAAGATGGCTCTGCATTGGTTTTGCAAGAAGCTTGTTATAAAATATCAAATTCTCTGGATACGGATAATGTTTAGAGCTCCAAATCTGACCAGCAGAGCTTCTGCCTGCCTTTCAAAATCACCTAGTAAATGGGTTTTCTGTTACATTGGAAATTGTGAAATACTTTTAGCTGCGAAATAAAAGATCATTGAAATTTCTTGCGAAATTCAATTCAAAAAGGGAGATGAGGATCAGGAAAAACTGAGAAAATACTCTTCTGATTTTGATTAATTTAAATCCTTTTATGGTCCTTTGAGCCAATGTTTTACATTTTTAACAATTGTTTTGTGCTGGGTTCTATTTTAGAAAACCAAAACATTAAGAACATTCATCACAATTTTAAGAGAATGTTCTAAAAGAATTCAACAGCTGCTATTAATGTTTTTACCCTCTTTGGTACTAAAAAGAAATTTCACACAACCATTTGGAAAATGTTTTAAATTTTGAAGCCAGTATTTTAGGGTGTATAAAGCAAACTTGAAATTTAAAAAAAAAATCCATTTGGCTCTTAAATCAACAGCTACAATAGAGCCACTTGTCACTGATCGATGAAGCCGTTAAATTCTTGTTAAAAATCTCTGAACACTGAAAACTTACTTCTGTCATCTTCATTTATTCGTCCCCCACCCTTCTTTCTCTCTTCATTTTATATTGTGTAATAGCAGAAGGCAACAATAAATCCTTGACAATGAAATTATTGCACAATGAACACACAAGGCAAATTCTGTTGCTTCATTATGGCTGCAGGCCTCGGTGTAGGGATTGTCTGGCCGCACATCGGAACAGTACCTTCTGAGCCAGCCATGAGATTTTCCTGCAGGAAATGAAGAACTGGATGTGCAGACACGGCTGTCCCTCGAGCAAGAGGCCCTTTCTGTTTGCCCTCACTCATTTGTCATCCCATGCCCTGAACTGTGGGGAGAAGGGAAGAAAACTCTTGGGCTGGTTCAAAGGTGGTGTTTCTATCCAAAATCCAGAAATAGATTCTGTAAATAACACTCGCGACACAGTCCTTTATTGCTGCAGAAAAATACTATGCTGTAATTACTTCCAGTGGGCCAGAAAATCTGTCGGTGCTTGTATGCTGTAAGAGGGAAGGAGTACACGTGTTGTGTGCCCCCCTGCCAGGTTGGGCTTTGTTCAAGGTGTTAAAGCAACTGCCCACCTCCATGCTCCCAACCCTTGTTTCTGCACCCATCTCTTAGACTGCTGAAAGAGGAATGGAAATGAGACCGCGCAGAAGGAGCCCTTGAATACGTGCCTATCTCCGTATCAGCACCCGCTTGGAGTAACACAAGAGGTACAAAGAATGTCCTGCAGGCAGAGAGATGAGACTGCAGCTATTTCACATGGGCAGGGGAGATATTCAGTGAACTGATGTTCCTTGTGGAATGGACTTAGGCATTTGAGGAAATCTGCACTTGGACAATATCTTTTTCATTTTTGAATATCTCCTGATAGCTGGTGCATGTGGAACTTTTGTTCTCTGTAGAGTAAACCCCTCTTATTGTCCATGTTAGATACAAGCAGATTAGCAGTGCAGCTAGCAGCCAGCACGCAGAGCATTTGGGGGGCACTGCCCCTTACTAGACTTGCTCTTACAGGCCGGAGTTGTTAAAAAAAATAATAATAAAATCCCAGAGATTAAACAGAAAAGTGTAGTGCTGATCTCTAGCTTGAGTCCCTCCTGCTGTGTCAGGCTGGCCCTCCAGAGCTCAAATAGCATTGTCCACCCTCGCTTTAAATGTCTAAAACAAGAGGTGCCACAGCGTCTGGACTTGTAAGAGCAAGGAGCTGCAGCGAGGTCTGAGCACACGGGTATGAATGCTTCCAGCCACAGAAATTACACCCCCTGACCTCCCAAGGTACATTCCTGTGACCCTGAAGCTTAGAGAAGCCAACCTGGAGCTGTCCTCTCATAGGAACCAGAGGATGCTTCAACAGCTCGGTCACGGAGACTTCCCCAGTTGGCTGAAAGCTGCTTGTGCTGAGAGGCATAAAACAAATCAGCACACTGAAATGATCCATCCGCCCCCCCGGCTCCTAGCAGCTCTCCTTGCTGCCACACCATGCTGTAAACTTCACTGTAATTTGCTGTCCACTAACTGCACAAACCGTCCTTCAGTTATTAACTTTCTCCCTTGCTGCACTTGTTTCATATTATTGTGCTCTCTCACACTCAGGTGTTTCATTACTTTCTGTTCTTATTCCTGAACTCGTCTGTGTCTGGCAGAGGTTCCCACTGCTTTCCCTGCCCCACTCCTTGGCCTGAGCTGGGCGAAGCCGCCCCTGGCACCCGCGTCCTCCGGGAGCAGGAGGGTGACGGAGCAGATCCTGCACCCTCCTGCCTCCAGCAGGCTTTGTAAGTCTGAAGTTCATCTTGATTTTTTTAGAGAATCAGGCTTTACTCACGTCACTTGTTCCTGCATGGGTGGTGTTTGATATCCTGGACTGCTCCAGGTACTCTCTCAAGCCATCTTCCCACATTTTCCCTCATTGCAGAGGACACGGCATACCAACCCGGCTTTCCCCGCTCTGGGATCAGTGTGACTTGCCTCCTCCTGTTTTGTGGAAACTCCCTCAGAAGGCTTTCTTCATGGCCACTGGACGAGCCAGTCTATTCCTCCTCCCACTCACAGGCGGACAAACTCCTGTGGGCAACTCTAGCAGAAGGAAACTCCCAGCATTTCCTCCTTGTCTTCTTGGTTGGCTGCGCCGCGTATGGGCTTGAGCTGGCATGCACTGGGCTCTGCCTCCTGCGTTTGCTCCTGGCTCTTCCTAGTCAGAAGCACGTTGTCTTCCTTTCTGGACGCAAAATTGTTCTGTGCTGTCCCCCTGGATAAAGGAGCAGTGCTCAGAGATATGGGAGCGCTGACAGCTTGTCCAGCCCTACGCAAGAGGCAGAACAATGGCAGTCCCTGCCCTGGAGAGCTTTTGAATATTGCTTAATGTCTCCTGATCCTGCCCCGAATGTTCCCATACTGACCCTGTTTTTCAGATGCCTTCCTCACCTCCGGGTATTTCAACTGAAGCTCTGTTCACCAAAATCTCTTCAGAGAACCCCAACGTTCATTGTTTTACCTGTGTGATGCTTTGAGCAGTGGCTGAGGGGATCTATATCTCGAAACCACAGGGAGCTCTGCCTGCAGGAACAGAATAGCATTTGGTGTACCTCAGCTTCCCTTCTGCGCTGGTTTGCATCCAGCCAAGGCAGCGTCAAGTGCTGCAGAGGCTGCCAAACCTGCTCAAGGCAGTAGGTGAGTGCTCCTTAACCTGTGCTGAGCTCCCCGGTGCTCTGGTTTTGTCGCCAGCAGCGCCTGAGTTAGCAAGGCTAAAGCTAGCTGGAACATCCCTGCAAAACCCAGAAGTCAGAGCAGCGAGCACATGCGTGTTCTGCTAGTCACCAGCCATTTAAATGTTCCCTAATTACACCCCTCGTTATGAAAAGGCCCCGCGTAAACCCTGCTTTTCATTAAGCCTCCACCAGAGGCGCTTACAGTCAAAAATGCAGCTTCAGTAGCAAAATCCTGCTCGCTTCCAGTATGACCAAGCATTCATTTCCACTCACTCACCTGTCTGAGTAAGACGTCTGTAGCCGCTCCTGTCATCCCTCTGGGAGAGTACCTGCTCTTGCTTTTCCTTCCTGTTCTCTGCTCTCCTTGTTCTTTACTCACAGGCCTTCAGAGATGCTGTCCCACCTGTTGGGACCTGCCTACCCCTCAGCCATTTCAGAGGTTGACAGGCTGGTGAAATCCTGCTTGCCGGTGGACTTTTTATCCTCCTCCAGCTCAGACACAGTATCTGTAGGAATGCCGAGGCAATTAGGACTGGCAGAGGCTGTAGGACATCAGTAAGAACTTGTTCTGTGGACATGAGAGATGCAGCCGCCTTGCAATCACCGACCCCGTATCTCCATCACACCTGAACGCCAAATCTCCCTGAGCAGTTGTCCAAGCTCCTGGAGAAGGTGGCAGATGGTACCTCTGGCTCCCGTCTTCTGGGAATGGGAATGCAGATCTCCCCCAGCGGTCCCTATTCCTCTCGGTACCGAGGAGAGAGGCTGCAATACAATGTGTTAGCGGTTCCCCGGGGGTTATTCCATCCGGCAAGTTCAGGCTTTCCCACTGGGAGCTGGAAGAGATGTCGACAAGAAGAAGAGGCACCACAGTATGGCAGCTAGGAAGGAGGGGAATGAAGAAACTTGGAACAATCTGCGCAAGGGCAAAACAGTCATTAGCAAATCAGTAACTGAAACTAGCTATTACATAAGTGGCTGTGGCAGCTGTCATACCTCTGCAGATGGATGCTTTTGGGTTAAATACTGTATTTTCCAGGAGCAGCCTCCGAGGGATTCCTTCAGCCTCCTAAAGAACAGGTCTGGCTGTGCCTGAGAGTTGTTGCAAATGTCATAGAGCTGGTGCCCCAGTGGCAAACGTACAAACTTTTTACAAACAGGCTACGGGCACTGAAAACTTTAAAAAGCTCAGTAACAACCCTCCGAATTCAGGCACGCCCCCAGGAGGCATTATGGATGAAGAGAAGACCCAGCTTTAAAAAACGGATCATTTTCTAACCTTACAATGATGTCAAAAGCAACACAAAATGCTAGATTAATGTAAAGGTTACGCGGATGACTTATTTTTGATTCACTGAGACTCGCAGAAGATGGGGTGAGCCGTGAATGTCTGTGCGCCCTGGCTCTGTTTGCTGTCATGCTTAGGGTGTGCTTATTCATATGGAAAGCACTGTATTTAACTGGTAAGCCTGAAGATTTGCTATTAATCATTTGTTTTTCATTTTTTTCATGCTCAGGAAAGCTTTACCTGCCAATCAAGGAATAGAAATGCTGCCACGTGACTCTCACAGCCCGTACGTAACCGTGAGTAATGCGGAGCGAACAGTCCACCTGAACAGCCCAAATACTCCTGGTCTGACCTGTCTGGTCAGTGCTAACAGAAAACCTCCAGAGAAGTCCACAGACAGCCCCCAAAAGTCAGACCAGGAGTCTTTTGTAACCAAAATGAGCTAAACTGGCACGGAGTTTACCCCCAGCAGCTCTGTACAAAACCCACATAAAGGCAGAAGCCCCCAAATGCTTCACAACCATTTGTTCAAAAATTAAGTCCTCGTGGAGGCTCCTTGCTTGCCAAGGGTGTTTTGTCCAGTCTCCAGCATGTTTTCAGAAAATAATATTGATAATAATAAAACAAATGCAACAAGAAGTTATTTATTTCTCTAACTACCAGGACTGCAAAAACTAATGGCCATGAAGATGTCACTCCACCCACAGACAAGGGCAGAGTCTGCCGCAGCACGACAAAGAAATACTGATTTGAAAGCCTTAAACTCTTGAACTTTTCTCTTCTCTGGGCAGTCGTGGGCAAATCTTTTTGCCTCTTCGGTTGCCTCACCTCTGAAACAGACGTAATGACACTTGGCAGCATTGTTTAGAGCGCTAATTGGTGTTTGTATAAAGCTTTGGTGATGTAAGCTGCCATGTAAGCACGGGGATGACTATTGCTTTGATACTGCTTGTTAATTGCAACAGGATGGGTAGTAGTCATGCTGGAGTATTTAAACATGTTTTTTAAGATGTATTCCTAGATCTCATCCAGTGTTTTAAGAGAATCTTTACTTCTGCATTAGACAAAAGGCCAACAAAATCTTTGTGCATTTAGTGGTCCTGCAGACATTTTCTGAAAATGTGCAAGGGGTGCTCCCTGCATCAGACCCCATATCTCTGGGTCTTTAGCTTCCAGCCTCATTGAATGAGCTCCGTGCAGTGCTTGTTGCTTAATACACTTTCTTCTCACTTCATCAGTGAGAAAGATCGAGATCCAGAGATTATCTTCACTTCTAGACCCATTTGTAGCACAGAGATCTACAGATCAAGAACAGAAGTGAATGTACATCATGTGGGCTTATCTCCTTTACGTAATAATTTTTTCTCAAATTCTCTCTCCCCTTTGACAGACAATCATTCACTCATCGCACAAGGACTGACAGTGAGGCCAACAATGTAAGTAATGCCTTTTTTAGTACTTTATTTTGAAAAGTGTCTTAAGATAAAATACCCTGATTCTCCTCATTACCTCTGGTACTTTTGACTGGAGTCTTCCAGCAGGTTTTGGCAGCAAGTATCAGCTTCATATTCTGTTCCATCAATAGTCTAAACATTGACTTGATAGAACAGCCGTTACCTGTGAAACACTGTTCGAGACATTCCCTGCTTCCCTATGCCCTGCTTTGCTACTGCAGTTAGGTCAGTTCTTTGTTCAAGAATATCATACGCTATATATATCTGTTACACATGAAATACAACGTTGGACTACAAAGAGGGTGAGATTGTATTTTTTGCTGTTATGATGAACAAGGGCAGGTTAACTTTGATCTGTCACAGACTTCAGAATATGCCCTGAGCACCCCCCAAGGGAAGACTCCCTAGGACACGTTGTCATGAATATTTAGTGTAGACTGTGAGAAGGGATGACATTCTGTTATCCTGTGTGCTACAGGAAATCGTGCTGCCTTGCTATCTTATTTCTGATAATGCCTTACGTATACTTATTTTTAAGTTGCCCTGAGTCTATGCTGGCAGACATAAATCCTAAGCACAGTTTGTATCAGCAGCTCCAAAGAGCTTCCCTCCTCTTCAGAGATGTCGTCTTACAATGCTGCAGCATCTACCAAAGCTTGCATCGATATGTGAGCTGTTTATCTACACTGAATTGGCTTTACCACGTTTACCAGGTGGTCTGTGCTGCTTAGCAAGCTGTACAAAGCAGGGGACACTTCCTCATTAAAAGGCCCAATTGCACTGGAGGCAATTCCTCTAGGTCAAGGCAGAGGCATATCTGCTGAAGAAATGTAGCAAATCAAAACATTCAATGAGGCTCGTTATGTGTCTAAAGAGGAAAAAAAAACCACTCGCAGCTCATCCAGAATTCTTCCTGTAGGAGTAAATTACTATTTTAAATGAGTAAGGAAAAATGTTTAGACACAAAAACTTGCTATGAAATTCCAAACCATCTCTGAAGAATGGTTATCTGTACAGGTTACCTGACTTTAAAGGAAGTTCAGCAGTAATGAAACCACAGCCATTATAATGGCTTTGGAAGGCATACATCCATCTTGCAAGGTAATAGCTTAATAACATAATTCTAATTCTAATACTAGGCATGCTGTGCTTTGGATACAAAGAGCAATGTAATCATACAAATGTCAAATGCCAAAGAGGAGCACGCGGAAGCAGTGAAAGGCTCGGAGTGAAAGTGATGAACAGTAAGGAGAAACTGGTATGTCGTAGTGTTTGTCTGTGTGTCTGCAGGTGATGTCATTAAAAGGCCACGCATATGGCCACTGATAGCTCTGTGCCAATTACCGTTTGGGAAGCACAGGACAGGGAGGTAAATGGGAACAGAATCCTGGTGATGGAACTCCTTATCAGGGGAATAAACAAGGAAGAGGACTGACCTTTCCACATTCTGACTCAGAAACATGCCAGAATTATTTTTTAAGTACAAATAATTCCATGTCAGTCATCAGGAAGGAGGTCACTCCTGGCCTTAGCCAGGCAGGAGAGGAAATCAAAAGGAAAAAAAAGCTCTGGGTTCAGCAAGTTTATCGGGGATTCCAACAGTGGTGCTCAGGCTAAATTGCTTGTTATTTTATTTGGGTCAGCTAAGGCCATCTGATTGCCTGCTGCCTCTCAAATTTAGTCTGTAGAAAATGAAGTAAAACCCAACAGAAGTATGATGCCTGGAAATATTCATCTGACCTATAAATGAACAACGTTGATCATTATCATAACAGCAGTTATTATGGAAAACAAAGATTGTGATTCACATTTGGCACTTGCTGATGCAGAACCTTTAATCCAGACAGCTCAAAATGGGTGACACTCACCAAATGAATAAGCATGCATGCTTCCACTAAAGGCAGATAAATAAATTTAGCCTTTCTTTGTAGAAGAAAAATGGAGCTTCAAAGTAATAGAACAATTGCCACATGATCGGCAATGAATCAGTGATACCCAGGAACCATCACAGCCCTTATCTGAAACTCAAGATAATTATCCATGTTGAAGTTATTTATGGACAAGTTATCAGTTCCCTGTCAAAAGAAAATGATGGGGATCAGTTTCCTAGGGAATCAAAAGATTCTGGCAATTCTACAAAATGATAGTCTAGCAGATAATAATACACTATACTTCTGTAACACTATGAAGCAAAATGCACTAACTATAGTGACAAAACCTTCACTGAAGGAAAGTTACCCCTTTTTAACCAAGGAATTACCTGTAGCTAAAATAAATAGGACAACTTCATTCAGTAAACGCCAGTATGGTAGTTAAAGCAATAAAATCCCTCAGAGGACAAAGAACTAAAATAAGAAAAACAAATAACACTCAACACCTCTAAATTGCCTTTGGACCAAAGATTAAGAGTGTCAACTTGGCAGCAGTTAATGAGGAAGCCAAACCAAAAACCCTACAGACATAATTTCTTCCATCAATGAAGTGGAACCACATTTAGATGGGACAGCAGCAAGATGTTTTGATGCAAATGACATTGGTCATAGCTTAGACCTGGAAGTGAGGCATCTCATATGCACTTGAAATTAGAGGGGAATTCAGGAAGGCAGAATGCAATTACTTGAACGGAGTCTGGCCAAGACATTTGCATTAACATCCTGTACTCTTACAAGAAAGACCTGATGGATCCTTGGTGAAGGATATCTGTTGGTTTAAATGCAAGCTCAGATTGTGCAAAACACGATAGGTTAGTGCTTTGTTACAGATAGGACCTGGCATAGTGATTTAGTTTCTCAATATCATAGTTCCCATCTGCACACAGGTAGTTACAACTGCAGTTGGAGTTGATGGAGTGATGAAGACTCACTTTAGGTTGAACAGCAAATATCCTCTGCCTTTAACAGGGCTCAGAATTCCAAATTTATTTTGTGAAAGCCAAAAAAAAAAAAAAGACTTGTAAAACTTTTGCATTACCCAAGAAAGAAGAAAGACACTTTAAAAAAGTCAAGATTAAGTACAGTTCAGCAATATTAATTAGTGCTTAAACAGTACAAACCCAAAATTCTGAGGCCCTTCAGATGACAGTGTCTGGAGCACAGATTTCACCTGGCATAAGTGAAAAATGGGTTCCCCAGAATTCCAGAGCCCCCTGCAACTGTGCCTCATCCTTGGCAATGAGATCCAACCGACAGTAGCCATGCTCAGAAGTAGTGCTCCCACCCTGAAGAGATGTCTCTGGGGCTTCCTGGCCCAGTTACTCATGGGATGAACTCTTTGAGGTGATTGTTCAGGTCCTGCTTCTTCCTTAACAACACCCTAAAGATTTATTCTTTCCTTCCGCGTGACTTTGCAAAAGGTCAGCTCCATGCCCGACCTTTTTCTTGCAGCCCGTTCAGACCGAGGTTGCCACAATCCCCTTTTCTCTAAGGCTCTTCAGTCTTTTTCCCCATTTTTTCTCTTATTCTGCAGTCCATCCAGGCTCCCTGCCTCTCTGCCCAATCCCACACCTCTCCTGCTTGGACATACCACTCCTGAGCTGCCTTCTTCACCAATCCCTGTGACTTTGGCTTGCTCTGAATCTTGGCCCTACCCTTTGCTATGGAGCAACCTGCCAGGGTCTGCCCAGCACCTTCTGTTCCCTGAGGCCCCCTGTCCTGGGAGGTATGAGAGGCCACCACACCCTTCCAGTGATTCACTGGGCAATGATTTCTTTAATGCATCTTGTGCCGGTAGGCAGTAAGGTCTTCACGGTGGTTAGCAAGCTCTGCTTGTGTAGATCTAAAATGCTTACATGGTGTCAGCAGTGGCTTTAGACAGCAAATGAAATGCATAGATCTGGGGTGTCACTGTCATACAAGTAAGGGAACTCATTACATGCACGTGTAAGGTAAAAAAGCACATCATAACTGACTGATCTTTCAGTTCCGCGGGCTATAGAGAGGCCAAAACCAGTAAAGGGCCTGGGTGGGTTGTTCTTTGTGTTCAGGACAGAAGTAAAGGCTCCTGGCTTTTTCCCTGCTCAACCAAAGAGACCTATCTTGGTTTTCTGAAGCAGCAGTGGGTTCAATGGTCAACCCTTGTGGTATCTAAAGGAAAAAGCTGCCCACTGAGTACATATGAGTTATGCAGGTAGGTCCTCTCCTGACCCCACTGCAATATATCTGTTGGTAACAGGCCTTGGGGAAACTGCTTCTCCGTGGATATAGCAAACATCTTTCTGGGACACTAGACTTTTTGTCTCATCAGCATCCTCAGTTCAGAGCAGCCTTGAGACATGGCTGTTGTTCCAAGCCTTCTCTGTCTTCGTAGACAATCTGAACGGAGAGAGGCTCAGCAGCCTCAGCGTTGCCACATTTACTGGGCAAGATTGCATTTGAGTACATGTGAACACTAACCAACCCTCACTACATTCCTCTGGGTGCCTTTTCTTTTTCAAATTATTTCTTCATCCACCAAGGTCAGCCTCCAAATACTCATTTGACTGCGTGATGTACTCATTTGTCTGCAAGCATGCAGTAGTGCACAATGTACTTTCATTTGAAGGAGAAAATGAGGCAAAGGACTTAATCTCTGCAGTCCTACAAGGTTAATGTTCTAGTACAAATGACCACGCAAGATGCAGGGTGACAGGAATCAAAACCAGGACTGAAGCAATTTGCTTCAGGTCACACAGCTCAGTGATGAAACACCATTGGAACTGAAATCTTTCTTCCCACAGCTGTATTTCTTCTTCTGGAACGTGATTAGCTAGTAAAGCAGAAAGTTTCTACTGTAAATGTGGATCTTAAAGGAGCACTTAAAGTGGTTTAAGAAACAGATCTGGAAGAAGGAAAGGAACAGGACATTTTGAATCCTCTATGGTCATTCTTCATTATTGTGTCTATGGTGGTTTGGGCTGAGCTTCGTTAGCATTTGCTCCAAGCTGATGGCAGAAGAAGATGATGACAATTTCAGATAGGTGTGGTGTCTTTTTTTTTGTGAATCTCCATGTTTATATGAGATTCAGAAATGTCAGAAGTTTCCTTTTTTCACACAGAAGAGTTTGCTTTATTCATCATTTACTTGTACTTTTAAATAAGTGCTTTATCAGCGCTTTATGGGTGCACTTTGAATTCTACGTTTAATGTCATCTACTAGAGATGATTCTTTTACACCTATTTCCAGAAAATTGGTATAAAGTGATACGGGGGCTTGGTGGTGGTGGTATGGTAATTATTTTCATTACTTATTCAACTGCTCAGAAATCATCTGAAGACAGCAGCTCCTCAAAATTCTGCAATTCAAAATTGTTCAGCCTTGTAACTTTCCTGGGGAATGTTCTAAATCCACCATCATACACACACATTATTGTGAGGAAACATAGCTCTGCCAATGTGAGACAGGACAAGAAAGTGAAGCCTAGAGAGCCTGCATGCCCAAAGGCACCCATGAACAGAACAAAGATCAGTACTCTGAATTCTGACTCCTGTTATTTCTATCTGACCTGAAAATTTGCAATGCTTTTCTTCTGATTACAACAAAAGGAATCTTTTCTGCAGCGAGAAAATCAGACAGCTCCATATTTTAAAAGACTAATGCAAGAGGTCTGTTCTTTCTCTCAGAAACTTCAATCAGTTGCCATGTCAATGCATGGCAAGGGGGGAAGTGGGAATAGCATTAATCTGATCTACAAATTGACACTAACAAAAAAAGACCCCTGACAGAAGATTCAGATGGTAACAAGTTAAAAACGTATTTTGAACAACAATTTGTTCTGAAGTTGCAGCAGTCTCTGAAAGTCCGTATCTGGCTGCTACAACACCAGGAACTACAAATCCAATAGTCCTGGCTGGACGCATCCCACCCCTGACCCATCTAGACTTGGGCCCTTGAAGACATCAGTAGGTATTAAGAAATAATCTATCACAAACATATGAAGACATTTTCATGTCCTTTAAGAGCCCATGCGATCTTGCTTGATTCCAACCTTCACGAGATAGTCAAGTACAACCTTTCTACAAAAATACAAATACATGGTATTTTCTATCAACAATCTCAACTTGACTTAATCGCTTTCAAAGTTAATTTAGCAGTATATACTTATTCGGTGTGCTTACTGATTTAAAAACAGAATCTTGGAACGGTATTTTAAACCTGACTTTCCCAGCCCAGGTTTAAAATATGCCTTCAAGACATGACGGCAGTGCACCAAAGCTGCTTTGCAGAAATTCTAGGATGTGATTCATTTGCATTTTCGAAAACAACTGGGAAGAAAGAATGAAACTACTCTGAGAGAGAAGTCTCATTCTACGCTATCATTAGTGTTGAGAATAACATACCAGGCAGATGAATGGAATGTTAATGACAACAGACTTATGTATGAAATACTTTTGGGCTGGGAAACATTAGAGAGAATGACAGAGAAATAAACACATCATTTCAAATCCCCCAGCATCCTGGGGCCTTTCTTACAGTCTTCAGGTTCATGTTTCTCACATCTCTAGACTTAAATGACTTAGTAGGAGTTCTAGTGAAAACTTAAAAAAAGATAAAATGGTGTGGCAGATGGGGAAAAAAAAAAAAAAAAAAGGTGATTATCTCCAGGTCAGAAGGTATAAAGCTAGGTACATATTATGCTGAATGAGTTGCCATGGGGAATTTATTAGGTTGAATGTGCTTAGGCTAATACTGTATTCTAATAATACCTTGCAATTATACAGCGTTTTTCATCTTTAATAGTTTATAATAGAGTTCCTTCTGTTCTTCAAAAACCTTCAAACATTTGTAAACTGTGAGCTCAGATTAGATATAACAATGAGTTATTGTAAGAAATTAAAACAAAGCAGATCAAATATTACCTCATTTGAAGCAAGATGTTTTTTTCATGAAGCATTTCAGGGTACCAAAATCAAGTTCAAAGAAAAGGATACAGTCTGATAAACTTAACTAAAAGACTCCCAGAAAGTTTTGACAAGGCCATAGGTGGGACATGTGAATGCTTTGAGTATAAAATAATTGGTTTATTGTGGATGGAGTATGAGCTAATCACGGAACATACTATACAGTTCAAATGAAACTACTGTGAAATTAAATTTTTGTTTCCTCTCAGCAAACAGAAAATACTTTTCCTTGGTCAGTTTCTCTCTTCATGATTTCAGATTTTTTATTTTTATTTTTTCCCTAAAGGTCTCTTTTCCTACTTGTGGAAAAAATATTTGTTCTTGATGTTTGATGTTTAAATAACAAGAATTGCTACATCTCTGTGTGTGGCCCTGTGTGTCCATACACCATTCCAGTTTGCTGCACGATTGTAGCTGTCTCTGGGGTCTAATATAACAGTCACTTGGCACAACAACTCTGTCTCAATGCTTAGAAAATAAATGAAAACCAAGTATTCCCACTAAACAAGGACAGATATGCTCAAGTGAGATATTTCACGAGGACATAATATTTTGCAATCCCCAGTCTGTAGAAACAAAGTGAAGTTTAACAGGTATAGATGCTTCCAAATTTGGTTTTCAGCCACCAGTACTGACATCACAGCCATTTGTTTGTATTTTTCCTTCTTGCTGTTGACTAACCTCCACACACCCATATGCAGAGAGCAACTCTAGAAAACAGCCTATGCCACTCACGCAATAAAAAGAAGTAAGAGCTTAAAAAAGTGTGGGCTACCACTGCCCTCTATTGGGTACAGATGAGAAATTCTCAAGTACAGAGAACTGGAAACTCCAGTTACTATCCATTTGGAAGATGCCTGCATCTCCTGGAACATAAGGAAAAATTCTGGCCTTTATTGCAATCACGGGGTTTTGCCTATGAATTCCCTTTCAGAAACATTATCTGAGTATCAAATTTCAAAAGCCTTGAAAGAAAAGCAGTGGAGTGAGCAGAAAATCCCTCTACATTGAGATACAATTCATAGGTTATTTTTATTTGTATGGAGATTTTTGTGTGTGAACAAATACGATAGGAATTACAAGTATTCCAATTCCATATATCTGAAACTCAGTTTTGAGCTGGATTCAAATCACTGCTGTTAAAATGTTTAATTTTTTTAACCATCAAATCTGACAGAATCCCCTACGGGAAGGGCAGCGTGTGGTTGTGCTGGACAGTGAGCTACGTAGGGGCTGAAGACCCAGTAGAGCTCTGCATTCACTTCAGTGGAGCAAGACTTTTGTGTTTACACAGGAGATGACCTGGATGTGTGATCCTAAATTAACAAAGAGGTAATACCCATTCAGTTTTTATCACATTTGGCCTAACTATAAAGGAATCATTTCTTTTGCTCTTCTTAAACGTTATTGAGGCAACGTGCTTAAGTATGATATAAAACATTTTGCTCTGTTTTTATGGGGCCATTGGTAGAATCTTGGAACAGAAATATTGGCTGCGTACTGACTGGCCGCTAATGAGTTGGCACTTATACATTTGAGGGATTTAAAGAAGATTCAAATAGTAAAGATACTAAAGAGTAGTCAGGCACAGGAACGGGTTGCTCAGGGAGGTGGTGGAGTCACTGTCCCTGGGGGGTGTTTAAGGAAAGGTTGGATGTGGTACTTAGGGACACGGTTTAGTGGAGTGATAGTGGTGGTAAGGGGACGGTTGGACCAGATGATCTTGGAGGGCTTTTCCAACCTTCATGATTCTAGGATTCTATGATTTGGGAGACACGTCGCATAACACGTGCAGAACTAACAGGGAAGAAGTGAGTTCACATTTATCCGTTTTGAGAATTTAAAGAAGATTCAGGAGACGTGTGGCACAACACAGCTAGAACAGAGAATAAAAGTCGAGGCAACCCCGAATTTCCTCCCAAATACAATTTCATGTGAAGCTACGGGGGCTGAATGGCCACGTCAAAATATACTGCAGTGCTTTTGCCACAATTCTTTTCCCTGCAGTCAACTTTCATGACCGCTTATAGGTGCTTTTTTGACTGTGGAGAGGCCGTGAGAGAACCGACAAGGCAAGGCAAGGCAGAGCCCAACACCTCCCTGCCTGCAGCCCCACCGCCGCCATGCTGGGGCCACCCCTTGAGGGGAGGGGGGGCTGAGGGCGGCCAGCCGCCCGGACGTGACGTCCGTTCGCCCCGGAAGCAGGGCGGCTCCTTCCCGGAAGCGGCCGGCAGCACTGCGCCGGGCCGCCATCTTGGCTGGGAGCCGCGGTCTCGCCGCAGCGGGAGGCGCGGGGGTCGCGGCCCTGCCCGGCCCCTCCTGGCCCCTCCTGCCCGGCCCTGCCCGCCGCCCCCCAGCCGCTCCCGGCCTCCCTCACTTGGCCGCTGGGCCGTCCGGGCGCTGGAGGGGGTTGCTGTAGCGAGGAGAGGTGAGTGGGGCCTGAGGGGGGCCTGGCTGCCCCTTGTCCTGTCACTGTCCCCGGCCCTCGCCCCCTGTCCCCGGCCCTCGCCCCCTGTCCGGCCCGGAGCTGGGCCGCGGGGTCTGTGGGAAGCACGCTGAGGGCAGCCCGGGGGTTCTCCGCTTGTCCCCTTCCTCCTCCTCCTCTTCCTCGGGGAAATCTCTGGCTGCTGTAAATGTTCCTGTTCAGTTTCACGTTTTAAATGTAAATATTCTTTTAGATAAGTCCCCGAGGGGTATCAAAACCTCGATAACTCTGCATCAGGCTAGAAGGTTTCAGTGTGTTTTCTTGCAGTCTGTAGTGAGGGGCTCTGTTGCAAGGCTTCAGAACAATTTTTTTCCTTGAATTTAAAAATATGAAATAAATCCTGTTTTAAAACATGACTTCTTTAGAGAAGAATTAATATTTTGATTTAAAGATATGTGACTTAAAAGCATGTGCAACTTCTTTCAAGAAAAACCGCCATATGTTTAAATGGTGTACAGTGATTTTACCAAAAATGGGTTAAATGGGGTTATTTTGAGGAGGGTCTGCATATTTGACCACGTGTAGTTATTGCTGGTGACATAAATATCACTTCTCAAGAAATGTATTTGGTTATCTGCTTGAAGTGAAGGAATAGAAAGGTTCAAAGGCATTTCACATACTTTTGGAGTCAAATGCTGCTATCACGTGAGCATTGTCTTATCTCTTTATGCAAGCTGTTTGTAAAATCTTTCTTTCATTTTCATCTGAATTTCCAAGTGGAAAACTAAGTAACTTGTTCGACTTTTCTGAGGGAAAGTGAGCTAAATGGCAGTTAATAATTGCCGTGTGTTCTGTAGATGCCCTGTAAGGGGTAATGCTTTCTTTGTCTTGAAAGCAGCGTGGAGTTTCCATTCTTCACACCGACTTGTCTGATTTTGGATGAGGTCTTTGTCTGGAAGAGAATAATCTGTCTCTGAAGTTCGCTTCTGTAAATTTAACTGAATCCTCAGCAGGCAGCAGATTTAACTTAAAATTCCTCACCCCAAAGCCATTAATGCAATTACGGAGTTTTCTTGTTAGTTATTATTTTAAATAACTGGATGTGGTAGAAAGAGAGCAAACGAATTTAAACCATGAACAAATTTACATAATAGATATTCAAACTAAATTGGGAAATGAATTACTCCAAAGGACTAAGCACTTCTAAAAAAATTATCTTAATAGCGCATGGTCAGCCTAAGTGCAGAAATGGTTATTAACAGTGCACGTGTATTCTGTAGCACAGCTTGCTCTCTTGATAGCAGTTTGCTGCTTATACACTTACGCAGCAGTCTCCTGGACAGCGTATCTTCCAGTTTGGATGATGTGTGGAGTCTTCTGGGAGTGTGTTAGTTGGTTAAGCTGCTCCTTAAAAGTTATGGGAATTACATTTAAAAATACTCTGTAGATTTTCCAGAAATATGGAGCTTCAGTGAAGCATAATAGCTCTACACCTGTTAAGATTGTGTTTATGTATTTTTTTTTTGAAAACTAGATGAGCAACAACAGTAATAAGAGAGCACCAACGACAGCAACACAGAGACTAAAACAAGACTACCTTCGAATTAAGAAAGATCCAGTGCCTTATATATGTGCAGAACCCCTCCCATCTAATATCCTTGAATGGTAAGAACTAGAACGAACTGCTCGCACACTTGTGGAGAGAACAAGACTTTCCAGGTCGTCAAGTCTGACTCCCTTACTCCTCCAGATTGTATGGGAATCTTGGTTTTGGGAGGTAGCACGTGAAAAATGTTTTGCTGAAGTGATACAGGTCTTCGTTTCTCTAGAGAAATGGATGGCTGATTGTACGATGGCTCTCACCTTGCTTTAATTTCCTTTTGTCTTAGGCACTATGTTGTCCGGGGACCTGAAATGACTCCCTATGAAGGTAAAAGCATGTAGTGAAAACACGCGTGTAGTTTACGTCGTGATTGGCATGTTTGAGTAATTGCATGGCTGTTTTGAATGGGCAAAGTATACCTACAGTTAATAGCTCTAAAACTGTAAATATAGTTTCAAAGCTGTCTGTGACATGCATGATAGGTTGTTGAAAAGAGTTGGGGGTGCAACTGTCTGTTAATTTTTCAGTTGTTGAGGATGATAGCAAAACCACGTTTATGTTAAATTGAAGGGGGAGAAGTTTCTGTTAAGTAATTGCTGAGATCTTGGAGCAGATAGCTTGCGTTAGATGTCATGACAGTCAAAATAATTTTAAAAAATCCTAAGAAATAAAACACAAAAATGGATTTTTTTGAGTATGACTTAATTATCTGCTACCATATAAGCAGCTCTTACTGAACTGAGGCTTGTATTCTCTATGAATTTTTCTAGAGAAATTGGGGAACAAAAAAGCTGCATTAATTTGCTGTAGTCACAGTGTCTTCTGCAGCCTTTTGCAAAATGCTTTTAAAAGTCAGATTCTTCATGGGGCTTCACTTGCAGTTAGTTGTGTTTGTGGGAAGCTGATGCATTTATATTGTATTAAATACACTTGGGCTGATATTCCTTAAACATATTAGGGACCTGAAAAGAGAAAATACTGATTGTGATATGGATGTCAGAGAATAGCCTCCAAAGTAAATTTACTGCAGGTGTGGATCGTTATTCCCGTGTTTTAGAGGCACAGGATAATAAACTTGATCTCTAGTGAGAGGGGGTGAAGGAGTAAGGTAAAGGGTTGTATTTGGCCCAGTGTGAGTAGCTTAGGACTTCATCTTCATGCAAAATAAGTAATTCATCTCTTTATGTAATGCAGGTGGCTATTATCATGGGAAACTAATATTCCCCAGAGAATTTCCTTTTAAACCTCCTAGTATTTATATGATTACACCTAATGGAAGGTTTAAGTGTAATACAAGGTAAGGATTTTCTTCTAACACTTAAGCAATTAACACCATTTTAGCAATATGTGTAACGTGCAATGATTTTAATGGCAAAAATAAACACATTCTGTCTTATATTTTTGAAGGTTATGTCTTTCAATCACTGATTTCCACCCTGATACATGGAATCCAGCTTGGTCAGTCTCAACGATCTTGACGGGCCTTCTTAGTTTTATGGTGGAGAAGGGCCCCACACTGGGCAGCATAGAGACTTCAGAGTTCACAGTAAGCTCCAGATTGCGTCATGTACCTTCTGCCAGTTGAGGGAATGTTGAACGTGACCTTGAAGTTAACACAACAGTGATAGCTGATGTTTTGGTATCTATGAAAGAAATATATTGTGGGCTACTACACGTGACGGGCAGTCAGGTTTAGGAAGTGTGAGGACGGGGAGGGTTTTGAAGAAAAAATGAAGTCCTTTTTGCTAAAAAGCATGCTTTAAATTTTCCGTTAGAAATATCTGCCAAGCAAGCACACCAGTACAGAACACTAAGCCCGTAAAGTGAAGGCATGAGAATGCAGGTTGAGTTTAGAAATGTCTGTTATAGTGAATAATACTGACAGGTATAAAGTTGTAAATGGTAGAAACTAGATGGCTAGGGGTTTGCAACATTCTTATGGGAGGTAACCAGATGCAGCATTAAAGTGTGTTAACTTTGCTTGTATGGTACAGCTGGTAACTCTTGTTTCCTCCACAGAAAAGACAACTCGCTGCACAAAGCTTAGCATTTAATTTAAAAGATAAAGTCTTCTGTGAGCTCTTCCCTGAAGTGGTGGAGGTAAGGGAATTCATTCCTGCAGTAATTTGTTTTTCTGTAGTTTTCAACTTCTGTGTAGATCTGTAAACTAGTTGTGTAGGACTTTTCCAAGACCCTGGCTACTTTTGTCAACCTTGGAAACCTTTTAAAAGGCACTTTTACAGCGTGTAAAAATTAAAAACTTGAATCTTGACATGGAACTGTTTTGCTATTGCACAAAGATCCATTGTGTAGAGAATTAAAGAAATGTATTTAGGATTGGTATCATAACCTTGACTGAGCTGCAGACGCAGCAGATACGGTTGTGTTCCCAATATTTTAGAATTATATACTCTGTTGAATTGAGGTAGAACTAATCTTTGTGTATCTGGACTTGGTCCATCATTGTCCTAGATTTTTTTTTAATACACCTTTAAGATCAGAGGTCATTATGTTCTTCCTGCTTAACTTCTGAGAATGAGTGACATCTTATCAGGATGCGTATCTTCCTTGTACAACACTAACCCTCTGGGTATATTGATCAGTTTATATCTTCAGGTACAGGTAACAACTGAAGTGTGTAGGAAAAAGTACTGCACTTCATTCACACCTTTTGGATTCACTGTTTCCACTCATAGTTCTTGGTTTTAAAAGGTCTTATCTGTTAAGAATGAAGGGTGCTCCTTTGTTCTCTCCTGTCTTAAGATGATTCCTTCATGTAACTTCTTAGTGAGGGAATTCAGTTCTTTCAGCCTCCTGTTGAGACGTTGAGAGTTAACTTTCTGGATACCGTATGAAGGGAACAGGTCCTGTGAGAGACTGTTTCATGAGTCTAGCATTAAACTATGAGAATGCTGATGCACGTTGGCATTTGGAATTCCGAGTATAAAATGTGTTATGTCAGGCAAGCTGTATTGTGTGGTACAAATTCTGTCAAACAGCAAGTCTTAATTATTGCACAAAGAATACATACTGTAAAAAGGATGGAAAAGATGTAGAAGATCCCTTTTCTTTAGTGGGGGAGAGACGTGCTTTTGTTAAAGATACCTGAGGTCATGTTTTGGTAGAACCTAAATCATCAGAAAGATCGGATTTTTTTTTTTTTTAATGTGACATTAATAGGTAACTACTGTTCCAAGTACAGGCAGATTTTTAACATATAATACTTACAGTCTTAATTTTACTAAGCCTCTATGATTTCCTTCTTCAATTTTTGAGAATCTTGTGTTCAAAATAAGCTGGACGTGCAAGACTATTGATGCAAGACTTTCTCTTTTCTGAAAAAAGCTTCTAGCAAATGTACAGGTGGACTAAAAATAAACTTGGACAAATGATCGCTAGCGTCAATTACTGAAGTAGGTTATTCTGGAGGAAGTTGAGGAGACTGTACAAGTGTAATGCAGCTAATTTAGCTTGAAAGATCTACAATATAAGGAAATGTACCATATCCTTTTCTTAAAGTTATGTAAGAACTTGGCTTCTGAAATCTGTTCAAAACACCCAAAAGTTTCACTACTTTAACTTGCAGACTTTTTTTTTTTTTTTTCCCTCCAGGAGATTAAACAAAAACAGAAAGCACAAGAAGAGCTCAACAACAGACCTCCATCCCTCCCTTTACCAGATGTTGTCCCTGACGGGGAAGCACACTATGGTCAGAATGGAATACCCCTTCTTAACGGGCATGTTCCGCTGGCACCTGCCAATCATCCAGGCCTCCAGCAGGCTAATCGTAACCATGGACTCTTAGGTGGAGCTTTGGCGAACTTGTTTGTTATAGTTGGTTTCGCAGCCTTTGCCTACACAGTCAAGTATGTACTGAGAAGCATAGCGCAAGAATGAGGAGAATAAAAGAAATCCAAGACCAAATTAGAGGTAGTTGCAGAGTGAGTGGGACTCTTTGGGCATCTGACTTTTGACACTGGGATAAACATTTGTGTTACCAAGTTGCAGGTAAAACCTTGGTTGGCTCATGGGTTCTCTTTGGGAAATGGAGTACGTTCAGTTAGTCAGAAAACTAAAAGAAGTTCTGCTCACAGATCCTGTTGTCAAGTCAAAGCATTATTGATGAAACACTAACATTTCTAGTGCTTTGATTTTTCTAGCACTTCTCCATCTGTTATTTGAGATTTGAAAATCTTAAGCAAATAAGGCTTTTTACTTCATTGAACAATTTTTAAAATTTAACACTTGATGCATATCATTTTAGTTTTGTTAGCAAAGAGTCTGTACAGGATGCAAAATGAGTCAGGTGGAGAAAACACGGACTTGGTAAGGATTTGGTTAATGTGAACATTGACTCCAGAAGATGGCTGGTTTCTTTTTTTTTTTAATAGAACGGACATCATTGCATATCTAGTCAGTAGTGATTAGATGAGTGGGAAAATAACACCGTGTGTGTTAAATTTGTTGTCTAAATTATCACAATGTAATTGAAGGTTTTATTTGGGCTACAAGAAGTGCAGTTGTCAGACTCTAGGAACGAATAGCCAGAAAAAGCGTTTGAATCAGTCTTTAGTGGGAATACAGATATCCAGTACTGTTTTGTATTTGTTCACTTAGGGATTTCCATTCTGGGAGGTATTTTAAAACTGTAATACTTTGTTTTGATCACAAGGTGCCACTGTTGAAAAAAAAATAATAAAAATGCACAGACCAATGGAGAGCTGATTGTGTATTGAGAAAATCTCTGGAATTCCTGGGTAAATGAAGTAAACCTAGCCCTTGTGAAGTTACAAAGTCAAATGTGTCTGAATAACAAATGAGCTTCTTCAGCACCAGCTGAATTAGTCTGAAGTGTCATTAGCTGGAGTAAACCCTTCACATTAGTTCTGCTTGCTTACTTGAAAATTGGCCAAAAAAAGGCAAAACAAACAAAAAACCCACAAAGCCCAAACCCTACTAATTTATCTGAGTTTCTAGAAGCTTTTGGCTTGTAGATCCAAGTTCCTCTCTGTTCCCCTTCAGATGATTGCAATATTGATGTTTGTTCTTGAGAATACAGGGTTGTGCGTAAACACTGAAGCTGCAAGTGTAGTTTGAAAGTCTGAAGTTACTTTTTCAACTCAGTTTGCCTTTTTTTTTTCTTTCCTGCTTAGTTTTATCTAAGTGCTTTGGTTTATTAGAGGCAAACATACTGTGCCTTTAAAAATTGGCAGTGATGTCTAGTCATCTGGGAAGAGTGCACTCACTGTTCATGGTACAACGAACTGTCAAAGGTGATAGGGTAAAAAGCTCTGCCTCTAACCGTGTAGTCTTCTAGATATTGTGAAGAGCCCAATAAATATTACCTCATGTATTTAAGAATTTTTGAAACTTTCATTTTCCCTTTCAGACTTGTTCTCTCTCTGCTTCTCCTTGGTATCTTGAACTGTAAGCAAAAACATATGGTAAACCCATGAGCCATGCAGCTTAGAGCATCAATAAATGTGACCAATTCTCTGCAATAGGTAGGAATTATCAAAGCTAGCAGAACAGCTTTATACTAAAGAAATCTTAAAGCAGATCTTACTGAGGTAAGGAAGGGAAGGAGAGGATGGAATGTGGAAAAGGTTGATTTTTAAAATGTATTTATAAATCTTTGATTTTGTGGTTTTACCAAATCTTATTTATAACTATTCTTTAATTTGCCTCTTGTATGTGCTTAATCAGCTCTTGTTAAAAGAGAAGCACCAATTGTATGTGTCTGTAGAAACAATAACGTTCTGTCAGTCTGGGGGTGTGCTGTGAAGGAAGGGGGAATGTCATGTCTTTCCTGTAGTGATAGGACTTTCAAGACGGCTTGTTGGAGTGATATTTTTTTTTCTCTCAAAGCATACGGACCTTTAGCTGAGGCTGTTCTGTCTCATAGATCTTAGTATCAAACATGTTTGTGTTCTCACAATGCCTTTTTTTAACCGTTGACGTCGCCTACAGACAAAAGCTTATAAATGGTTATCTATGTTTATCTTATGGAAGGTCTTTTGTCCACGTAACTGAAGACAAAGGCAAGGAGACCTCGGGCATGGTGTCTTTGCATCTTTTGTGAAATGTACTTAGCCAAGGTAAAAGAACTAGCAAAATGAGAGATGTTGATTTCTTACAACACAGCTTATTATGCGGCAAGAAGTTGGCCTTAAACTACACCTGAGCATCTGAAGGTGGGTCTCTTTAATAAGTGCCACAATTGGAAACAAAAACTTTGGTCAAACCCTGGAGATGCTGCATTTTTTATGAGAATTGGCCGTATTTAAAAACAGCTACATAAAACCCAAACCTTACCTTCCAAATGCAGTTTCTCTTCAGTACCCTGGATTCAGAGAGAGACTTGACAGTTCCTAGCTTTCAACAAATGGCACCCAGTAGCTGACTGACCCCTTGCACCTATGGCTTTACAAGATTTCAATACATGTCCTTGCTCCTTGCCTTTGGTAACAGAAGATTTATTCCCTTTTGTGTAGTTTATGATGTTTTGTGTTTTTTTTTAAAGCGTTTATAATAGTATGCAGTATCTGATCTTTTTGTTACCAAAGTCAGTAGATGGAGTACACCATTCTTTGCCATGCAAAAATGTTACCATGCCCTGAAGCAGTGCATTACTTAATATAATGAAACTAAAAGCTGTCCCTCAGTATATGACACCAGGACAAATGTCTGGCCCTTCACTTTCATGCTGCAGTTTCATAGATTTCTGTAAGATTGTTCTACACAGACGATAGGGATTTTTTGCAACTTGAATCGTAAGACATCTCAATGGTAGCCTTTAAAGATCTCATGACTAAAAATCCTGGATTTGTGTGTAGTCTTAACTTCTTTCCCCCCTCAAGATTTCAAGGTCACAGAAATTACCTCACTTCAAGCATGTACTGAGGAGTAGAAATGACTGCATTGTAAAGTTGTTTGTTCATAATAAACATTCATGACAAAATGTGAAGTTTCTGTGGGACTGTTTTTGGCAAAGGGATCATTTGAAGAATCTAACTGGATATATGTGGAATAGGAAGTAAAGACTGTGGTAAAACTGCTTCTCCCCTACCTCCAGATTCTTTTCCTCATGTTAGTTTTTGGAACCCCTTGTATCTGTAGTAAAACACGTACAAAAAGACCTACAGGTAGCAACTTCTTTTTGCTCTTGTGTTTGGTAGTGCAGTTCCTATGCAGATAGATATTTGTCCTATAATACATCACAGCTGTCACTGAAGTGCTGTACCTGTTTTCAGAAGCTACTCTGAGGTGTGTAGGAGCTACTCTTTAAAATGCTGTTCCACAGTTTTTTTATTGTTGCCCCACAGAAGCTAGATCTTTCTTTTTAAAGTAGAAAAAGCATGTTTTCAGTGGAAAGATCACGTGCACACAGGCAGACACACACAAAAGGGGGGCTATTGAAAGTAAAGCACTCATGTTTTATGTTATCAAAAAGACTTTTGTGGGGCATGTTTTCTGGGCAACAAGTGAGCACGATTTGTTAGGGTTTATTAGGATCTTTTTATTTGTGGAAAATGCCTTGCACCAGCAACCTCATTTCACACTTGTTAACTCTGAAGAACCCACGAGAAATGTTGAGTACTACTGACTTGTCTTTTCTAGCCACTTGTCATTTCCACGGCTTTGCCACAAGATGGGGCAATAATTCCATCTTCGTCTTGAGTAAGAGGCGGCTGGATGGCTGAGACCAAGTGTGCTTGGTGGGGTGGGCAATGAACGAGCCAAAGGAAGAGCTGAAACAGCATCCAGGCAGCTCAGCACGAGTATTTTTGCAGAAGGCAACTGAAGTGACCATGAGCTCTTGGTCTTTCAATCCAAACTGCTCTTTTGTCTGCCGTTGTATTTAGGTTTGTTCTAACAGCTGTTGTATATTACCCCAATCGACAGCTTGAGTTTATAACAGGTTAGCGTTGGGAAGCCAATTTTATATCTAAGGGATCTATCATAGGAGTACTCTAGACTTTATCTGCTTATCAAGCAGTTGTGTGTGTCGATGAATGGTAATGTGCCTACTACTGCATTGCCTTAAAAAAAAATCTCTGCACCAAGGCGTAGGCATTGTTCCTTATCTACAATGGGCAGTTCAGGGAAAATCCCAGCTTTTGCCTTTTGGATATTATTCTTAGCATAGTTAGGGAAGGTGGAACTATTTTGAGTAAAAGGCAAATTGCATAAGTAGAGATTGAAAGCTCTAGTCACAAGTTTCTTGCCTGACTATTCGGTTTCCTTTCCAGCTTTACACACAGTTCATACGGTGTTTACAAATTGTACTTGGGTTGTTGCATGCAGACGTAATGTGGCTTCTTGTAATACTTTCCTTATTTCTAATCTTTCCTCATGTAGAATTGGTGTTGTTGCATTCTTAACTATTCCAGTTATTGTTGCAATGGGTCGGAGAGGAAACTACTTTCAGTCCGTTTGAGATCTTTGGTTTGCTATTAAGCGCAACATCAGCCTATTTTATTTATTTATTTATTTATTTGCAAACAGATTGAATACTGTTCCAGGTGTTCACGCATGGGTAAGACTCAGGTGCTTTGGAACTGTTGCAGCCGAGATGAAAGAACAAGCAGCAAGGCGTGCGATTTTCTACAAATAATACAAAAGCTGTAGCGAAGGTTGGAGGAGAGGTAACAACTGTGCTGACACTTGTTGCAGCCCTAAACGGAGAAAATTATACAGGCAGGAACTGGTGAGTTAATTTGTCCCTGTGGACCACTTCGCCTTGTGCTTAAAAATGTTAGGATTCACTTCCCCCAAACCTGAGGATATAGTCTTGGCATTTGGCTCTTGGGATGAGAAAGGGGATGTTGCAGGCAGACAGATGCAGCCTGTACCAGCAGACCGAAAAAGCGATTACCCCATTCCAGCCTTGAATGTCATTTCTTGCCATGGTGTGTGGATCTGTCAGGCTGTTTAGCTGCAATATGACAGATTGTCCTATTAATGTGTCATCAAGTGCACTTTTACAAATTCATGGCTTGTCTACAACTAACCTGAAAAAAGAGGCTTAAGTATGAGAAGGCGCCAAAGAAAGTTAAATATTATTAACAAATAAAGTCTGCCACGTAGTTTTAATGGAATGTGAGCTGGTTGGGGGAGGGGAGATATGCTGTTAACTATTTAGCTTCTCTGCAACTCCCTTTTTGCTCTCACTTTCCCAAACTCCATTTCTCTCCCTGAAAAGGTGCTTTAAAAAAATCTTGACTTTTAAGAGTTCTTGATTTTGTACTCTGATTGTTCGTGCCTCAGTTTCCCTGAGACAGGTAACAGAGATTGCAGAGTTGATGCTCTCGATCCACCCTGCCTGCCTTTAAAGTCCAATGACATACTGTACTGGCATTACCTGGATTACAGAAAACATGGTAAGGAGATTGTTAAAGCGAGCCTGTTGCTTGCTGACTGCGTAAGGGACTTCAAATTTTTATCATTCTTGGACTTTTTTTGTGGTACAAGCTCAGATACATTTTGTAGAGAGAACTGGGAGATTTGTTCCTGGTGGTAGGCAACTGGCAAAGATTAGCAGACTGTCCAAATGCTTTAACATCTCTCTTACGCAATGTTTGTAGGAGATTTGTATCCTTTGGTTTTCTGTTCTTTTTAATAATGAGCCCGCCCTCCAGTGAATAAATCAGAAAGCCCCCACAGAGCCAGCCTCTAATGAGAGCTGGGGGAAAACGTGTGAAGCAGCTAACCCGAGTAGAAAGCAAGAGGTCTGATGTATGGATGTGTGTTGCGATGCTGAGTGCTTATTCCAAGCCACATATTTTTAGCACTACCACACACTCGTGTACAGTTTTACAAACTTCCCAGAAAAATGGTGATTTCTCTGAGATAATGAAGGGGAGGTACAGAATAGGGCTGAGGGGAGGGAGGAGGGAACGGGCATTGATTTAAATCTGCCTGGCACACAGGCCAGCTCCACTTATCAGTGAGTCTAATAGGAATGTGAAGAGAATAGGCTTGACAGCTCATTAGAATGTGATCCCTCCTCCTTTTTTTTCTTTTTTTTTTTTCCCCTTTCTTCAAGTTGATGGAAACTCGTTCAGGAAAGAAGTACTTATTTGCTGAGGTAAAGCAAAAGCTGAGGAGGGTTTTGCCAGCTTTCAGCTGGGGAAAGGAGCAGCGAGAAAAATCAGGCGTTATCTACACTAAGAGGTACCTGAAATCTTGTCTGGTGTGAGGGGAGACGAGGATGGAAAAGACAAGTTTCTACATCCTGACAGCTGTTTGCGACATCGGGACTTGCTGCTCATCGTCTCATTAAAGAAAAGTGAAGATAAACCCAACTAAAGAGGGAGAGAAACTAGTGTTGGGAAAACTTTTTCTGCTCCTAATGGACCTAGGTACATCCACAGTTTTTTATTTCTCCCTGTTTTAACTTTTACGATATATGAAAAATTGCTTTTCTCCTTAGAAGGCTGAGCTGTGATGCTTTCAGCCTGGTCAGAAGAGCAGTGGCTGTAGCAACCTTGGGTTACAGTTTCGCAGCGTCTTGAAAGGAAAGGATGAGGACTTGTCACTGAGAAAAGGGAGGTATCCTTCAAGGGAGGATGGATGGACCGTATTCGAGCCTGCTTTGAACTGAGCACAACACTTTAAATGACAGAAAGTGAAATCTGTTGAAGAGGAACAACCTAACAACCCCCCTAATGAGTTTGCGTTGTCAGCTCCGGCCTGAGCAACTGTTGCCCTGAGCAATTTGACTTCTCTGGGTTTCATAGTCGAGTGCATTTTAATCGAGTCTGAAGACTTATTGGGTGGGTGGGTGGGGGGGGGATGACACTTCAAGGTGGGTGGCAGGACTTTCCAGAGCCCCTTGTATTTATGTAAGCTTCAAGAGGCTGAATGGACTTACCTCTTTCTTCGAGTGAATCCAGATTTTCAGACAAGTTTATCTGTACCATTTCAATGCGTCCTGCTTGAACAGAGATCTCTCCAGCCACCAGCACACCCATGCATGCTGCTCGTTTGACATTGCATAGACCAGAGGATCATCTTTTAATAGTTCTAACCTTTTTATTTATTTATTTATTTTTTAGAGAGAAGTCTGTGTCTATTCCTATTATTGGTGGTGAAGGTTTCTGAGCTTGGAGAGTGCCCTCCTTGACTTGGCCACTCCCTCTTCAAAATGAAGGGGTGCACCTGGGTATTTGTGGCAACTTTACTCTGTCAGCAGTTTTGCCTCTTCAGAGTTATGGCAGCAAAGAAAGAGAGAAAGATGAAGAAAGAACCTAATCAGTATACAGAGCCCTTCAATGCTACCCTGTCAAACAGTGAAGAACTGCATGGGCATCCCAAGGTAGGTGTTTTTCTGTTGTCAGTGCTTGGTGCAACTCTTTTTTGGCAGTAATGTGATGCTGGTTCCTTTTTTCATTGATTGAAGCAGTCTCACCAAAACATCTTTGATTTTTCAAAGAGTGTTCTCTCTTTTGCCTTTGCATGATTTATTTCCTAGCTTACTGAAGCAATGACTGGAATACAATTTATAAAGATAATTTTAGAATATGCATGACTGAAGTTCCAGTCCCCTGGTAGCTGATTTGGTATGAAGGCACGAGCATTAAAAAAAAAAAAAAAAAAAAAGAAAAAGTGGGCTATCTCAGTACAATAACGATACTGGAATATTAATACATCTCTTGCAAACAAATCTGCTCTCTGGAACATTGTATGAAAACTGGCTTAGGCAAATCCTACAATTCAAACACCTGAGTATGTCTGAGGTTTTTCTGCACCATGCATTCCACCAGAGAGATTGGTGATTTAAAATTACGGATGAGGAAATATTTGGTCTATTCACATGATCTGTTTCAGACGATTTTGGCTGTTTCAGGAAAGGATTCGGGATGGGGCTAATCGTGCATAAGTGACAAGTGTAAGGCTGCGTATGAAAAATGAATGGCTGCAGCTGACGAATTGCTAGGCTTGGTGAGTGAGTTCTGAAGGGCAGGATCCTTGCAGCTATGTGTTTGAGGGAATCACCCCAGGCTGAAAGAGGCAATTGCTAGTCAGAAACCTCAGAATCTTTTACGATCAAAATTTGCATAGCAAGCTTGGGAGTAGGAGAGGAGTTCAGGAAATTAAAAGCAGGTCCTGGGAGTAGGAGCAGGATGAAACGGGAGACTACAGCGCTGAGAAAGGAGGGAGTGTCCCCTATCACACAGCCCTTTTCCACTCTCTCCCACTCGCACAAAAATGTCCCTTGTTTCAAATGGAGGTGACCTCTAAAACATGACTTTGATCACATGCATTAGGGATGGCAGTCACTATAGCAATAGAGGAACAACCTGTCAAAAATTGGGGCATGGCAGAGGGGGCGCGTTAGAACAATTGGGCTGACATTCTAAATATCCTCTTCAGTGCTGTTGTGAGAGTAATTGGTTAAGGTTGGGCAAGTCTGGGAAACCGTCCTCTATGAAAAAGCTGGCTGCTGCACTTAAAGTGATCATTAGGGTACTGCAAGCAGCATTTCTTCAGCTTATTTTTGTTTATTGCAGGGCTTTGTCAGGACAGGTTGTATACATGCTAAATTCTTGAGGTGCTTATATTCAATCACTTCCTTTCACTTTCTCTAGAACTGCTTCGTCCTCCTTGTGCCAGATAGATTGCTGGAGCAACTACATTTCAGCCTGTTTTGGAATTAATTTCTCTTGATGTGAAACGTATTGGACCACAATCAGAATATTTTCTGATTGCAAAAGCCGGCAGAAACCGGTCCTGGTTTATTCTGATACAGTCACACATCCATTACTGCTAGAAGAAACGCGGCACCCATTCAGAGGCTAGTGGGCGTTCATTAAAACAGACAGTGTTTGAAAGCTGTAGTTTCTGTGTTGAAATATTTTGCTTTAAAATACCCATGACAAAGGTTTGGCTGCTGCAAGAGCTGGAGAGTTCAGTGAAGGCAGATTCTGCTTAATAAGGATGGGACCAAACCAAATCGTTGATGTAAATGCTCGTGAACTCTGCGTGATACGCGCTCCAACATTTTGCAACACGAACTTTTCTTCTTGGAATCTCTCTAAGGTTGAAGCCCAGGCTCCAGTTAAGCAATGCTTCTAAATGTTGTGGGCGTCCGTGCTGTAATCTATATAGCACCTGCCCAAGCTAGGGGATTCTTTTACATACATTATAAACGCAAATAAAGAATCGCTGCTGTTTCTGGGGTAAATGAGAGTTGCTGTTCACAGCCAGACATCCCAGTCTGCGGTCACTAAGTGCTGTAGGGCAAACAGGACCTGGATTTTTAAGGCTGGTCTCTGGGGTTATTCATGCTGAACAAACTGTGAGCTTTGTGTGTATGCCTCTGGACTAGACTCTCAAAATTGAAAACAGCGGGTCTTGGGATCACCAAAAGCTTTAGAAGCTAAATTGTAAAAATACAGTACTTCAGAAATCAGCATGGTTTTGCCTCTCTGTTGGAAGGCTCTATCCAACCACTGCGCACGTTGCTGGTTGAGACAGTTTCTTACAGCTGTACCATGTAAAATTCAGCAGTGAGATACAATTGTACCATGTACAGGTGTCTTGGTGCAGCTAGGAATAAATATTCATTAGGTAAAATGCCTAATTCTGTAATGCGATTAGATCACTAATTCTTCCGTTAAATCTCTGTTAATAACCTTGGATTTATCAGGTTACTTTTCAAAACTTTTAAAAAGGATTCTCTTCTCTTCCCTTTGCTGTACTGCCTCAAACCCATGTGTTAGTCAATGTCAAGGTAAAGTGACCAGCCCCTCATTTTGGGTTCAGAACAACTGGCTGTTGACAGAAAACAGCTTAAATGCCCTTATAAACAAAGTACCAGGTGTGAAAGATGACTAGCCAGAAATTAGCGGTTTGTAAATCACCAGTAAATTCCTACCTTATGGTGAGCAGTGACTGACAGACTTTGAAGAGGCAATTGGGCTCTTCAGGTAGTTGTAGTGACGGTGAAATTCAACAGCAGTATAGAGAACTGCCTTATTTTTCTGCAGTTTTCAAATGTAGCATTTTTTTTTTCTTCTGAAGTGTCTCCTTTCCTGTTAATTGGATGGCGAATTAGTAAAGTAACAGCAAAGCTTTCCTTGCCTAACCTACTAAGCTAAAGAGAAGTTGAAAGCTCTGTGGCAGACTGATCTCTGAGCCTTGCTGAGCAGTTCTGCTTAGTAAAAGGATGCCCTGCGCAGGGACGTGGAACAACATCAGTATCTTATTTCATTTCTCTGCACTACATAACAGGAAAGATGGAATTTTTTTTGGCCTTGTACAGTAAAAAATTAAGGCTGTGTTTACCTTGGAAGACTCTGTGGCCAGCTGGTAGATTTGTCAAAGCAGGAGCAGGGAATGAAATATTACATGAGAGCAGCGATTTTTACTCATACTGTTAAAAAGGTAGGTTTGTTTTCCTTCAAACTGACCAAAAGATTTTGGAACAGATTTATCTTGGGTATTGTTTTTAAATCAGAGCTGAGAAAGCTCCCCTTTAACAGTGACAGTACGCGACTTGTGGTGAAACCTCTGCCTAAAAGAGGGAGACAGAAATCTCAGTTCTGATAAACCTGGTACATCTAAGGGAAATAGTAAAAGTATTTTTAAAAAATCTCCAGTTTTATCTTCGCTGTCAATGAGATGTGCTTGCAAAGCACGTGAGTGTTTTTCTGTGGCACAGGTGGACTAAGACCATGAGGGATGGATGCAGAAGTTTTTTTCTAATTTATCTTCTTAATTTGACAGGGAGTGGCGGGGTACCTGCAGCTGCCAGGCTTGTGATCCCCTTTCCAGGCATGGGTCTTGTGTTGCAAGAAGATGAGGCGTTAAATTACCAGTGCTTCAGCAGTAGTAGATGGTCCAGTGGGGTTATAAGGCTGACCCTGATCAGGAGTTACTGTTTGATTCCTATCTGGTGTGGTTTTGAAGTGATAGCTTGCAGGGTCACAGTGCTCTGTTGTGTGCCCAAACTGTCTTAATATTTTTTTAAGCCCCAGCTATCTTGTGGATAGGCTGAATAATGGCAGTACGCGTGCTGATGCTTTCAGATGGAGAAAAAATCCGTTTCCTTATTCTCAATAGTTCCTCTTCTTAGGGATTGACAAGTTGTACCTGACTGTAGCTAGGTTCTTGTTTCCAGGAGTTAAATCTCTCTATGGAGCTAGCTCAGGTAAGGCTCAGCACGAGGTCGTTTTTTTTCTTGCTTGGTCTATTGTTCTCTTCTGTCTCATTAAATGTCCTCTGAGGACAGCCAGCTGCCCAATTTCCATCTAAACTAACTGGCATGGGATTTTATCAGTAGCACTGAAAACTGTCTAGACGATTTTCACACTTGTGGCTTGTTAATATTAATGGCGCTGGGCTAGGCATTGCGGGATGGAGGCTAGTAAGTATTTGCTTTTTTTGGCATCCAGGTAACATACTGTGTGCGTGAGCAACCCTGGTAACTGGAGTGGCCATCTGGAATATCATTTATCGGGTGGAATACAGGGAAATCAACTGTACCCTTCAGCCAATGCAGTTTTCAGTGCTCTGCCCTGTAGTACTCTCATAGACAAATTGATGGAGTTCAGATTAGATAAGTGGACTGAAAACTGGCTGAACTGCATGGCTCACAGGGTTGTGACGAATGCCATGAAGTCTGGCTCGAGGCCTGTTAGTAGTGGTTTAAGTATCCTGGCGGTTGATACCGGGGCCAGTGCTGTTTGACATCTTCATTAATGACCTGGATACTAGGGAAGATTGCACCCTTGGCAAGTGCAAAGATGGGAGGAGGGGTTGATGGACCAAACGGTTGTGAGAGTAGCCAGAGGAAGCTCAACAGCACAGAGGGATGGGCCAGGAGGGTTCTCAAGAATTTCGGTGAATGGAAGCGCAAAGTTCTGCACTTGTGGAGTGCAGTACACACTGGTATGCCTTGGGGGCCAGTTGGCTGGAAAGCAACTTTTCAGAATAGTGCCTGGGGGTCCTGGTGGACAACAGGTTGATCATGGAGCAGCAACGTGCATTAGCAGCAAAAAAGGTCAACAGCCTCCTGGGCTGCAGTAGGAAGAGCATTGCCAGCAGATTAAGGAAGGTGGATGTTTCCCTCCGAGGGGAAACCTAAACACTGGGAAGACATCTAGAGTACCAGTTGTGGTCCTGGACATGCTAAAGCGATGGCAGCAAGGGGCCGTGAAGATGGTGAAAGGTTTGGAGCATTCATTGTGTGATGAGAGGCTCAGAGAGCTGGGAATATTCAGCCTGGGGAAGAGGAGGCTCAAAGGGATCTTATCAATATGCATATATACCTAAGTAGGGGGAATAAAAAAGATGGAGCCAGAGCTCAGTGAAAGGAAAAAAGGCAAAAGTAAATTCCACTTAAACATGGTGGGGAAGGCATTTTATTATGAGGGTGATCAAACACTGGAAAAAAAACACACAGAGAGGCTGTGGAGTCTCCAACCTTGGAGATGTGCAAAACCTGATTGCACCTTGTCCCAGATAACCTGCTGTGGTTCACCTGCTTGGAGCCTGGGAGCTCAAAAAGGCTGCCTGTAGATGTCCCTGCTAACTTCATCTGTTCTATGAGCTGCTTGTAGAGGTGGTTCAGTTAAGTGTCAGAAAAGCATGATCTTAATTTGGGGGAAAAACTTATTGACTCAGCTGTCCTAATGAAATTTCAGGGATGATTTGAGGTCAATGGGATTTCAATGGAATTTCTGCAAGAAATGATGTAATATTTTTAGTTTCGTTACCCGCTACGTAGGTAAAGGGTCCTTGAAATATTACTTCCTCTGGAAAGTACCACTCTAAGGCACTCCAAAGCATAGGGGAAGAATTCTCAACCCTCTGTACAGGTTCCTTTTACAATCTGGTCTTTTCTTGGCTGTCTCCCAGTAAGGTAGTACCTTGGAATGAAGTCCGCTGTCTTGAAATCTGGTAAGACCATGGTTTTCAGGCAGAAAACTGATGATCTCGAGGCTCATTCTAGTTTAAGGCTGCTTAGGAAGTGAATAATTCAAGCCTGTTGCTTATGATGTGAGAGGAAAAGAAAGCTGAGGGTGAGTTCAGTTCTATTAAACTGTTCCTTGCTATCTTAAAAGCTTTTTTATTTTTTTGTCTAGAGGTAAATTTAATGAGTTTACTTTCAATATGTTTAAAGTTTTCTCAAGAAAGTAATTCCAAGCAGGTGCTGAGGTTCCCATCCCCAGGTGGGCCTGTTAGCTCATGTGATGTGCAACTGCTCTTCTCAAGGCAGATGTTCCAGTGGGAAACAAGAAATGTCCCGTTCCTTGCAGAGGACCCTGTTCAGCCTAGGACGGGAGCTGAAAACTGCCTCTAAGACTGATGGAAGGAAGGTTGGATCTTGAGTGCGAACACCGGAGCTTTTGTCTTTTGGATCAGAGACATGACTTCTGGAGTTGCAGAAGGCTGAAACGATTCTTCTGTCTCTGTCAGATGTCTCGGGCTAGGTCTGCCGGGCTTATTAATCTCTCTGAATTATTTCTTTGGGGCCTTTTGCTTCCAGCTGAGAACAGCAGCTGGTTCAATGACGTTGCACAGATTGCATTCCTCCTCTGCACAGAGATTTCAGTCACAGCCTGAAGTGTGTGACTGCGTGTGTAATGGAGAGCATTTGTGGGCCTGACAAGTGTTAAAGCCCCGTGAGAGCACGGGAGGGACTAGGCTGTGATCTGTCTGTAGGAAGAGATGTTTCCTCTCAAGGTACAACAAATATCATCCTTCCCAGCACCTCTGTGGCCCAGGTAAAATAACACTGGATTTGTGCATCACACGTGGAAATAACGCAGCATTTGGGCTTGTTTCTCTTAGCTGTTTGTGATATTTTTAAAGTTCATTATCGGCATAGATAGTCCTACATCAGATGTGCTTTGATGTGCTAGATGCATCGTGCTATGCCTCTTCTATCAGTGCTCTTCGGGTCCTTACCTTTTTGTGGTGTCCCTAAAGAAAGAAGGAACTTTTGTGCATTCGGAGGTGGCACGGATGAACGCTGCCATCCGGCTAACGGGGAAACAAACGCGGTCATCATCTCTCCCAGAGCAGCTCTTGCTCCCATGAGCTGTTCCCTCAGGTTCATTACATTCGTTATGGGTGTGAGCACTGAGGGCAGATCGTGTTTAAATGGAGGGGAGGAGCTTTTTGTGATAGCCATTTAGAGGAATGAAGAATAATTTTTCAGTGACCAAACACAGTGGGAATTTAGATAGGAATTCCAGTAGGGATTTGGCTCCGATACCAAACCTAACACTTCAGCTCTAGGGAAAATTCTTGAGAGATCTGTAAAAACCACAAGTGGTCAGGACCTTGGTTTTACATCTCATTAATAACCAAGAGTGTGCATAACCATGAGTTATTAGCAGCTGACACGGGATTTTTTCATGCTTAAAAAAGTGATCTGTCACTTTTTAACCAGTTCCAAATAAAATACACTACTGAAGTAAATCACTTGCTGCTAATTTCATAATGAAGCTGGCAATACTCTCGCTAGTGTAAATCAGGCATAACAACACAGAGATTTATGGATTAAGATAATTGAAATGCTGAGTCAGGTCCGTTTTGTGTCTGGCAACTGCTTAATTATTAAGCAAAGAATTTCTAAATGTAATTCCATCACAGATAAACAACTACATTGACAATTCTTTGAGCAAACTTTCAGGGCAGTAACTTCAGACGTGAAGACAGGACCGGAATGGTTGGGTGTTTGTCCTTGGAGGCGCATCTCTCACTGCAGATGGAAAGGATGCTGTCCTCTCACAAAAGTATCAACTTTTCTTGCTTTCTTTCCATCTTTTTCCACTCTGAAAAAGGGTTACGTGTTCTTGACAACATTTTGAAATGCTTTTTGGATGTACAGACTTGCTCAGTCTTGCTCGTAGTGTTTTCTTTTATTCACTCAAACTCTGAAACTACGTTAGTCCATTTCGCTTTGGTTTTTAGCAGAGGTGCAGACTGGATCCCGGTATCCTTGAATTTTAGGAAAGTTCAGATACAGTTCAGAAATTTCTCAGGATCCGAACTCTGCTACTTGACTGTAGATCCCTACTAGTAGTTTCTTCCATGCTGGCTGAATCTTAGCCAGAGGCTGTGTGTGTTTCTGGGCAGTGCACGCTGTTCTGGGAGTTAAAGCCAGAAAGAACCACAGGTTCTGCTTGTGTACGGCAGCCTAAATTACAGCTCAACTCCTCTTTTATTGTGAGAGCGGGAGGAGAGAGGAGGCTAAGCTCATGCTGGTGTCATAACGCTGGTTCCGAAGTGCTGGGTGCTGTTGTATTCGGATTCCAAAGCAACGTTAAGAGACCTGATTGAAAGTTCATTAAAAATTGCTGGCAGGGCTTCTGTTGTTCTTGGAGGCACCGTTTCAAGCGGTGAGGACTGAGCCTGATTCCAGTGTAGTTAACATGAGAATTCCTCCTGACTCCTGCAAGTTAGCTTTGCTCTGTAAACAGCACCCCAGGAGGGACAAGTCCCCTTTGCTGGGATTCCAAGGCTGTTCTCAGTCCTGACTGATACCTGAGTTGGCTGCAAGGTCTCTCTGGCTGCTGGAGGCTGCCACTGCCAAGAAAAATAGAGGCTTGCATGCTTATTGCTGGGATTGCTCATGCATGCCATAGTAATTAAATAATAATACCACAAGGATGGAACATTCATTTTAACTGTCAATCATCCTTGCGCTGGAGAAACTGGGGAGTGCCATGGCTGTCTTCTAGAGGGATTTGTAATTTAAGCAGGCCGCTGGAGAGGTGTTGTTTTTTTGTTTGTTTTTTCTTTTTCTTTCCTTTTTTTTTTAAACTTCAGGAGTCTTTCTTTCTCCTTTATTTTTCTGGGATGTGTCATCTGGCTTTCTTTTTCTCCCTGACAAGATGTCTGCTCTGGGCTGTTTCTTCACAGCTGGAACTCCAGAAGGGCTGAGGACATCTGTTTGTCTTCACAATTAATGGTCAGACTCTGCCCATGACTGCTGGCTTCTGCTCCCAGCTGGCATGTTTCCCCATTTGCTCTGGACAGGGGGTTTATGCCTGTCTTGTAGCCTGGTGGGATATTTGAATAGTCTTGTATCCATCAGCAGCAAACGCCTCATCCTGGTTCCTAAGACTCTGGTCTTGCTTTGCTCTGGAGATTGTACTTCTGAGTTCCTGCCGCACGAGCTAGCTCTTCTTGAAGAACAAACTGATTTTATTTTCCTTTTCTCTGCAACCCAGCTGTTGTTTCGCTGGCTCCTGTTAGAGCACTGGGGGAATACTCCATCCTGCCTGAGTTGGGTGTTGCTATTAATAAGTTACTTCCTTCTCTTTTGTGAAATGCACAGCAGCCTTACCACAGACCTGTCAGTCCCAGTCGCTGGGGGGAAAAATGCATCTGCTTCCTTTGGGCAAACAGCACAGGTAGGCTTTTACCTGCTTATATATTTATGAGCTTTTTAAACTTAAGTGCTCATAAACCCAGTCCCCTATAGGTGTGAATTCACCTGTATGGTGATGCTGCATGCGTGTGCTTTCAGATGCTGTGAGGTAGAAAAAATTGGCAACTCCTATCAGAAACCTTTAAATTTCTATCAACCTCTGGTAAATATAAATCATCTTTATTGTAGAAGTAAGTTGTACCTCCTGTGCTGTTCTAAGGATATTTCAAGGTTTGTGAACGCTTGTCTGTGGACTTGAGGTTTGCATGTTGGGAAAGATGGAGAGGTTTGCCTCAAAGGACCTTCTCAGCCTGTCTTTGCTCAACTGCAGATTTTTGCAAAGCATGAGGAGGAAACTGATAAAATAATCAAGTTTTAGAGAGGTGTGACTAACTTTAGAATAACTGTGATTTTCTACGGTGCTCCATTTCCATTAATTTCCAATGGACTTTCGGAAAGTTACTGGAACAGCGAAAAGTCCTGCGTGCTGTAAGTAAACATGACAAATAATTTAGCTAAAACAACTTTATGGAATGCCTTGACAAAACATGATCAGCACCTGATTATAAATGTGGTTATAAGCATTAAAAGGCTGTTGAAGACTAATTTGTGTGTAGAAATAATGAACTGGATTGCATCAGTAATTTGGTGTGCTCTTGTTTGAGACGCACGCTGAATCTGAGCATGTTGGGGAGTGTTTAACCATAACTGGATTAACTTCAGTGGAATACATGATCAATATGGCAAAATGATTTGGGATACCCTTGCTTTGGCTTAGCGCACAGATGCCAGATATTCTTGTTGGCAGCCATCTATTTGTAGGGTGGATAACTGGACTTCCCACACGGAGCAATTCAATAGGAATTGATCTCTCTGTGGGTCATGTCTGAGCAGTAAATCACCCAAGATTATCTGAATAGAGAAGACAGAGTTGGGTTCCTAGAGTTTCTGAGATGTTTAACAAATACCTTTGCTCAGCTCACAATGCATCTGTGACTTCTGTGGAGCTGTTCACGCTCTGCTGCTTTGTAAATGATCTGGTGACCCAAGCTGTTTGAAATAAATAGTTGTGATCACATCAGCTCCGAATCTACGGACAAGTGCCTTGTACTATGCTCATGTGCCTGGCTGCGTGCCAGAGAGAGCTTTCCAGGCTCTGCATCAGCTTAGGAGCACCAACATTCCTCATGACCTCCAGCTGGAGCTCCAGCAGGCTTCTGAGGTTTCGTTTCATATTTATTCTGCATAGATTTTTCATAGCAGATCACACGGACTGTGCTCTCTTCTTTTCAAAATGGACTTGCCCTGGTATTTCTAGCCAAAATTTTCAATCCTCTGTCCTATTCCTGTTGGTTTTGAAGAGAGGTCACTGTTGCTATTAGGGCCACTGAGTGTAGAGCAGTAATGTTTGAGCTGTGGCAGAACTATGTCTGCTGCTGTGAGATTAGCAGGAGCTTAATACCCAAGGGCAAACAAATACTTTGAGATCTGGGAAGTACACTCTTGACTGACTTTGCTTCTATGCTTTTTCCACACCCATCTTGTTTTCTTCCTCCTGAACAGTGATAGATCAATCCTGATTTATTTAAACTTGTAGTGGTCTAGAAATCATTTTTGATATCGTTATTCAACCCACCCCTGCCTTGTATTGCTTTTCTGCTGGAAAGTTACGATTTTCTTCTCTTTTTCATAATGGGTATGAAAACCTAAGCATGATTCGTGAAACTTTGGGAGGGCTTGTGCTTTTATCCTCACTGTGATGGACATCTGAGAGGCTGATGTGCCGACAGCCTGGAACCCCGTAGTCAATGGTTAATTGGTCTTGACAAGAACTTGGCAGGTGTTGGTAAGCAATGATTTCTGGTGCCTTTTTAATTTAGAGTTCGTTCCTAGCCCAAGGGAAAAACAACAGGTATGGCCATTTGAGTATTTAATCCTGGTCCTGTATGAGAGCTGAGTACTGGGTACTAGGTAGGGAGTCCAGTAGGAAGTGGACCCAAATTCCTGACAACAGAGCCTCTTCATTGTCCAAACTTTGTTCAGAAGGGATCCAGAACTGGGCACTGTCATGTCGAACTTCTCTAACTGATTTCTATGATTGTGATACAGTTGCAGACCATAGGAAGGGACAATTTGCAAATGCACATCTATTTTGTGGTCAGACATGGGCTTTATTTTTATTGTGAAATGCTTTTATTTAGTTTTTCCCGTGTGCACATTTGTCATCCCACTAGCCTTTGATTTGAAAGCCACGGAGCACTTCAAGGTTTCCTGTATATTTTAATCTCCCTTTATCTCTCAATAGATCCAACTGATAAATATCAGATGCCAGCGGTGAACAATCTCTGGCATATGTGCAAGTTTTCTGTGGCATGTATTAGGACTGGCAGAGGGCTGAGCCTCGGTAGTTTGAGAAAGGTCCCCGAGGCACGCTGGCTCCCAGCTCTTGGCTCTTTCTGATCCCTTCAGTAAAGGGGGGAGCTGGGACACCCTGCAGGAGGTCACATATTAAGTTACGAGAAAGGATTTTTATTTATTATTTTTTGTGATGTTCCTGTAAATGATGAGAAAGTGTCATGGTTTTGGATAATATCAGATTGAATTACTTGCTACAGAAGTGGGATAAAATGGAATTTTACAGTGGACCCTAAGCCTTCAACGTCCTCCCAAATGCAGTATGTTTGGATCAAGGATTTGGTTCAGGTAGCAGATGGCTGGTCTGGAAACTTTCTATTCTCTGAGTTCACGTAGTGGCCAAAGAGATGCAATGTCATCAGTGCTTGCTTTTGTTTCTCTTTAGATCCTAGAATCTCCAGACCCGCGAATCACAGATCCACGGCGGACCTGGATCTCCTTTGTTCACCGCCCAGATGATGGCAACACCTCTAAAAGGAGATGCAAAGGGAAAGACAAGAAATTAGTAGGTTATTTCTAGATTGACATCAGCTAACAAACGTGCACCATGGCTTCCCTTCCCACTCTGTTACACAAGGTGTTTTGTATGTTCCAGCTTTTGCTTTCCCACCCTGGAGTGCTGTGTTTTCAGTTGTGTTAAATTTTCCAAAGTATTTTGGAGAAGCTTGGGACAATAAGCGTATATGCTTTGTAAGATAAGTGTCTGTGAATTCCATTGTCAGCACTCATTTTTGTTTAAACCAGCTGTTTCTTGGGCTGAGACTTTCTTGTGTTTTTTTTTCTGCTCAGTAGAAATAAAATTAACATTTTTCTTCTACAACTAGATAAAGCGCAAGCAGCTTAAAGGACACATTAATCAAGGCATGGAAAAATCATTTATTGCAAATCAGTGAATTACTGATCACCTGCTGAGTGATTGTGTGCACTCTTCATCTGCTGCTTAGACAATACAGAACGTTTTTTATGACTTCCTTTTACTTCTCAGTGAGCTTATAGGCTGCTTCCATGTGGGTTTGCTGCTGTTTAGTTGATTAAGTAGGAGCTCCCAGAGAACAATACACATTGAAACAGCATTGATAACACCGTTTCATTATCCTGCTACCAGCTTAAAGCTCTGATGTGTGTAGCTAACCTTTCCAGGTGTTTTAAATAAACTGTTTAATTTTTTCAGGGCTCTACTGTCACACCAAACGTTCATGTATGTGATCATTATGTCTGAGCAATATATGTTCATGTAAAATGTGGCCAGATGGCTGTTTGAGTTAGCAGAATAAGGCAGAGTAAGAAGCAGCTTAAGTTACTTTGCTGCTTCTTTATCTTCTATTACCAAACTCAGTCTTGTGCCTGCTGTGCTTCACACTGTTTATATGTGCTTGACGAACCAGTTAGTGTTTACCTGAGCAAAGTTTATCCTCCCTCATAAATACGTGAGTAAATTCCCAGTGCTGGAATTCACTGCTGGCTCAAGAGTCAGTTTAAGATTTACTGCATCAGGCTTGGAGTTGAACTGATATCAGTGGGGGTTGCTCACGTGGCTGACAGCCTTGTAGAACTGGCTCGTGGCTGGGAGAATTTTCAGTCTGCCAGTGCAATTGCCTGGTTCTAATTCTCATGTTTTACTTTGGTTACTTCCTTAGCGTGGCCTTGTTGGGCCCCCAGGACCTCCTGGCCCTCAGGGACCTCCAGGAGCACCTGGTGCTGAAGTCACCCGGGAAGTCCTTCTGCAGGAGTTTAAGGAGATATTAAAAGGTAAAGAATGTGAGAGCTTTGAGCTTCCTTCAATTCCTTTTGCGAAGCACCATGGCAAATAAAAAACTGGCTTTGCAATGTTTACCCTAAAGCATTTCCCCACCTGACAATCAAAAGTTTGGAAAAGTGTTTCCTCAATGCTCCTTAGTTCAAGTTCATGAGTAGAGCATAGAGGAGAAATCTAATCACACAGCTGATGGCTTCATAGAACAGGTGCTTAAACTAAGCCTTTTTTTCTCTTTTTGTCCTCAGAAGCCATTGAGCGTCGGGCATCCCTTGCTATTTCAGCCCATCCTAGCCAGCTGCCTCCGCTCCTGCTCTCCTTGGAGGAAGTTTCACCCCACAGACGTGTGGAGGAGGCATTCCACTGCAAGCTAAAAGGACAAGTCGTCGTAGATAAGAAGACCCTGGTAGAACTTCAGAACTTCCAGTCGGTGAGAAGGGATTAGAGACTGAACCTGTGCAACTCCACAACAGCCACCGTGCGTAGATCAGCTATAGATCCCCTAGTCTGCGAAGCTGCTAGGTGGCTCTGTAGATAAAGGTGTTTCCTGAAAGGGAAGGCTGATCCCAGAAACTCGTCTCAGGATTGGATGCTGTGAATATCGCACTACCTTTTTATGTAATTGACATAAGTTGGACCTTATACAGTGATTTCAGTCCTAAAGCTCAGCTGCAGTAGGATGGACAGTTGGCTTTGAGTTGTCTTCTTCCTTGCCAGAGGAAGAGAGGCAGACTTTCTTTCTGTCTTGCATCCCAGCTGAGTCTCATGACAGTTCTCACTGAAGTTCTAACAGGTCTGTGCAAGAGAGGGCTGTCTTACAGGTCTAAACAGTCAGTTTCTATTTCAGTTAATGATAGAGAAAGACCAGTCCACATTTGGCATTCATCTGAAGGATGTGTTCTTTTTTTCAGTGCAAACCCCGTTTTATTCCAGAGTAATCTTTGGATGTAGAAAAATGTCAGAAGCAGACAGCAGTCATTGGTTATAGATTTGTAAGCCCAAGTAAGGGCCATCATTTTGTTAGATGAGTCAGTCTTGATGCTAAAATTCTTTAGATATTGTCTAATGGAAGACAAAAAATGTTACCTATATAATTTTATTATAGTCATATTAAAATTACAAGCACACCGTTGTGGGATGCTGTAAGTCACTATAAGCAAGCTCTTGAATTTGATGGTATTAAACCTTCTGCTAACCATTTCTGAACCAGTTGCAAATAAGACCTGAATCTGAAGTATAAATGTTAGTCAAAGTAATAGCTAAAAACTGTCTATGCAGTAAGGTGCTGAGCTTTCATCCCAGCTATGCTAAGTCCCATCTCTGCAGAATCCTGTCCAGCAGATCCTTTTCTATGGAGTAGTTCTGCTGCTAGGACTTCACAGCTGCAGGACTAGAGGCAGTGGTTATGTTCTGGATAGGGTGCTTTCCTGGATCTTTCCCAAATACACTTGTGGAAGCCTGGTTTGACAGCACTGTGGGTGCTGGCACAGAGGCAAGATTGTACTTGAAGTGTAGGCAGGGCTAGAGAGATCTGCTGCCTCATTAATTAGGAGGGAAAATGTGAATAAAGACATCTCAGCAATCAGCGCGTAGGCTGATGCTTCCCATGCTTTGTTATCGTATGCCTAGCTTGTTTCTAATTGCTTCTGGCCCTGAAGCTGATGTGGGAGGGCTGGCAGGCCTCTGGATGCCAGCCTTTCATTTCAGCTTTGGGACAAGAAGTGTCTGGTTTTAGCTTGTGTTCTGATATAGGGGAATTTAACAGGGAGGGAGACGGTGGCTGCTCCTGCAAAGATGAAAACATTGTCTTTAGACAGTCTAAGGGGGAGAGAGAATTCCCCTCCCTCCCCCCTGTCAGTTTAATGGTGTGAAGAAGCCAGCGGCTTGATACTTCCCAGTGAGATGATAGGGAATGAATATAATTCCTGGTTTTGGAACTTATCCAAAGCATTTTGAGATATGTGGAAATGACCGTGGGCTGAGAAAGGGACTGGTACTCCTATTCTTTGTCATTTGAATGCGGTGTTTCTGTCACTCTGACCTTGAGTATTCAGAGAGCATATAATGGTTTTCTCATCTTCCCATGCTAAATTTCCTCCAAGAGTGTTCATCCCCTCTCTTCTTTGTCTTACAATGTCCTTGGTATTTGGAATTAAATGTAGTACTCCTTCCGCCACACCTCTGCTTCCTGTATCTCAGGCTTTGGAGTTTCTGACAAATTACCTCTTTTTCGTAGAAAGAAAATGGCAAGAACTGAAGTAACTATAGCCTCTGACAGGCCATGGAAGTGGGATTAATGTGGGGCCCAGGAATATCACTGGAGCTGGATCATTCAAAGTTAAGGTGGCCCGTGTGTTCATTCTGGAAGATCCCAGGAGGAGTCCTGGTGTCTCTAGTGCCTTGAGATCAAGTTAAATGTCTGCCTTTAGTAGCTGAACTTCATTACTGCTTTGGGAGATCCCCCATGCGTTATTGTTGCTGTGCAGGCTTGGGTTATCCATTATTTAATAACAGATAAGTCAATACATTGCTTTCTTTATCACTGAGTCTTTATCACTGAGGAGCTAAGCTGGCAGCTCACATCTCAGTTCTCTGCACATGGTTCCTACTTTCCACCAGGAAGGAAGCCATGGAGTGTATGGGGGAGGCATGGGGATAAACGAGGGACTGAGGAAGAGAAGGTGATCTTGGTTTGTAGAAAGTGGACACCAACTTGTTTGCTTTTGGTCTGCTTATTGAAATAACTGGTGTACAAATAGTTTCTCAGATGTAAATCCCTGCAGTGCTGGAAGCAGCTAGGTGAGTATGCTGCTGTGAGACAGTAAATGCAACAGGGAACTCTAATTGGCATGAGGTTTAATGGAATATTTTTGCCCAGAGAAACCTCTCCCTTCTCAGAACCAACCCTTTGCATTGTCTATTTCTATGAGCAAAAGAATAACAAAGCCACAGAAGGCATGAAGAAACAGGAATGCTTTATCAGTGATAATTTACTGGTGCCTAAAATTGCCTTCCATGCCCATCCAGTGGTTTTGGAATTAGGTTGCTGATTCTGCTAATAGCTGTAACAAGAAAGGAATGAATTAACAATGCAGAACAGTTTTGAACATACAGGGCTTGGATCTGCACTTCCAGTGATGTAAATTAAAAATAGCATTACTGAAAGTGATTGCACAGCGATGGCATAAGAGTGGAATCAATCTCATTCCACAGTCTTTGCTGCTAGGTTAGCTGTTAGATCCTCTGTGCCTCCACACATAGAGGAAACTTGCTTCCTTTTTGTGTGTGTTTGTGTGTATCTGTTCACAGGCACACATCAGTGCACATTGATAAATGTAGATATGTTTGTAAAACGTTTCCAGTTAGGTTCTTTGGAATTTAAGTCTAGGTCTGGATCTTGCTAAATAGGGACTGAGAATTACTCTGTGAGCCTTGCTTGGGATTTTGCAGGTTAGTCATTTCCTTCTACCATGCAGTAACTCTCTACACAGGCACCACCTGACCCAAACTTTTGCAGCCTTTTACTTGCTTTCAGAGAGAAAGCAGCTAAGCAGTTTTTTTCTTTTTCCTTTTTTTTCTTTTTTTTTAAGTATAACAACACCTGTAGCAACATCGCTATGAATTCCAGCACTGTCTTTCAGACCCCTCTCTCTACCTAGCATTGGGAAGTACTCAAATTTTGGCTTATTGAGTTCTGTTGAGATTGCCCTGTTAGGCATTCATGCATGTATTAGGGATATAGCAGCGTGTGTGTCTCACAAAGGCAGGTTTGAACTGCTCTTCTGTCCCTCGGGACCAACGCAGGACAAATCTCTCAGAACAGCATCCATGGGAATGGATTTACACTGCACAGAATGCCCTTGCGGTGGAAGCAGAGTCTGACTAATGTGCTTTCTTGGCCCATTGAAGCCACTCTTGCTTCTCCCCAGCTCTAGCCAAATTCATATCAGACAGGCCAAAACTAACAATAAACATTTCTTGCAGAGTTTATTTTAGTCTAAGTCAGATAATCTGCTGTGAGTTTGACTTAAGACTGCTCCCTTGCCATAAGGAGAATCTGCATGCTGTTTCCCTAGGTTTTTTGCCTAATCGGTAGAATCCAAGGCTGGAAGAGAATGAAACTAAATATGGAATCTGTAAGAATATGAACAGTTTTTCTTTAATAGTGTCAGAGCTGTCTGACTTCTACCTGAAGTGGCTGGAGAGCCGTGATTATTTCCTCTGTACCTGTACTTGGGGACTTGCTCAATGTCTGCTCTTATTTTACAGCCTCTGGCCAAAGGAGCTTTTCTCCGGGGGACAGGATTAAATCTGTCAACGGGACGTTTCACAGCACCTGTGTCTGGGATCTACCAGTTCTCAGCCAACGTCCACATCGGTGAGTGCTGTCCACAGAAGCCTTCCCTGTACTGCTTGAGAAATGCAGGAGGGAGTCCTGGAGAACTCGATCTCTGGTGGGTCTTGTCTGATTCGAAGCATGTGCAATGGCAGCCCTTTGCAGTGAGCTCTCCCTTTGGTACACCATGACCCAAAACGCTGGCCTTAGGGCTGGGTGATCTCACAGCAGGCTGCTCCATGCAAACCAAACAAGTCAACACTCCTTAGGGAGGGTGAGCTTAGGCACCAAATATATTTATGTGCAGAGTGTGTGGCTTCCATAAAAGACATTGGAAAAAATAAGTGTGATGATATAGAACTGAATCAAGACATTTTTGACTCTAGCTTGTCACCAATGCTTTTGTTTGGTTGTTTAATCATTTGGTGATGAAGTACCTAGAAGGGTGCTTTCCTAAGAAGCCGCAATATTACTGGAATCTCTTTCGAGCCAAACGCTGGGAAGTGATTTTCTGCTGCATTCCAAAAGTGGTTATATTTGTTTCTCTGCCTTCGCCAGATCATAGTGAATTAAAGAGTAAAGTCCAGCTCCGAGCCAGAGATAATGTCCGAGTGTTGATCTGCATTGAATCTCTCTGCCACCGATACACGTGAGTTACTGCAGTGCTGTCCGGGCAATTATTTTTCTCAGATGGGCTGATGTTTCAACCGGTTGTGGAAATCAGGTTCATCAACAGTGAATTTTATATCAAAAGCTTGTAGAACTTCTCTGAAGAGATGGATTCCATGTAGCCCTTAGGCTTTCTGTGTTTTTTTCCTGTTTTTTAATGTTTCAGTGGATGGCGTCAGGTACTCTAAATAGCAGAATAAATATTACATATGTTGAGAGAATTGTGAGTGAAGCGGGCTGAAACTGGATGTAGCTAAAGGTGCTGAGTGCTCAGCTATCATCATAAACACAAGGAGTGAGAGAAACACTTTTGTGCCGGAGGTTGTTAGCTCAGTTTTACAATTTCACCTGCCTCCTGAATGGAATGCGCACCATCTCGCTAGCGTTGCCACGGAAGTGTTGGGGTGATGAGAAAAAAGGAGTAGGTGGAAAATAGAGGTGGATGGTTCCTGAGGCAGAAAGAGCAGGGCTTCCCCAAAGGTCTGTCATACCGTCTTGCAGCCCCTAGCTGCCTCACGGAGCTTGCTCAGACATCCGAGCTGAATTTTCCTCTGTTGGGATTCATTTGGTAAACCTCTGCTAAACAAAGGCTTTTGTTAGGCTGTGGCAACGTTGAGTGCTGCTCCTCATGCAAAGGGCCATGCCGTAAGCATGCTGTCGGCTGCTGTTTGCTGGCTTTGTCATCCTTTCAGCTGTAGCACATAGGTGCCCTGTGTCTCAGGGGGCCAGCTTGCCGAGGATGTTGAGCTTGGCGTGCTTTGCTTGGAGGAAGGCGGCTGGTGAACCCCTGGGCTGGGCTGAAATGCACCCAGCAGAGGGCAGTGCTGCTTGGGTAGAGTGGTCACTGCCTGCATCTGTGGCTGGAGCTTTGTCACTGGAGGAAAATCGCCTCTGCAGGGCTTGCAGAAGGTCTGCCCTGCCTGCAGCTCTTCCAGTGCAGCTGTAGCAACACCCTTGCAATAGCACCACTGAAATACATCCATAAAATGACTCCACAGGTGCAGCTTAAAACCCACGAAACCATAAGTTTGCTGCTGGGCTGGCTCCTTCAGCCCTCACCTTCCCCATTCCATGACTCAAAGCGCTGTAAATAGGACTGACCTCTCCACCGGCATTTCAGTTTAGGGGCTTTACTGGAGGATGAATTTGACGTGAAGCCTCATACAATAAATACCAGCTCTCTTAGGTTTCTTTGGCCTGTGGAAAAGACTTGACTGGCGTCAGAGTAGCCATTAGTAACTAGGGTAACAAGGAGCTGCGTGCCCATTGACCTGATGGGAAGTCAAGGAGCTTGTTGACTAGAGCACCTGGCACCTATTCAGCCTTGTAGACTGTTTTATAACAGTCTTTTATGATTGCAGCACTTAGCTGAGGCAGTGACAGACTGGTTGCAGTCTTGCACTTGTGAGGAGTCCTTTAGATCTTGTTAAGAACGGACATGGGCCTGATCTTGACATCTGGAATGTCTGATGACACGGAGTGATTTCGGGAGACTCCAGGCTTTTATTCTCAGGGGTGGAACAGGTAGGAACAACAGGGCAGAACGTTACTGCCCTTTTTGCCAGTAGCTCTCACAAATCTTCACTTACAAAATCATATAGAAAATCTAAATTCCATTCTCAAGTGTCACAGGGCTTCTGATTTCTCCACGGTTTTAGAGGTAGAAAAAGCAAAGTGAGGTAACTGAAAGTAATGACCTGAATACAGGTAAAATTTGAGTGTCATTCTTTAGCCATCTGTGGAGAGCGTGCTAATGGAAAAGGCTCTCCTTATGTGTTCATCCAAAAATTATTTTTAGCATAATTCTTAAACCCATATCTAACTACTTACAAATATAAATCTGATTTATAGAACCTATGAGGCCGTTGCATCTTGGCTTGGGACTTGTTTGCTTTAAAGCACTGCTGTTTTAGAGCCTGAAGCACTTAGGAAATCATTGTCACTCTGTGCCCTTTCAAGAGGGAAAGACAGATAAATCATTTTGAAAAATAAACGAAGGTGCCAGTGGTGAGTTTTAATGATTCCACAAATTCCCAGCTGATTTAATGAAGGCATCTGAGAAAGAACAAAGTGTGGTTTTTTTTTCTCTGTAAGGCTCACTTCTGTTTGCAAGGACAGTGTCTCTTTCTCCCCTCTGTTGTCCATTCAGCCAACCAGTAACATTACTTAAGAATGGATGTCAGCCTCTGATTGCAACATGACTTTAGTCTTGTTTACTTGTTCTGGTAAATGCAGGCACGAGAATTACCTAACAGGAAGCTTCTGTGTGGATCGTGGAAGCTACCAGGACTTTCACATTGCAGGTCGTTGAGCTGAAAGCTCCTAGCAAGGTCTTCGGGTACTATCTGGGATATGTGAACAACCTCTTTGTCACATACAGCCTAGGCATGTTTATTGGGATGTTTTTGGGATTAACTTGCCACGTGAAGAATTTATAGTTACGCTCTCCAAAGAGCAACGACAATAAAAACTTTTTTTCTTAGTCAGAACTGACCCAGCTGTTAATGGTTTAGATAAAACTCTCTGAAGTCTGACTCAGTTTTCATCAGTTGTCCAAGCTTGCAATTTACTGTCGGTTGTCCTGCAAGGCTGTCCTGAGCTGAGTGAGCTGGACAGCAGTGGGAATAAAGTGGGACCAGCACCGGCTCTATGGGAGACATCTCTCCCTCCTCTAGTGGGTGAGAGTGTGACTGGTCTGTGGGATGGAAGGAGGATGGGTGGAGGGATGGGAACCTGTCTGGACAGACACTCTGCTGGCACAGGCTGAGCTGCTACCCGTACTTGTGGAATTTCCTGGGGATGTCTACGTACACAGTCATTCATTTTAGGGAGCTGAAAGAGCCCTGAGGGCTTTCGGCTGAGAGAGATGGAAACTGAGAGGCACGGAGACAGTTGGAGTAGAAGAGATTAATGGTGGGAAGTTCCCACCCAAGTTAGGCTTTTGGCAGGATATGACACACAGACTGAGCTCTTCAATCAAGGTGGTGCCAAGTGGCTTGCTCTCTCAGGGCCAAATTGCCCCTACCTTTTGTGCACATTATTTCCTTGCAAGGGGGCTGGAAACAGCACGTTTGCACTTGCTAGGTTTCGTCACCACCTCTTCATGGAAAAAAGGGAGGGAGGGGGGGTTGGTTTGCTTGGAAAAACAACTGGATCTGCTAGCACCAGCTAGGCAGATTTTGGAAAAGCCAGGCAGGCATGGAGCTCTGTGCTTTCATATTGCTTTGAGGAATGGTTCTCCAGAAACTGAGGATGCCACAGAGTGGCTCTCCTACGTGTTACTGCTGCAAGGAATAAGGTGGGAATAACATGATATTAGAAAAGAACAGTGATGGGGGGTGATCTGGAGCTCTCCCACAAACTTAAATTGAATCACACGATTTTTTTTAGCTTGTATGTGATCCCTGATCTACATGGCCTCCCAAAAATAGCTTTCAGCTGCAGAGTGTTTTTTTTTTCTTGCACAGACAGTCTACATGTATTGTTATGGTGAAATAGGCCTTTCACACCTTGAAAATGAACTGTAATATATAGCTAGCTCTTTGCAGAATAACAGGAGTATAAACTGTTGTGGTGGTCAACAGACTGTGGGATAGCTGGCACGTAGATGGATCTAAAGGACATGTTCAGCTTCTGTTCCAGGGTGAGAGTTAGAGACCACAGGGTCTTGAGAAAGGCCTTAGTGAGAGGAGGTGGCTCCCTCTTTCTGCCTGCAGCTGAATTTTGCATCCACGACCCTGTGTACGCCGTGGGTCTTCCGTAAGTTACTGCAGTGAGGACAGAGTTCTGCTGTTCTTCTTCCAAGGCCGATTTCAGCTAGAACCAAGGCCACCTGTTTAGTACAGATGGACACTGGCACACCAGGTCCTCTTTCTAGGGAGGCTGTGAGACCGTTGCTGTTCCACATACAGCTGTGTTGTGACTGCCTCAGGTGCTTAACCTGTTTATTTTTCTTTCTCTACTGTTTAGGTCTTTGGAAGTCATTGCTGGTTTGGAAAGTAACAGCAAAATCTTCACGGTCTACGTGCATGGCTTACTGCAGCTGCAGGTAGGTCTTTGCAGACTGGGAGGCACAGTTACAGTTTGCTGGGCAGGATGCGGAGTTATTCACTGGCAAGGCTGAATTCTCACCAGGAGGTGGGAAAGCTGTTAACCTTCTTTGTAAGGTTAATGAAGTTATAGTCACCCCAGGTATGTCATTTAGAGAATCTGTGACAGGAACAGGAGCAAAGAACACGTTGCACATTCTGATCTTAAGTCACGGAGGTAGCCTTGTCTCTAAGAAATGACTTAATGAAAACAAATGTTTTTCTTTCTTAAGTCTCCTCCTGTATTGTCAAGGTGGCAGTCATATTTCCCATTTCATAGAAGCGAATCTGAAGTGCAGATGGCCATGTGACTGTGATCACTGAAGAAGACACTGGTGCAGTAAGGATCTGGTTAAGTAACAAGCTTAAAACAGTTTCACTGCAGCAGGTTTCTTCCAAGTCAAAGCCTTCGTGCTGCAGTGAAGATGTTGGGCCAGATCCTGTTCCCAGGAGCCACAGAAAACAGCAGGAAACTTCTAGGCTTAGTTCATGGCACTGAAATGCTTTTCTCCTTTTACACTGGGATGAAATGTCAGATTTTCCCTCTCGTTCTCTCTGCAGGCTGGCCAGTACACCTCCATATTTGTGGACAACAGCGCTGGAGCTCCCATCACCATTCAGAATGGATCGGATTTCATGGGCATGCTAATGGGCGCATAACATCATCTGCAGCACTGGGTCAGGGAAGGATACAAGCGAGAGCCTTGCAGCATATATTTGACTGAAGAAACCTTTACTTAGACTCTTGAAGACTGCTTCATGTAACTGTTGGCAACTTTAAACGAGCAAAGAGCCTTTCCTTTTGCAGATACTTCAGCTTGCTTTCAGAGGCTACTGCTTTTCAAGGTCCACAGCAGTTCATTCATCATAAAAAAATACACTTTTATAATTCAGAAACAAACTGTAATATTTAATTTGTGCTTCACCAGACGCTCACTGAGCAATACACTGAGATATGGCATTCGTTACATTATAACTTTGTTTCACACAATAACACTTGTAATCAGCACGTCTTTGGGATTGATTGAGGGGTGTTTAAGTTGGTAAATGAAGGATTGAGGGGGAAGTAAAATAGTGACTATATTCAGTGTGCTGTGGAGGAAGGAGACAAGAATTTGTCAACAAAACTGTTTTCATACAATTGTAAATGGTATAGGCCCTCTCATGTCCAAACTTAGATATATTTGACAAGTAGCATGTTGAATTCTCAAACAATGCCTGCTCCAGAGATGGGAATCCAAAGTCTGAACTGTTTAATTGTGGTTCTCTCTACCTAGGTATTTCTTTGATGTTATTGATGAAGCCAAATACCTCGCTGCCTGCGCAGTTTTGTTTTTAAGAAAAAGTGAGGCCGATGGCACCAGTTCTAGCGCGAACTCCCTCAGTCATGTTCTTATGTTTTAGTAAGATATATATTTGGCTTTGGACTGCATCACATACACAGCGTCTTCTCAGATGCCATATATTCATTTTCAAATGTATCAAATGCATTACGACAGTTGTCCAAAGGCTGGCACAGACAGTGAGGACAGCAGCCTCAAATCAGATGTGTCACCTGTTTGGTGCTTTTTTAACTATGGTGAAATAAAGAAAACACAGGACAAGGCTTACTTCCATCAGATGGCATGGGTAAAATGGAGTCTGAGCTCTGCTTGTTTGTTGGAAGTGCTGTCAAAGACTGTCCAAAAGCCAACCTGCAGGCAGTGAATATGTTCTGGATTTCCACAAATCTGTTTGCGAATGTAAGCATGTGAGATTGAGCCCCCAAAGCTGCTTTGAAAATAGCCTCAGGCTATAAACTCTTTTTAAAAAGTGAATGGGTGTTGTCATTTCAGTGGGTTAGTGTGTTAACCTAAAAAATTGTGATTAAAAAAAAACCAAACTACTCATTTAATGTACCTCTATAGCTTTCCCCTTCAACAGAGACTTGGCCCTTTTATTGGTGCAACTTAACTAAGGAAATGGTTGTATAGCAGCATCATAAATAATGTTAGCAAGGCCCAAAATGGAGTCCAGATACTTGTTTTGGAGCACTTGCAGTGAAAGGAAGATACCAGTTGTATAACATTGCAGTTTTTTATGATCAGTTACAACATCTTCATGCAATGAAAACAAAGACTGCTGGGGACAGAAAGTATGAACAAATGTCATCTGTTGCTGGGTCTGTTGTTCAGGCTGATCAGTATATGATGTTTCTACAAGCTCCAGGAACACTGCTGTAGCAAAGATGTCTTATTTCAAGAGCTGTGGAAAAATCTGCCCTATAATAGATATGTCTGAGGCTCTTTATCTCCATTCTAAATACCTAAAGATTGATCTTAAAAGGAGGGCTAAATGGTATTTTTCATTCACTGAGAATGTATTAAAATACCTAATGGAAGAGTAAGTAGAGAGTATGTGGAACAATCTGTTAGTGCTGTTTCAGGTATACATAGGTAAATTCCTCTTTTCTAGTCAAAAGAACGCAATTGTTCTAACTGGACATGTGAATGAGATATTAACTCTTGCTATACAATACGTGCCAGCAATTCCTGTGGATTTATTTTAGTACACTGTTGTGTACTGGTTGTTCCCCTGGTGTAGGGGAATCCACAGCTACTGAAAGACAGCAAATTGCCACAGTAGTGATTTTTGGGGCTTCACAATAACCCACATGCATATCACTGAACCGTATCAACAAAGACGGGTTGTTTGCACTGGGTTTTGATGGAGTAGGTGTAGTCAGGACCAATGGCCTATATCCCAGCGTGTATTACTATCCTGTACTTCCTACTGCGTGAATATTTGTAATAAATTGGGCTGTTACTTGCATGACTTGCAGCGACGTAATCACCAAGTGTTGTGACATTCAATGTATGTTGTTATACCTATGGGTTTTTTGAGCAAAGTCTCACTGTTCTTGGTAAATCAGAGTTAAAATATTTATTTTGTTGTAGAACTAAAAAATGTTTATCAGAACTCGTTTTGGGATGTGTGACTTATTTTTTTTCCCTGTTTGTTGCGTTTTACTCCTGTGAATTGTTCCGCCTTTATGTATGTATGGAGTGCTGTCCTGGCAGGTGTTTCCCCAGTGTGCCAGAAGCTAAATGTGTAATCACAGTGCCCTGAGGAACGCACAGCCTAAACAGTGATGGCTTAAATCTCCCTTGGTAGGAGTGATTTGCTTCTGGTCACTGTCAGAGAGAGAAGTAAACCTCCAGCTCTGGTCTCTCTTCATATTCTCCTCCATCTCTGGTCTCTCTCCATGTTCTGTAAGCCACATTGCCTTTTTCATTTAACCAGTAGAGACTGTTTGGGTCGGACTCAGTCTCATAGCCTAGGGGAAAAGAAAAATTAGAGGGAAACTGACACTGTCTCTTGAGCTTGTCCTGAGTCCACTGCCACCAGCAGGAAGCTTGTGGGGTTTTCATCAACTCTTTTTATCCTCAAAATAAAAATCCTGAAGGTTCTTGCTTAAGGGGATCAAGAAGGGTTGTCTGTTGGCTACAAGTTGAGCCCTGGATGCCACCAGGCTGCCATTCTCTTCCATCCCCAGGCTTCGGCCAGCAGTGTGAGCATGAGGCCATCTCTCCACCTTTGAGATGGGGCAGAATGCACTGAAACAGCCAGCAGCAAGCTGAGGCTGGCCTCCAGCATCGAGGTGCAAGCGTACAAAACTGATAACTAATGTGGGCACGGCCTCCTGCTGGGCCGTGGCTGACACAAACGCTCTGCAAGGCTTCCGAGCTCTTTGGAGGCTGAGGAGATTAATGGTGTGAGAAGCGAGGTTTCAATGCTTCTCTGTTTGTAGTCATAAAATTTATAGTCCACGAAAACACAAGAACTCGGGAGGACTAAGTTCAGTATGAAGGAGTTGTTTGTAACAAAATTAAAGCCCGTGTGCTTGAGCCTATGGTTTAATGGCCAAGTGAGCTAATCCCACCCAAGGCGAATGGCAATTTGTGCAAGGGGGCAGAAATCTGAGATGCACGCAGATTAAATGGCCACTTAATGCCCATTGAGATGATGACATCTTCAGCCTGGCCTTGGTATGTGAGACCCGTGAAGAGTCCCTCTGAGAAGAAGCTTGGTTTGGACCACTGAAGGAGGAGGGTCAGGAAGACTTCTGTATTTCCCATTAACAAATGCTGCTCCTAGCCCAGCATGGCGTATTACTAGGACTGCATTACATGGCTGAGAGTTGTGCTAGTCTAAGATAGGCTTTAGCCAAAAACTATTTTCTCCTAAATAATCTGTAACTGCATTCAAAGAACATTTTAAAAATACATACATATGTTATATATACATATATATTTCAATATATATATTTATTTTTCATTTACATTTCTAAGAATTTTAGTGTTTCAGGGAAACGAGGTAAGGAAAAGCACACCTGCATTACTGGAACAAGTTTCTTTCTTGCCCTCATCTCTGAGTTGTTCACAGAAATATTTGCCACGCAATCACCTTTGGAAAGCTTCATGCATTAGTAACTTGTACTCAGAACTTTGTCCAGGTACTTACAAGCTAGTTCAGGAACATTTTCAGGAAGGTTGCAGTGACGTGGATGAGTTAACGCTTCCTACATCTTTGCTGTCTTCACGGTGCACTTGCTCACTCTTCCTCCCGGCCCCTTTGCACCAGGCTGTGCACCCTGCGCGCAGTTTGGATCCAGACAAAGCCAATGCAAGCCAGCGTGGTTTTGCTGGAGTCAGTGCTCTGTGCTGCGTTCACTATCCAGGGTTCTGACATCTCCTGTGTGGATTTTCCCTACCTGAGAGCTTTTGCTTGCGAGATACTGACCCTGAGCCTGGTGTTCCTGGCCCGTATGACTCTCCGAGCTCCATATTCCCGTTGGATGCTGCATTGCTGTGGTCACCACACATCCCTCTTACATGGGCTGCGATGTAAACAGACTGCTTCACGGCTTAGCTTATATTTCAGGAACAATAAACCCAGCCATCCTAGGATGAGCATGGACTGCTAATTTCAATGTCTATAAAAGTGATTATCTTCACTCATAATTCCTTATTCTAAACAGTCTGGCTAAAAGTTTCCAGCTTCAGGCTAAAGTTACTTGCTTAGTGAGATGGTAAATATAACCTCATGCTGCTGGGACGTGTCTCTGCCCCTGGCTTAAGTGTTGAGGTTAGACGGTATTGCTAGCAGGCTTTTTTAGCTCCCTTTGTGTTGGGTGCCCTCACAAAACCTGCTGCCAGCTGCAGTTTCTGAGCCTGATGGAGAGCCCACTGAGGCCGGGGGAAAAATCTGGTTAAATCTCAAGTGATTCATCCCAGAAAATGGGTGTTTGGGTCTAGTTTGGGGGTTAACACCAGGATTGCCTTTCAGGTGTGTTTCTGCTGGTGTGGCTGCTTAAACTTTGTCCTGTGAGCTACACGGACAAGGACAGCTGGGTTGTCCCAGCTCTGCAATTGCCACTGCTCTTGCGTGGGCTGCCTCCGAAGGGCACGGTGCTGTGCAGGATCAGCCCTTCCCACGTGGAACCTGCAGGGAATTTTATTTAATTCACACAGGGCCTTGGACAGGCTGTGCTGGAGTTAGGAGCTGAGAAAAGCCACCACTGTAACCCCAGGGTCGTCCAGCCTGCGGCCCCATGCTTTCATCTACAGACAAGTAAACGCGACCGTCCAGACACCAGCATCCAGCCTGTGAATATTTTCCCTGGCTGGGAGCTGACAGGTTACGAGGTTTTAAGTTCTATTCGAATTTCCAGTTTTGTAAATGATCCCCACGCCACGCTCCAGACTGACTCCAGGGGTATTTACGTTGGATTAGCAGCAGGTTGCCTGCCTCTCCTCACGCGGTAGAAGAAGGCCCGGCAGATGTAAACTCCCCTTGAATGGCGGGCTATTAACCTTCAAGCAAGATGATGAGTTTGTCATATAAAACTCTTGCTATAAATAGGCGCAGGTTATAAATCAGGCCTGGGGACGGTGATGAAATCCAACAGCACCAGAGAGCCTCCCCAAGCCTCTTCTCTGAGAGGAGCCTGCACCCGGAACGGCCGACTGGTCTTGAAGGAAAACTCGAGGGGAATTTTAAAACTGCTCTGATTTGGTGACTGTGGGGGAAATAAAAATGAATAAATAAATAAATACAAGGCAGAACAAAATTAGCCCTCTATGGGCGTTAATACTACGTAATATTTTAGAACTAATACTTCAGCATTGCAACTGCAGTCAAAGAGAAAGCCATAGCAGCATGCTCCAAAAACCTTCATCTGCTACGTTTCCATAGAAAATTTGGAAGCTGCTGACTGTAAAAATTGAGCTTGTCTGTGCAAAGAGAGTACCAAACTCATCAGTTACACAGCTGATTCTTGTTCAGTGACTTTCCTTAATGCTCAAGTCGGGCTGGTATCAGTGAAGAGTAAGAGGACGTGAGATTAGGGTTTCAGGTGCACTGAATCTGGTCCGGGATAGCCAATTTCCTGCAGGTTCCTTGGACCCACCATTCTCCTGCTGGGTAGCCAGTGGGAAGGGACAGACGGCTGTTTGTACCTGCAGTGCTGGTGAGTAGGTGTTGGCTGCGTGTGGGATGGAGGATTTGCACCTAGCTGGTGAGGGTATTTTGTGGGGGGGGGGGGGTCACTGTAACGTGGGCTTTGAACACCTGGATGTGAACAGGGAAGGTACCAGAGTGCAGGGCTGGGGAGGTGGGACTGGATTCCAGAGGACTGGAATTAAATACAGAACAGTGAGCCCAGCCTGCCTGCCTTGTGTCTTCTTCATAAACCACTATGTGCATAAAGATCATGCCACAACCACCCAAGGAACAGCTTTCTTGTACCTACACCAAACTTCCCTGCGTAGACCTGTGGTCCTGTAACTGCCTAGGCAAATAAATCTGCGTAGAGGGCAAGGGTGGAAGGAACTGCTGTGAAATATCTTTATTCTTGGTTATATATTCAGTTGATCAACTCCTGGGGAGGCTCCAAATGGAGATAAGAATGGAAATATCAGCTTGAAAGCTCCGCAGCAATGCAGCGGCAACTCCAGAGCTGCGTTGGTGCTTTTGTGTGGCTGTCTCTGCAGGAGGCCCCTTCTGCACTGTGTCAGCGCAGCTCAGACGTCCCCACACACAGTGCTAACGTGCCTGGAAATGTTTTCCCTAGCATTAGGACTTCTGAGAAATACTTGCCACACTGATGAAAAACAAGAGAGAAACCTGGCATCGCGTGGAGAACAGCATCTTGTGTTTCCATAAAGCTTTCTTCCAGGTTTTCAGGCCCTAACTCTTAAATCCAGAAATTGCGTTTAAGATACTTGCTTCTTCATTAGGTCTGCTCTGTACTCTGGTTCATAACTGCTGCTTGTTTTTGCCTTCTTTTTGGCAAAGAAATCGTTGTTTGCTGTTTGTTTGGTGTAAACACTGAAGCCAGTGAAGAGACAAGCATGCAAACAGCGTTTGTTTCTCTTCTGCCTGCTGCTTGTCCTCCCTCTAGCTGGGGCTGCCTTGCAGAGCACTGGAAGAGCAGCTGGGCTCTGGGAAGGAGTCTCAGCCGTGGTGCTTTCAGGCTTCAGAAAATGGGAGAACACTGTTCAATGTAGCTCTAGCTGCAAGAGAAGAGAGCTGGGCCAACTTAAACGGGCTGAAAACAGTCCTTGAATTATCTCAGGCGTCTCCTTTGATGGGACGTTGAATGTTTGCTGTGTGTGTTGTGCTTGGAGTCTAACAAAGATTTACAGAATGAAGCTGTTTGTTTGTTTCCTTTAAATCAAAGGTCTCGAGGGCTGCTGTAATTATCAAACCCTATTTTTTTTTATTTTTTTTTTCCCAGCAAAGGGCACGGGGAGTTGCCAGTAATCTATAAAACAGCAATGACAGTCAATCTGGGGGAAATGATCTCAAGCATTATAAATATCTCCTACCAGGTTTGGGTTTTAAAGTTTTATGAAGTGATAGAGATTCTGGGGATGTTTTTACAAGAGACTGGAGAGCGAGCAGTAGGGCAGCTCGCAGGGGTAGCTGCGTTATGTGCTGCCTGCGGGGCTGGACGCTGGCTGGAGCTCTCTGAAGCCCTGGGTGTTGCACCCTCAGGGGATGTGTGCTTGCCTGCAGGAGCAGATATGTCTCGGAGCATGAGAATGGAAAGCCCTGGGTGTGGTTTCTGGCACTCTCTCTGACCTGCTTGTTGGCCTTGAGAAAGGCTCCTCATTTTTAGTGTCTTCCCTATCTCAGCTGGCAGCTCTTTGGGAAAGTGGCTTCGGTGGATTCCTGCACCCCAAGTGTTGGGCCCATGCAAGGTTATTGAGTGCTCGTGTTCTGGAGCTCACTCAGGTTGCCCTTAGGTATTGTTTGGTAGCCCTGTATGCCAACAGGAATGCTGTCTCTGTGAAGAGCAGTGGTGCTTTATGAGCTTGATTAACTCCTGCTAACGTTGCCACAAATTGTGAATCAGCTCCCCGCTGCAGAGGATGTGGCGTTAAAGGGATATAGGGCTTGTGCACGAGGGCACTGGCATCGAGGGATCACGTCTGCCTCCCACTCAGGGAAGGAGTCATCAGCCTTCCTGAAACCTTCTGCTGAAAATCAAATGGAAACTTCCCCAGGAGCAGGGGGAGCGCCCATTCCGGAACCTTTCTGGGTAACGTCTGGATAACTTCCATTGTCTGGGCTGTTTTTCCCCCCTTTTCTTGCTGCCGGAGGTGTTCCTCAGTTGGAGGTGAGGAAACGCTGACCTCAGAGGATGGTGTTTCCAGTTTCAACCACAGGCAGGAGCCACTGGAAATATCACCCCTTTGAAGATTCCAGCCCTGCTCTGCTGTTTTCTGTGGTTTGCATAAATCCCAATGGCTGGATCCTCACCTGGGCTGCGCCAGCATCGTTCCCCTACGGTTTAGGGGGCTGCTCTGGTTCCTTTAGCTGTGGATGCCCAGGTAGACTGAAATACTTCCCGATTGCTTGTTGCTGGATCCTAACCTTGTCATTACCTTAACGGCAGAGAATCCGTAACTGGAATTTCAGACTTCTACCTCTTTGATCTCCTTCTCACTCCCTTGTGTTGTCATGATTAATGACAGACTATTTGAAAAATGCTGTGGTGTCTGACTAATGCAATCTGAGGGGTGGGCAGAGTTCCTTATTTCCTCCTGTTGCAGACCTGTTAAGTGACTGGAGAAGAGTTTATTTTCCGCTTCACTTTGTCAGAGCTTTTGAGTGCCTGGGGCAAGGAGGGGGTTAATATTCTCTGCTGTGTTAAAAGTAGCTTTTTTTTTTCTTTTTTTAATCAATTAACCACCTATCTTTCCTGGTCCAAAAAAGAAACAAAAGTATGTGTGACATCCAAATTCTGCACATAAAAATCCCATTTTATAATAATAAAATGTATCGAGTTACTTATCTGGAGGCTGTTTGTCTTGCAGTAAGATACTTGCATCAGTTAGTGAGTGCCTTCACGGCTCTCTGCATCCCGTGGCTCGCCCTGACCAAGGATAGTCTGTGAACCGCCAGCAACGGGTGACAAAAGTCCTTGATGGCGAGTGGGAGCAATGCTGCAAGAGCAGCCAAGGACCTCCGGGATCTGGAGATGCAGGAAGAAAGGCACTGGTAGTCTGCACACCAACAAAAGCCCCAGGGAAAATTTAACCCCTTTGGTGTTTTCTTATGTCTTCAGCACGCTGGTCTTCTGGATGTTGAGCTGTTGCTGGCATTTGTCAGTGAGGTTTGTTCCGAGAGAGAGAGAAGTGGAGCTGGCTAACTTCCTAAGAGCTTGTTCCATGTCCCTGCGGACCTTGCAGTCCTGCAAAAGCAGAAGGGTGCTCTGGCGGTGAGAGGGCAGGCTGTGTTGGCACCACTTGCTGCTGAGCCTGAGGGGTGAACCAAAACACGGCTGCTTGCTGGGAGTGAAAACGCCCAGCCTGGTATTTCTGTTGCTGTAGTGCCCGTCTCAGCAATGCCCAGTTAGTGCCAGAAACAAGTAACCACTTCTGATGGGGCTGCTCGGTGATACCTAGGGAAAAACTTCACTCAGGCTTTTTGGGAAGGTCCTTTCTGTGCCGAGGGCTGTAGAGAGCACTCAGAATGCATTCCTTGGTGTCCCCTGGATCCCTGCACCCGGACGAGTGTCCCTGTCTCTGGAAGGGTCACTGCCACGGAGCCCTGGGCAGCAGCTGGAGCAGGCTGAGAAGCCAGGAGAGGTGGGCCAGGAAGCAAACTGCAGCCAGGCTGGCTCCCGCAGGCTGGTATTTGTGCAATTGGTCTGTACTGACATATTTACTCTTCCTTTTAGAGCAAAGTGCCAGGTAAAGAGGGAGAGGACGTCAGACAGCAGTGCTAGACATCTCAGGGCTGGATCTCCAGCCATTGCCCCTTGCCTCACTAGGGCTCAATGGGCTACATTCTTCTTTCTTTTCCCCCCTGATTTAGACAAATAGGAGCTGGAGCCTTAAGGTATATTAGAGAGTGATAGGGATCTGGCTGATAATACATTCTGGGCTGCGCGTGAGGAAGCCATTAGCTTAAATCAGGATGGACAGGATCTGATAACGGGGAGGTGGATGAGGGGGAGAGGGGCTGTGGCTGTGCCAGGCGGCAGCGCTGATGCTCACCTTCTCCATCAGCCGCAGCAACTGGGGCTGAGCCTCAGACCTGCAGGGTGATGCTGGAGGGAAAAGGGGATGCAGGTGGGGATGTCAAACAGCGGGAGCTGCTTGCTGGGTGCACGTGGCTGCCACGATCCGTGTCCTTTCCCATCTAGCACCTGAACCCTGGGTCAGCTCCTTCCCATCCCGCACAGCCACAAGCAGAAGTGTGTGCGCACAGCCCCTGCAACGTGGAAGCTCACCAGGCTTGTTCATGCTTGAGTTGTCAGTGGAGGCTAATTAAAAAGCATGATCTCACTTAATGAGCGTGAGGAGTTTTCGCTCCGTGTTTCAAGACACCTTTAGGCACTGTCAGATGCGGCCAGGCGGCAGGCTCTGACTTCATCGCGATGCCTTCTTCCTCCTCAGGAGGAAGAGGAGGCAGTGACCAGTGTCTTTGCCCTAAGCCTAATGCAAGAGAGGTCCAAAACCTGAAGATCTCCCTGGCAGCTTGTCCTTGTGGCTTCTGGAGAACAGACAGGACCGAAGCCTGCTGTGCTGCAGTGGAAAATGCCTGGAATACCTGTCCAGAGACCTCAGTCCTCCTCTCATGCTTCCTCTTGCTTACCTCACCCTCTCTTTCCAAGCCACCGTTAATGATGTTAAATCTCTCTAGATGCTTTTGTTGTTAGCTTTTGTTGCTTGGAGCGAAAATAGTAAGAGCTGGGAATTCCTCTTCAAGGCCTGATGAACTCAGGCCATGCGAAAATACCATCCAAATCAGTCCCCCTCTGCACGCCATCAAGCTGCAGCCCTTCGAACCAGCGTGCTGGGTGCCTGTGCCCGAAGCCCCTCGCTCCCCAGGGATGCCCGTGGGTCTGCTGCCTCTCCTCGTGCGGGTCTGCTGCCGGAGAAGGGAGGTCAGCTGCTGCCCGTTGCATGCAGCAGAAGCTGGGCTTGAGGATTGTGTTTCCAGTCCTCGGGGCTTGGAAGCCACCCGTTGTGGTGCTCATCTCCAGGAGGGGCCGTGCCAGACAAGCTCTGTTTCCGCTGGACCACTGACACCAGCTTCCTCCCTCCAGCTGGCCCGGCTCAGCCCAGCCTTGGTCGTGTTTCCCCCCTCTCCTCTCATGCCCAGTGGAGTCACGCAGGCATTTTGGGCCATAGGAATGTGCTGTTTTGACTCTGCAAACTCGGTGGGAGCATTTGCTAGAGACGCACTGTAGTTGTATCGGGCCCAAAAGGAGGAGGTGGGGGGGGGAATGGAAAAAATTACTGCTTCCAGCTGCGGCCAGGTTCCTGCTTGCCGTGTCCTCGTGCTGCTAGCAGCCTTGCCCAGGGACTGCTCCACGCAACTTAATGACCTTAATGAAGCTGCAGCGAGTGGCACAGAGCTGATGCTCGTGTTGAGAGCCCCTTGGTTTGTGTCACAGGCCCTGGATGCTGAGGATCCAGTGGCTCTCCTGTTGCACGAGTGGCAGAGCTGTGACCTCGGCGGAGCCGTGCTAGCTTGCCTTGTGCATGGACTTGTTTCACGCTGTGGGCTCCAGTCTTGTCTTGGAGATTTAGTAACAGACTTCCCCACGTCCCTGCATTTAAAAACTCAGTCTTTTCCTGTGAATAACCCTGGGAGGCAGGATGCCTGAGGTCACCCATTTGGTGATTTAAATCAGGCCATCTTGCCTCTTTCTAGGTGGTTGGTTACTGCCTTTTTGTCACAAACATCTTTGAAGGTATTCATATACCTCATGAGAAAAGGAGGACAGGAGAGAGAAAACAGGATCCAGCCTTCAGAGCCTAGAGTGCCGCCTTTAAAACTTCCCACACGTGAAAATCTGAGCAACACGCAGCCGGAAAGCAGTGAGAATGCACACAGGAGTTGATTGGAAATGCTGCGGAGCTCAAGAAAAGGCCGTGCTCTGCGGATATCCCTTATCTCCTTCCCCAGGGGCTCCCTCTGGTCCTTTCTGCTGTGATGGGTGGTAGCCAGGAGTGAGACAGCCTGGCTCTAGGAAAGGGATGGAGGTGGATGGGTAGAGGCAGCAGGGAAATCACCTCTCAGTGTCTAAATTACTGGTGACCCAGGAAGGCTCCGGATTGCCCTGAGAAAACACGTGTAAAGTGATCCCTCCTGCCAAATCTCCTTTGAGGCTTTGCTAGAGGAGGCTGTGGGTAGGGAAAGAAAGCAAAGATCCCGCATCTGATCTTCTGCTTCCGAGCCTGGTTTTACTGAGCGGTGCTTTATTTTCCTAGGGGGGGTGCCTGATGGCTTCCTGCAAATGCATTCCCCCCAGAAAGAAACAGCCTAAATTTCTCCCACCGGCCACTTCTCATGGATTATCTGATGTGGTGAGCACTCTGTTGTGATGCAGAGAAGGCTCTGGAGAGAGGAGCGAAGGGAATGATGATGTGCAGGGAAAGCTCCTTGGCTTATCTTGGAGAAGTAACCCCACAGGAGGCTGTTCCTATTTCTTCCATTTGTAATTAAAGTGAGGGAAACCCCAGGACTCTAAAGAAGAGAATAAATGCGTGGTGTTTTTTTCCCTGCTCTGACAGAGTTGGGAACAGGCACAAAGAGGGACATGGGACCCCTTTTGCCAGAGCGCCTGCAGCAGGAGCTGGCTGGGGAGGTGTATGGGGGGAACGGGAAGGATGCTGCAGGATGCGGCCGGTGATCGTACCAGAGCCCAAGTGCTGCTGTGAGCCACATGCTGGAGTGACTTGCCACGAACGCTTGCCCGTGAGTCTTTGTCAAATCTGGCTGTCTAAGCAGGAGGAGTGCTTTCTTCCTCCCTGCTGTCACCCCCCTGGCTGCCTTAGGCTGTCGAAGTCATGCTAGAGAGCACAAGCATAAAAGAAACCTCAGTCGAGCCCCGTGGTTACAGCGCTGCGGCCCAGGACACTGCATGCCGTGGCTGTTCATTCTTCTGGGTTGTTTAACTGCTGCTCCTGACAGCAGATTGGTTTTAAACAGCTTCTAGCCAGAAGAAAACAGTGTGCGATGCCGAATCTCCTGCGGTGAGACAGGAATGACGCTCCTTCTCCTTGCATTGTGTTTCTCATTTTGATGTTTTAGCATCTTTTCTGCATATGTCTGGTTCATTGCTTTTAATAGAGTTAAGTGCAGTTGTCAGAAACTATTATTAAACTAAGCTCAGTGTTGCCTACGTTTTGGGTGCCTTTGCAAAGCATTCAGAAAATTCAGCTGCACGTGAAGACCCACCAAAGGTGGGAATAACCCCTCCTGGAGGTGAGCAGTCCCAAATCTGCATGGCTGAGAGCTCAGGAGCAACACAACTCAAGCCCCCAGGAGCCACTGAGTGTATTTCCAGAAGGGCTCCCACGAGCAAAGCAGGACGGGCTCTGCCTGCCTTGAGAAAAGCAACCCCAGTGTAGATAAGCAGAGCCGTTTTTGTAGTAAGGAGGATTAACAAGGTTAATTTTAATCATAAACCCACATCAGCAGCCAAGACTTGAAATGTTCCTGCCCAGAAAGGAAAACTGCAGAAGAAACAATGAGGATAACTCTGCCCCGGGTGACCAGATGGGAAAAGACTCTGAAATCTTCTGCATTTACTTACCACTGCTTTTTGTTGCCAGTGGAAGCTGCCTTGAACAGTCAATGAAGGGAGAGCTGCCTATTCACTGACAGATTTGCAGATTTATATTTCATTATGTAGCTGCCACAAAAGGCTCCCCATTCCTGCAAATAATTAACTGCCTGGCACTTCTCAGGGCCTTCAATTACACACCTGCAAAAGTATTTGCCTGATCAGGACCTCAGAGAAGAGAATCAATAAAGAAACAAGTTTAATGCAGTTTTTAAATAATCAGTTTGGTGTTATTTCTCTGCTGCCTTACCCATAAAGGTGAAGCCTTTATACTCTAATGAGCACTACCTTCATTTCAGCCCAGCCTTATAGCCTGAACATATTTGCTTTGGGTAGAAACTGCGGAGGCCAAGGGGGTGAGCCTTTGAAAAAATCAAGTTAATTTAATTCTGGCTGCTTCTGGCTTCAATGGACTCCAATAAAAACAGGAGTCTGATTTCTTAAGCACCTTACTTTAAAAGCTCGTGCTAATCTCAAAAGGCATAGTAGGCTAATATTATGATGCTAAGGGCTGGCTGAAATGGCTCCCACAGACCAGATTTTCTTGAGGATCTTTGTAGCTCCTTACACGTCTCCTGAGCAGAGAACAAGTCTTATTCTTTCAGCTTTCAGAGATGTTTTCAGCATCTGTCAGAGCACAGGGTGCTGTGGAAGGCAGTCGGAGGGAACAGCACTCCCAGGGCAAAACTGGAGAAGCAGAGACCTCCTCCTGCAGGTCCGTAAGCTGGTCTGACCCTTGCCAAGCACGTGCATAGCTCTCTGCCAGGTCTGCACGAGAAGCCTAAACACTGGGAAATATTTATGTTGCTAAATGACTTGTGTTAATAGTGTTACATTGAGATGGTGCCTCTCTGAAGCAACTGCAAAAGAAAAACCAAGCGGGCAAATGAGTATGTTGTGTTATAGTAAGCATCAGTAATGTTGTGTATTATTTGATCCTATTACATCAATATTATATGAAAATAACCTGATGCTGGGCTATTGATTTCTGCTATGTAGTGGGAGTGGTGGCTTGCCAGGCTGCTAGCTACTGGTGGAAGGAAGAAATGGGTTCTGGATGCTCAAGACTGATGCTGAAAGATCAAGGCAGAAGCCAGGCTACATCCCCACTGCCCTTTGTTGGTTACCCTTGGGCAGCGCATGTGCAGCGAGCTGCTGGAGCTTCTCAAAGGGGCTTCTCAAACCACCCTTGTGAAGGTATAAGCAATAACTCAGAGTATAACAGGGGAGATTCAAGACCAGAAAATGCAAGTTGTCCAACTCTACTTTCTGTGAGCGGATTTGTTAACACCAGACCTTCAGTTATTGTTTGGTGCTGCTTGACTTCTAGGGCTGTGACCCTGCTGATCTGCCCCTCTGAGGATCCCGGCTGAAAGAAGGTGTAATGCTGGAGAGAGGGAAGGAGGGATCACATGGAGCGTGTGTCAGGAGAGTGGAAAAAAAGGAGTCTCTTTTCCAAACCAACATCATTAAAGAAAAAAAGCAAATCACAGAGTCTGCAAGGAAGCCCTTGAGGACAAAGATGGGAACAGAGTTGGGCAATGCAACAAATAGACCATTTTTCATCACAATCTCATAACTGCTGTCTTGTTCCCAGTCTGCTCTTATGACAGACTTTGCAATACCCACTGGGGACTCTTCTAGGACACAGTGCTGTGAGCCAGAACCTCATTTTAGCATTATACCAGGGAAACTATGCTAGGCAAACTGGAGCCACGGAGTCAGGTTTGGATCCAAAGTACTTTTTTTTTTTTTTTTCCCCTTTTGGCTCCAGAAGCCCAGAGCAAAGAATGTAAATTGGCTTTGCAGAAGTATGTCAATTTTGGTGCCAAAGTTTCATTTGATATCATCTCTGTCTGGCACCTACACAGCAGGTGCTTCCCGAGATGACCTGAGGCACGCAGGCACAGCGCGAGCACCGGGTCGTGCGTCTTGCACGAGGCTACGTGCCGCTGCCTCCTTGCAGCCATGGAGGCTGTCTCCTGACACCGTGCCCCCAGCCACAGCTACAAATGGATTTTGCAGGAAGGCTGGCTGCTCCAGCCTCCTCCACCGCTACCCAAACCAACGCGCTGCCTCACAATCCATCACGCGAGTGATAAGCCTCCAGTGCTCGCTGTGAGTCATCTCTACAAACTCTGTGCTGAGTCCTGCGGAGGCTGAGCAAGCTATTTGCTTGAGTAAAAAGTGCTCGGAGGATTTTAGGATGCAGACCTGGCCCCTTGAGGGAAGCAGTCCCCTTCTCCTTTGGCTACCAGGTTTGTACCTCGGTCTCTGCTAGCTCTCGGCCACAGGAGGTGTTCAGATGCCCATCTGAATAGCGAGCAGGAATCAGGTGAAACAGGCAAACCTTCTTCAGTACTTGGGTTTGTGGCCAAGAAAAAGGACAGATCTTGGAATGAGAGCAGTTTGGAGTGTCATCCATGGCCCAGGGAAGGGCAGGAGCATCTAAATGCTTACACGGTTTTGTAGTGAGACAATACTCTTAGTATCCTCTTGTCCATCCATCAGCCATGTCAGATTCGACACGCTGAGTTGGGAAGGTAGGGATGGGATGGGACTCAGACCAGCTAAAGCCAGCCTGCCTCTGTGGATGTTTTTCTAGTCTGGAATTGTTTAAATCCACTGGGATTTAGGCTGAGCCAGGATCAAACCGCTGAGTGCCTCAAACCCCCACAGAGTTTTCAAGGTGAAAAAGGACTTTCTATCAGATTCCCAGCTAAAGGAGTGCGTTCCTACCCTGTCCTTAATTGTTAACATTTGAGAGAGTCAATTAAATTGTTTTCATGATGGAGCAAGGATCTTTCCTCTCTCCTGCACTTCCAAGGTCACGTTTGGTAGCAAACTCCCATGGAAAGATTGCGAAAAATTCCTTGCTGGAAGATATGATTAAACAAAAGTCTTTTGGTGAATTAACAGGCAGATCGCTAATCGGCCTTAACCTCTCTGAGCTAATGCTTGCTGACGGGCGATTGTTTCAATTAATCCAAGGCGACAGTAACTGACAGCCTTTTGAGGGAAAGGTTGCTCTATGCAAACAGGAGATGTCCTCTAAAGTACCTTTGCAAATAAAGCTGTAAAAAGGAGGTTTAAACAAGAGGAAGGTATCTTGTGTAAGGCACCTCCTTATACCCTCAGTACTCTGCACAGTTTGCTCTGCTCTTCCATCCCCAAATCTCCTGGAGTGTCTCAGCTTTGTACCTGCTCCGCATTTCCACCTGAACACACCTTTCCTCTCCTGGTTAGAGAGGAAAATCTGCCCCGTCCCTGCCGTGGGTGCCTGAACTCGTGGGGGATCAGGCCAACCTGCCTCCTGCTTACAGGTAAAATGTGCTCTCGTTCGGTGCCTCGGAATTGTAATGTGAGATGTGATGGAAAGGAATGGTGATATAATATTGGAAGAATGTTTCTTTTAGCTAGAAGCAATTTTTCCTGGGCTTTGTTTTGTTTTAAGCAGACACAGCCCTGAGTGAAACCTTTTAATGTGATGTGGAGCAGTGTGGAGAATTAGTCATTTAGACTGAAAAAAGCAGGACGTAGCTTGGCAGAAAGCAGTGAGGACGGCGTGGCTAAAGCTGCAGGATTTACAAGGAGACAGGTGAACTGTCCCGCTGCAGTAACGTTTGGCTGGAGAAATTTGCAAGGAAGCAGCATCACAGTTATCCCTAGCACGCACACAACAGTTACATGGGGTTTGGTGATGCCAGGAGGAAGCAGAATAAAAGTGCCTCACTCTCAGTAAGTTAATTACCGGGTGCTGGATAAAAATGCACTTAGCCATGCTGGGTGGGAGACTGTTTACAGGGTAGGTACAAAGCCAGGAGCTGCAGAAAGAGAGGAAAGAGTTGAGAGAGAGGAGATGGAGCTGCGTAAGGAGACTGAGGGCCTGGTGTTCGACCCATGGGATTCGCAGGGGGAGCAGGGGAAGGAGGCGGTGTTCCTTGCTTTAGCTCCTGTGCCTTTCCCCTCGAGTCTTTCGGGACGCGTCCTCCAACACGCCCCTGGCTTCTCCTCCCTCGCAGCCAGACAAATTGGGCCTCGCCGAGTGTCCTCCCCCAGGTGCCCGGGCGCCAGGCCGTCAGCGCGGCGGTGGCGGAGGAGGCCGCAGACAGGGAGGCTGCTGGCGCTGAGTGACAGCGCTGGCCTCCCGCCAGCGGGACAGCAGGCCGGGCCGCGGCGGCGACCCGCGGCCTTTCGCAAACGAGGTGCCCAATTAACCGCTCTCCTCCGCTCAGGGATGAGTTATTCCTCCTCCGGAAACACAAACGTGTGTCGTGGAGGGGCCTTGGGGTGCTGCTCCTTGGGTCTCTCCATGGCGTTGCTGGAGGACGGTGTTATGGCTCGGCGGGTCTCCTGCGGATTTAATAGCAGGCTTCTCTGAGTAAGACCAGGTATCCTAATTAGCCTGTTGATCCTAAGGATGTGCTGTGGCCTGACCGTTTGCCTTCCTGTGATGAGTGACCAAATGATTCTGATCAGTGCTGACAGCCGCAGCGAGTTAGTGACCCATGGGGATGCTGCTTTTAGCCCTGGTTTTGCAGCAGGCGACATCCACTCCCCCTGCCATTTATTTTACCCTCCCTCCCCCCTTCTTTTTTAATTGCCAGGCAATTTGGACCAAAAAAAAAAAAAGAAAAAGGCCTGGGCTCTCTGCCTGGCAAAACTATCCTTTCCATCACAGAAACTGAGCTTGAGCTGCAAAATAGTTTGCTATATTCTGCACCCAAACTCACCATGGATTAGCATCCTTCTCTGAGGGCTCAGCTGTCGGTAGCTGCTGGTACAGGCTGTCCTTACCTGCTCTTGGGGCATCCAACAGCAATACTGGGCTGTGGATAACTGTAGGGGATACCAGAAAATGAAGTTCCCGGTCTAATACACCACAGCCCCCAGAAATCAGCCTCTTGGTTACTGATTTTCAAGCCACTGTGGAGCACCTATGCTGTGTCAGAGCAGGGTCCTGCTCGTAATCCTCAGAGAAGCAGGTTCAGAACTGAAAAGGGAGTTTTGTAAGGGTAAAGCCCAAGGACCAGGGATGTGCTCTTGATGGTTCATGCTGCAGCACTCCTGCTGTCCGAGCAGCACTGATCCCGTGCAGAATGGTTGCTCTGAGGCTTGGTTTTCCTTTCCCAAGGAGAGCAGCTGATTCAGTAATGCAGTGATATGCTTTGGTACTGGAGCACGGTGATGGAACTGGAGCCTTGCAGCAGAAATTGGTTGAACTGGTTATAAGTAAAAAATAATTTTTTGGATAGTAGCGCACAACTGAGGGTTCCCAAAATACTCCAGAAACTGTTGCATTTGTCAGTCAGGTTCATATGTCAGACTTCTATGGTGAGTTCAGAGAATGGAGGACCAGAACTTCATGTGGAGTCACCACAAGCAGAGGAATAGATGTTACTTCTCCTCTTTGTGAGAGGGTGGTTTCTTTTTCTCCAAGCACACACTGGTTTTCTTGCTGTCGCCAGCTTGTGCTCTTTTCTCACTTTGATCTTCAGATCAAAGAGCAGAGGGGCATGGGAGGTGGAGGGGACGGGCAAGGGTGGGGGGCAGGTTGGTCACAGAACATTACGTTTCCTAACAAGCAACCCAGAAAGGGGAAAAAAAAAAAAAAAAAGATAAAGGAGAAGTGGAAAGCAAATATATAAGCGGAGTGGGAAGAGTCAAGATGTTCTAGAGACAACTGTACTTGTGTGGCGTGCCTGTCCAGACCAAACCATGGGGCCCAACATGGGCACAGGGCTGGTGCTGGCTCCAGTTTGAGTGTGGAGCCTCCCAGACCCATCTGCTTGCACCCAGAGCACCATGCAGAAGGGTTTAGGTCCCACACAAGTCTGCTGCTGCCCCCAGCACAAGCAGCACCCATCCCAGTGCGAGGCACCAGTCCTGGATGGATGCTGAAGGCAAGCTCTGTGTCTCTGCTGGGAAATAACATGGAGAATAGAGCTGGCCGAAGTGCCAGCTGGTTTTTCAGTCAGTGATGATGCACGGTAGCTGGATGACAAAAAGTGCTGGGAAAGGCAGCTAAGGCTCCAAAAGAGGCTGTGCCCAGTTGCTTCACGAGGAGTAATTCCCCCTCTGTTTTTCTTACTGGAAGAATATTGCCCTGGAGGAGGTGGGAGCTTTACACTGATGGAGTGGCTCCCACCGGGCTGGAGATCCCAACCCACCTTTTCTCCCTGATGTAACTGTCCCTGTTCCTTTGGGTCTGGCAGGTGGATGGGCAGAGGATGATGTGCTCTCCTGGCTTTAGCAGGTAAGGCTTATTCTCAGGAATGAAGCCTTAGAAGGAGATAAACAGGATCACCTCTCCCTGTTTCAAACCTCTCTTTGATGTGGACCAGCTCTCAGGTGACGGCCCATAGAATCGAAGTGAACAGATGAGCTGTGTGGTTGTGAAATAGAGATTTTTTTAAAAAGAATTGCTTAGAAATATTGTTTATTGTTTCATTGTCTCTACTAAAGACAGTGCCTTTCCAACCCTGGCTGTGGGCACAGAGCCAGGACATATCACGAATTACAATAATAAAAATAATTTTCACTAGGAGGGTTGGCTCCCTTCAGATCGTGCAGCTCCCTCCCTCTCCTCTCTGGTAAATAGCTTTAATACCCCGCAGGCGCCAAATCACTTGACCTAGGTTAGCCTGTGAACTGGGATGCTTTCTGCTCGGCTGAGTGGGCCGGAGCCGGGATTTTTCCTCCCATTCTCTGGCTGTCAATCCAGGTAATAGTCAAAGCCTTATCTGAAATGCATTAGACTTTCAGCGAATTGTCTGGGCTCCGGGCCCTGGGTGCTGAAGGCACTCGTGCGTGTGATGTGTACGAAGAGGCGAGACGGTAGCTTTTAACACCCCTTGCCTCATCTCTCCTCTTGGCTGGGGTTCAGCAAATCTCCGCAGTCTGCCAGCAAGAGACGTATCCCTCCAGGTTCAAGTATGTAGGCAGTGGTAACTGATCGGCGACGAGACACTTCTCCGAGGCGCTCGGCACCCAGTTTTGAGGCTATTTTGCCTAATATAGGAAAGTTGTTTTAGAGACGTGGATGGTTTCCACAGGAGAGAGAAAAGCAAGGAAAAAGGAGAGGGCATGAGGAGGGTCTGAGGGGGAGGATTTTGAGAGATGTTTAGGGGTCTGAAGAAGTCTACTTTGGAAATGTTCTCAGCTGGAGGGTGGATATGAGGCTTCATTCAAAATTAAGACCAGAAATCAGACCTTTCATTTCACCTCCCTGCATAAAAGAGACAAAGCTTTACCTTCTTATACCTGCGGGCAGACATGGCTCGAGCTTGGGCTGGAGTGGCTGCTCCAGAGAGGCACCTTGTCCTCAGCTGCCCACCTGGGGGGGGTTCTGCTCCCCTGGTAGCTGCTTCCAAAAAGCTTTCAGCTGACGAACATGGAGAGTAAATATCTAAGCAGATGTCAGAGCATGATGGGTGCATCTCTTTTGCTCACTGTCACGACCCTTCTTCTGTGGAGTTAAGGGGGAAACACTTGTCAGTAGTCCCAGTAGTTTTTATTTGTGATTTTCAAAGGTTGCTTTGCTTAAAAAAAAAATGTGCTGAACACCTTCAGAGCTATTTAATTTATTATTATTGTTATTATTATTTTAATTTTAAAAAGTGTTCCAGGGAAGAACAGAGAAGGCAAAAATTGCCTGTCCCGTTGTGTTCTTCCACAGTCACACAGGAGCCTCCAAGAGCTCTGAGACTTTTTTGATACTTTGAGTACGGACAGAGTGTAGGATTATGTATTAAAGAAGCTGAAACCTGCTGCCCAGCTTCCTAGCTCTGTCTATTAGACAATAAATAACTAATGCTGTATTTTTAAGAGTGTAAATTTCAATTTGAAAGCACAATTCTCCTTTGAAATGGCACCTAGTGAATCTGTACTTGAACAATTTTCACTCATGGCTATCTGCAGTACCGTGTTTGTGATTCCCGAGGGGAAGATGTGATCAAAATACCTTATATTGCTCTGATGTTGCTGACACTTCAAACGCTTCCATGTCCACTTCACCACAGCGATGAACGCCCCCTACTTTTCAGCCCTTCTGCTTTCTCCAAAAGGTGAAGATGCTGAGCAGCTCCCCGGGCACCAGCAGCACCGGGCAGGGCAGGGCCAGCTCAGGGAGAGCAGAAGCAGCAGCAGAGCATGTTCCTCATCCCACTCTTGCACCAAGAGGATGACCTGACATTCAAGGCCTATTACTTCCATGGCCTCTCTGCTGATGGGAGAGGAAAGTGGTTACAAGGGTGGTCTTTCGGCACCGTGTAGAAATCAGTTAATGCTCAGCGTACCATTTCCAGATAACCATTGAAGAAACATGAGTGAATTCAAGAACCTCTCACTCCTCTGTGCTAGAGGGAACAGACATTTCTAATGCTATTGAAGGCTTTGTGAGGCAAGGTCTGTCATTTTCTACATTTTTGCACAATGTCTAGCAAAAATAGGCTGACTGTAATGCAAATAATGCTGTTATTAGTGGGTCAGCCTCGACGACTAGGAAGCCATGATTCACAGATGTGTAACAATTGTAGTTGGCAAAAGGGAGTGAAATGGGGTAAAAGGAAAACACATCAGAATGTCAATGCAGCAGGATCGGGGCCAGTTCAATATATGTGGTTTGGGCAGCAAATTCCTAATTTGCAATGGCATACAGAGGAACTTTATAGGAATTTAGGGGTTTGTCACTTGAATCCCATTTCAGCCTTCTGGAAAATGCTGTAAAGAAGCTGTCAACATTGTTTGTGCCTTTTTCTCACCATATTAAAACAAAACCTGCAGGAACACAGAGGGTCAAGATGAGCTGACTGCTTCCCTGCACCATCTCCTGTTCAGACATCTTCCTCCCAGCCAGAACCTATGGAGGTCTTACAGAAAATCTGCTATGAGAGCAGCATGAAGATATTCCTGCTGGTATTCCACAGGTACAAACACCTCTCTGCATGGAGAGCTAGAGCTTTTTGTCATGCTATCAAAATGGACCTGGTATATATATATATATATGTATATATATACATATATATATATTTTTTTTGTATTAGTAAGTAGGCACTTAGCTGCAAGGAGCAATGTTCTAAACAGATCCATAAGTGTGGGGGGCAGTTATCCTGCAATTATTTTTATGCCATGGTTTAAGAACTGGAAAATGTGATAAATTCTGCCCAAGTCGTGATGGGATTATTTGTCTAATGTTAACGCGTTTGACCCTCTCAAATGCGCAGAGGATGTCTTTGCCCAGTTAACCAAGATGGTACAAGCTGCATTAGTTCTCTTCTAGAGAACTTGGAAGGCATGGGAATTGTAGTGTGAGCCTGAAATAAATGTAGCCCTTAGCCCAAACAAGGCTGGAAAGGCACGCCACTGGGAGGACTTGTATGGTGCTGCAGTTTTTGGGTGGTGGAATAGTTCAGTAGCGGATGCCACGGGGCTGGGGATGAGAGCCAGCTTGCCTTTCCCACTTCCCCTTCCTCTGTTTTGTTTTGTTTTTCCTTTCAGATTCTAATGATCCTCATCAGAGCTTATTAACCACTTAACTGTAATCCTGTTGGAATGTCTCTGCCTCCAGAGCTACTCTTCTTACCAGCTAGGAGATCTGAGACAAATCACTCATTTATTCACGGGCTTTAGGTATCCAGTGATAGGAACGGCAGTGAGAAAGCTGCAGGGAGCTGTGACACTTCTGGGGCATGCCCAAGCCAGCAAGGGAAGCTGGAGGCATGGGGTGTTTGTAAGCAGGATGTGACAACAGGCATGGTCAGTGCTGCCTACGGTGGGATTTGCATGGGTGAGTCTTTTAATTTAAGTCTTTTGCAGAAAGGTTCTCAGCAGGAGAAACAGAGGGACTCTATGTTGTGATGGGAGAATCCACATCCTTGACATGAACTGGAGATTCCTTCCAGGGAATCTTTCTTGCCCATCATCCATTCTTCTTAGCTCTTTGCTCTCACGCATTGCCCAGCCTCAGAAGGGTAGAGCAAGTGATCAAAAGGAGCTGGAGCATCTGAGCAGAGGCTGTATTGCTGTCCCACTGCTGGGAGGACACGGTCTTGTCACACTCCTGCAGCTGGCCAAAGCTAAAGGAGCTAGAGTACTGCCTGTGTGACTTTTGCAGCAGGTTTATTTACTCTGTTTTCACACCTACCTTGGCAGTGGTGAGGTAATCTGAGGGAAGCGTGGGGAGAATAATGCTTTAGCACATAACGAACATGTTTTCCTCCAGTTTTGACCCTTGCTCCCACCATCAAATACTCCCTCGTCCTCCTGAAAAGAGTAGATGAACTGTCTGCAGGCACTGAATAAGCAGGGGAGGTTGGTTCTGACATTTGTAAGGAGAAACCGTTGTGGTAATGTTGCTTGGAAAGCTGCTGTGCGAGGCTGGCCAGCAAAAGAACCTTTAGGGTTGGAGAAAGAGGGAGAAAACAGGAAAAGTCGGAGTTTCACAATGTCTGTGCTGAAAGAAACAAGAGGCCAGGTCAGCAAGTCCAAGGCCTTGACTGGAAATCCAGAAGCAGGACTAATTTATGGTTTGCTAGGTAATCTTTATGGAATTCCAGGAGTGAGAAGCCATTCACTGACCCGTTCCGAGACTGCTTCTTGTCCCTGGGCTTGGCCAGGAAGGAAGTCGGAGCCCTTGCGCTCACAGTGATCTTGCCCGGGGGCCAGGGCTGCGATCCAGGCCACAACCACATCCTGGCCTCCCAGCCTGGGCAATCACCATCACGTGCTCGCCCCACAGCTCGCCAGCAGCGGGTGCAGCCTCACCTCAGCAGGGCACCAGGAGAGGGTGCGCGGCGGGATGCTGAGGGTGCTGGTTTGGGTGTGCTGGAGCACCTGGGGTGCTGGCAGAGATGCCCACCAGAAGCTTGTCGAAGCCTCGCCGGCGTGATGCCTGGCTAGACCCAGTGCTGTTCACCCCAGGGATAGCTGCTCTGCGTTTTTTGAATCCATAACAATGTGGAAGCTTGTGCTCTTAGGCTTTTCCAGGCATAACCTGGGTTTGAAATCCCTTCTGTCAGGCTGAAATATGTATTGTTGCTCTATAGGATACAATCTTGATGAGGTTGAAAGGGTTCTTTATAAGACTTCATCTTGGCTCTCCTTAAATCCCTTAGGATGGCTTCCCTGCTCCTTTATCCTTTGCCCTGTTCGTTTGAGCAAGTGCATGCAGTGATGCTGCACCATCCAACCTCAGATTAGTATCCCACGGAGGTGGATGTGCTACAAATAAAATAGGAACCTTTCACAGCTCCTCTACGGTGAATGCCCAGCCTGATTCTTTATTCTTATGTCCTACAGCAAAGCCATGCACTTGGGGCACTGGCTACTGGGGTGCAAAGTCAGGTTCTGCCCCTACCAGGCTGGAACCATCTTCTGACTTCTGTGTATACTCTATTTTTTGGGTGTTTTTAGAAGAATTCCACACATTGTCAGTAGATGGAAAGTGTGCAAGAAAACATGAAACATGCAGTACAAATGGATGCAATCCCCGAATGGGAAGGAGGGTGACAATTCTGGGGAACAACCAGGAAGGAAAATCAAAGCTGCTGGTGACTCTTCAAGTGATCAGAATTGTGAGAAACCTGTGAATTATGTCAATGTTTGTTAACAGGCTTACTGGAGCCAAGTCTCTTGCCTTCCCGTGCTGGATTTGGTTTTAGCAGGGCTTCAGAGAAGACACTTGCCTTCTACACACTCTTGTTTATCTGCTGGTAAAATAAGGAGAGGAAAAAAGGGTTTCATTTATTCTGTAGAGGTGAGACCCTAAAGATAAACTGGTGCAAATCTTCACAGTCCTCAGAGGGCTAAAACAAAAGAAAAACCTCCTTCACATGGTGAGCTCCCTGTTCACAGCCCCTTCTTTCTTTGGAAGCCTGCTGCTGCCCCTTGCTGCAAGACAGAGAGAGACCTTAAAGGCATGGGTGAGAGCACAGCTCTTGCTCAGACTGCAAATCTTCCAAAGGATTAGGGTTTTACTTCAAATAGAGGAATGTAAATGTGTCTGGCTCCATAGCGGCTGGAAATTTCTCGCTGGAGCCAATGTTGGGCCATACTTGGCGGTGACAAGACGTTTGTTTGCCCACCCTGGTTGGACTACAGCTCTCGGGCTGGAAAATGTTAAAATGGGCTGTGCGTGCTTTCGGTGTCATAAAGCAGAGCCGGGTGGGGGAGGGCTTAGGGGAGGAACTGGATATAGGTGATTATTCTGCAGCACTCGCAGTTGTGTGTGCTAGGGATGGCAAGCTGGGGGAAGAAGCTGGGTTCGTTTAGTCTGACTGCAAGGCTGGGAGCTTGAGCTCATCTATTTTTTTTCCCCTTTATTTTTTTTTTCCCTTCTAGTTATCACTGTTTCCTGGCATTTTGTCCGCTTGCAGATTCATGAAGGTATTTGGGGGTCTAAATCTGGGGACTTGGCATTTAGATGCCTTCGTGCTTTCAAGCTCTTTGCAGATGAAGAAAGGCATCCTGCAAGTGAGCAAGCAGAAAGAGAAAAGTCAGCAAAAAAAACCAAGCAAATTGTCCTGCATTTAACAGAGGTGAGCAGCATCAGGCACAGCACCAGCACCCCTGTGTATGCTGCTAGTGGAGCTTAGGGAAAGATGTGAGCACCCATCAGATGTGCTGCACGCACAAGGAGTTTGACAGACCTGGGCGCCTGCTCACATGTCTGGGGTGGCTGTTAGCAGCACCGTGTTAGCACAGCGCTCTTGTGTAGGGCAGCAGGGTAAAAAGGCTTTGAATGTCTCCTAGGTCACCACGAAGGAGGACGTACCTGCCAAGGAGGATTGAGATTCTCTGAATGTCCTTTGGTGTCTCCATGGGGTGTGTTTTGCTGCTGTACAGTGGGGTCAGAAGATGACAGATCCATATGGGGTAGGCAGTTTTTTTTACCTCTGTGCTACCTGCAGTACAAATCTCCAATAAAGACAGCCCCTCTCTGCAGGACCGGAGGGCAGAAATGAGCAGCATGCTTGGATTTCTTCTCTTGATGTCAGCAATAATCAGAAACCGCCTTTTGCCAGAGCTCTGTTCAGAAATCTAATGTCTATATCGAGGTTATGGCAGTCGTGAGACAAGCAGGGCTTTGCTTCAGAACAGCACAATTTAAAAAGGGCATGAGACAAACAGGCCTGAAATTAATGCTTAGGGAAAGTAATAGTGGGGCAAATGTAGCCAGCTTCCAAGTGTAGAATGTCTCTGATGTTTTAAAGACTAACAAAAAATTGACAGAAGGAGTCTGTTCAGTGATAGGGTCCAGCCTTCCCTCCTGCCCTGCTCTTTGGGCAGGAGAAGGGCATCACAGCACAAACAGAGGACCAGGGACTGAAAGGTGCAGGTTCAACCTGTGTGCCTGGCTGACTTCAGGCATGCTATTTTTTTCTATTATTCCATGAGAGTCTTTTGAATACAATGGGAAGAATAACGGTGCCTTCTTCAGTTTTTTTGTGTAGATGAAATGCTTTGATCTCCATAAAGGACTGGCTGCTCATGGTAGGTGATGGGAAGCCTAAGAGGGCCAAGAGATACTTGGCATTGATCAGCAGAGTTTTTCTGTGTTATCCCATTTTGGCCAGTGCTCCCTTGGAGCTAGACATCCTTCTTAACTCAGTTGGAAATAAGATGTTATATTTCCCCATGGCTTCCAGGTTCAAGTCATCAGTGGTAATTTAGAGCCCTGAGAGCTTTTGTGTTTGATCGTCCCCTCTTCGATGAGCAATGGGAGATACAAGTTACTGCTCTAGTCCTTAACAAGGAGAAAATCATTCTCTGTAATGGATAAACTTACCAGAAATATGTGTATGCAGCTGATAAAGTGATCATGTAAAAATAAAAATGCCAGGCTGCGTGAGACAAATGTACTGAATTCAATGGGTGAGATGGATCCAAGGTGCTGTAGGAAACCATGGAGAAATAACTGGTTAAGGATGTGAATCAGGGATGGATCTGTGGTCATTATCTATTTAAGTCCTTCATCTTTAATGGGACTTGAAGCAGATCTTCTGAAGCCGGTGCTCAATAGGATTGTAGATGCTGATGGACTGCTGGCTGGCTTTTTCCATTTACCATCATAAAGAGGTCTGAAGTGGTGGAATGATATTCCAAAAACTGAGATCTGTATTTCACACTGACAAGTGCTCACCTCAGTGAATTTATGTTTTCAGGGGCTACAAAAACAGTATCAGGTCTTCTTGAAAATGCTTTGCGCTCCTTCCCATCCAGGAGACAGAGATGAGGTGCATTTGGCCAGAGTGAAAGAAAACAAGAAGGCAAAGGTGGTGTAGTCACTGTCAAATTGGGAAAGGACTTTATAGGGCTGGACAACGGATGGAGGAGGTACAGGGAACAGTGTTGTCTGTAACAGGGCAAGCTGAGTGAGAAATGTTTCGGCAGGGTGTGACGTTGTCCTTTCTCCTCAGAGCTGGAGTGGCTGTAAAAGAGGCTCAGTCCTCATTTCAGCAGTCACCTTAGCCACCTTCATCCTAAACCAATTTCCTACACATCCCTGCCCATCAGGCAGCAAGAAATGGGGTAGAACTGCATGCATGAGATATTTATTTAGAAATAAATCAAGAAAACTTTATCCCAAGCTGCGTCTCCTTTCCCTGTTTTCTGAGAGCTTTGGGGTGAAGTTCTTATTTGCCTCCTTGTCTTTCCAGCAGAACTCTTCCCCTCGCTCACAGCAAACACCAAAGCATCTTTCTCTCCTGACCCTTACTGTCCTTTCCAAAGAAATATGTTCAGTCAGGGGTTTTGACAGGCTCAGTGCTTTAGCCCTCAACGGCAGTTTGTATTTACATAAGTGGAACACTAATATTTACTTAAGATTATGCTGTATTTTTCACGACTGAAGGGAAGATTATGCTGCGTGCTTTTTATATTTCGGAGGTGGGGAAGTGGAATGGTCCCATGGCTTGCCTAGAGGACCAGAGACTTGTTCTGCTTTGCATTAAGTATGAAAATTAGAGCAGATGGGTGACTGGGACCAGAAACAACGCTGTCCAAAAGCAGTGGAAAAGCATGTTGTTGTGATTTCTCAGGAGAAGCAGCACAAATCAGCTAAACAAAGTTGTATACAGCCAGAGAGAACCTGTGCCTAGCCTGCTGCTCCCTGCATCAGGCACCACAGCTTACTGAGGTTTGCTTACTTTGTGCGAAACATCACCAGCCAAATCCAGTCCTGGTGACAGTTCCCTGACGTGGGGATCAAATGCAGCTGTATCCTTGCTGACCCCAAGGATGGGAAATAACTCCACTGACTTCAGCCAGTGCTGATTTATACCAAATGAATATCTGATTACATACTAAGGAATACAAATATCTTAATATTTATATTCTGTCAGTATCTGAGAGTTTATATTCAATAACAATATATTTGTTATCTACTGATATATAATTGTAATAAAGCAACAGCAAAAAAAGAGCTGGACAAATATTAGAACAGTAAGGACTTGCAACTCAGAGGCAAACATCTTTAACCCAAACATCACCAATAAGTGCAATGTTTTGAATGAACTGGTAGCAAGCATTCCTTCCCAAAGTTAAAGTCTGTTTTTAAATCTACTCAGGATCACTTTAATATTTGTATAATCTAAGAGATGAAATTCCCGTGTACTGAAAGACACAGAAATAATTTTGTTCCAGGCAATCTGATGGTGAGCCTGCAGCTCTGCACTCAGCAATTCTGTCGCACAGGCGACAGCTACCTAGGCATGGTCCTGCTTGAGCTCCACCTGTGCCTCTTCTGCAGAAGTTAATGCTCTCTTTTAAGACTGAAATACATGGGAAACTGCTGTGAAATGGGTTGGAGTTTGGCGCCTTGCATCTCTCAGCATCTGGGCCTTGGTTCTTCACCTCAAACCGTCCTGAGCGTGGGCCGTATGTCACTTGCTGGCACAGGATGAGGCTGTTGCAAGAGGCCTGTCCGTGTGTGCTAGGGAGCCAAAACAATATGATGCTTCCAATCTGTCCTAAAGCACGAGCTCTTTTAATTGTTCCCCCCATCCGGCAGGCGGAACTGGCACCAGCACAGACAACTGCTCTGCAGGTCTCACCAGCCGGCGGGCTGGACCTTCCAGATTTAGCCTTGGCATCTGCGAGTTTAACTGCAGGCACCAGGAAATCTGCTGGCAGCAAGAGGAGAGGGAGGCTGGGCGGCTGTCCCTTCAGGAGAGAGGCCACCGGTGTCGTTCCATGTGCAGGATTTTCCTTGCCCACACAAATACACTAATGGCATTACCACCAGGTATTTAAGCAGCCCATGAAAACGGTTGGGAAGAGACTAGGGATGGGAAAGCCCAGGCTGGTGTGTTTCTCTGGAGACCACACACGTGCTGTATTTATGAACCAAAGAAACAAAAACGAAGTTGTCTCCCTTAAAAAAAAAAAATAATAATAATAATAATACCTGACTAACAGAACTGTGTGGTCTGGCAGTGGCTCCCTATCCTTTGCTTAACTTACTAGAGAAACAAACACAACCTTCTTTAATTTTTATCACTTTGCTCATATTTCTCTCCTGTTTAAGCCTTTGAGAGAAATCCTGGGAGTAAGCCTTCAAAAGAAGCAGTGCCTTGTGACTAGAGGTTGCAGGAGTCCAGGTTCAAGAAGGGCTGATTGCGGAAAGTATACGGCCAGCCAGCCTGAATTGTTTCTTCTGACAGTTGATTGAATTCCTCCAGCGTGTCTTTCACCTCCCTAGGGCATCAGTCTGCAGTGTGGTTATGGGTGCTCCTTGCTGCATTTAGCTAACTTCCCCCTGGCAATCTCCAACAGGAAAAACCCCGTGATTTTAAAAGGCCAGCACACAGAGCATTAAGGTACTCACCAGCCTTTATCAAAGTCTGTGGGACAAATGAAAAATTGGCTCCTCTACCTTGTTCCAGCAGCCCTGAGGCTTCAGCAGTTTGGGTGCATTTGAAGGTGAGGAAAGAAAAGTCCCAGGTTTGTGGTGGTTTTGGTCCTGCTTCCCCACGGGCCAGCCTCCAGGGCACCTACATTGGCTTTTCATCTGGGGAAAGCAGGTACCCATACCTGCTGCTTTTCAGTTTTAATTGTATGTTAGTATTTTCAAAGGAGGCCTTTAGGACAGACCTGGTTTATACTTCTACTAAGGGATGGTCGCTTCCTTCCCCTAGTATGGGGGGAGAAACCGAGAGGTAGTGCCACTGCAGCATTGCTCAGGTGCCGGGTGACAGCTGCAGGTTTTGTCTTCGCTGACCTTTGCATCGATCTCCGCTCCATCACTTAATTAGCCCCATCCAGAATACATTAAGCAAACAGCGTCTGTCTGCCTGCCCACCCTTTTGGCATGTTCCCATCCGAGTAGTGGTAAGCCCCGAAATATTGGGTGTCTGCCAACAGAGCCCTAGCAATCCCCACTTGGCATCCTTATTAACGAACGCTCCTTCCAGCAGCTCGAGCTTTGTTGTTGCCCGTGCTTTTCTTTTGGGTTTGTTTCCACAGGCGGGGTGCATCTTTGCAAATAAGGTGTGTGATCTCTCCAGCTTCACCCCGTGGGGTGAAAGCCAGGCTTAAGGTCATCTTAAAGTGCCTGGTACGCCTCCTGCCAAGCTGCCTTTTCTCGGTGCTTGGGCAGTAGCAAAACAGTTTCCCCAGCTCGGCATCGGATGCTGGGAGGATTCATCCCTGGGCTCTGTCAGAGCTTCAGAGGGACAATCATTAACGTATCTATGTTTTTTTATTGGCCTTGGTCAGCTTTTGCAAGGGTGGTTTTAATTAGCTCTGCTCAGCTATTAAGCACCTGTCCAAAGCCTGTCTGGCTGCAGAAAAGCGAGTTAAATGATTTGGGAAGGTCTGCGCAGTGCCAGCCAACTCTCTGCTCACAAAATGAGCTTCTTGGGCCAGCACTGGCACTTCTATAAAGGAAAGCTGGTCCCTTTGAGGCCCGGGTCTATCTGCTTTTATCACTCTGCAGACTCTTGGGTCCAGCTCCCTGGCATTCACTTGTTTGATGCTTCCCCAGACAACTGATTTGGGCTCAGGAGAAGGGAAGTTCTTTTCTCAGAACATCTGCAGACAAACAACTGCAGCTACGCCGAGAAGGCTAAGCATGTTTACAGCTTGGGTTTTCAAGAAGCTCCCCCAAATCTGGAGGCTTTTCTGATCTGAGCTGTATGTGTCTGTGAAAATAAACTAGAAAGCTCGTGAAAGCAAGAAGGCTTCCTGCAATATATCCAGTATTCCTCCTTCTATTCCATCTGTTAAATACCTCGGGAAGAACGTTTCCAGAGCTCAGTATCTGTATGTGCAATGGCATGAGAGAGGAGCAGTGGTGGTTGTAACCTCGTTACTTTAAACTGCTTCTTTTTCCTGCCCTTCATCCTTCCCTCTCCCTCTTCCATCATGGGAAAAGAGGACTGTGCTCTCAGGGCCCTCCTTGTGGCAGAATCAGACTTGTAGCCAGTTCCAGATTCTTCCGAAGCCCTTTGAATTCCGTGATTTGATACCTGTGAGAACTTCCTAGCTTTATCACTTTAAAATATTTCTGCGTGGGTTTCAATTTGTGCTGTTTGCATTGAGGGAAGATTTAATACCAAAAATAAAATGAAGAAAGGCTTGACAGCTTAGAGCATTTTCCATGGAGATATGGGCTCAAGCCGCCCTTAAGCAGAGGGAATTTGGCTTGGGGTTGGTTTCCAAGCTGCTGCAAATTTGCTAGCCCTTTTTTTTCTGCCCTGTTAGAAACCACCCTTAGTTGCACCCTAATGTACAGTAATGTACAGAGCCATTGAGAAGAATTTTAAACCCCCTGTAGCTGGCCTGTTCCACCGCATCAGTACAATTTCTGTTGCAGGCTATATGAGTAAAGAGGTGGTAAATTATTTACCTGTCCTCAGGAAAAGCAGCCCTCTCACAGGAAAGCAATGCTCCCAAATTTTGGCTGTTGTTAATACACTTGGATCTCCAATTCAAATGGTATTTGAGCAAGAGAAGGTCTCAGTACGTCACAAATAGATGCTCCACTTCATCTTTCTGTCTCCTGACGGGATGTGGGCAGCACATCAGCAGGAGGCATTGCTTTATGACTGTGATTGCTGCAGGCAATTAAACAAGGTATGGAAGATACTTATCTGTAGGTGGTAATATGGTTTCTTTATGATTTGGAGGGACTGACGTCTTGGGTTTTGTTTTTGTTTTTGAACTTGCTGTTATTATTTGAAAGGAATTGTACATTTATGTATGCTTCATAAAGCTGATGATTTTTAAGAAAAAATTAATGAATATTTCCAAAGTATTTTATTCTGTTTTCTTTAAGAAAAAATAGAGATAAGAACAAGAGTGAAAACCTCTTCCTTTGGAGTCTCTGTAGCTCAAACACATCAATGTTTTGCTTGTGTATAAAAGATGTATAGTTCTATTTTGTTGCTGTTTCTACAGACATCACAAAAATGTGACTGCAACGGACCTCCAGAGGTCAGTCGGTCCATCCTGCTGCTCTCAGCCCTGCTGAGATGAAGGGACATGCTGTTTCATTACAGGGCTGAAGAACCATGAAGCATATCTCTAACTCTGAGCCTTTTGCAAACTGGGTAGCCACATTAACTCATGAGCTGTGCCTGCTGCTGCATTATTAAAGGCACGAGCAGCACTACCATTGTGCTGCAAGAAGTCATGCAGGCATCCTGAGCCTTTCACTAGCAATCTGACTAACATGGGTAGCTTCTTGTTCACTCCTTTTCTCACCTTCCCGGGAAGCTTGTCAGAGGCAGAGCTGGAAACGGAGCTTAGTACGCTTTAGACCCACCCTCTTGCGCTTTCGAGGATAAATTCTCTTGCTTATCTTGCATTGCAATTCCTTGTGTCTGTTGAGTCAGATACAAACACTGAGCTGAAAAGTTTGCTTGGGATGTCAGGCACCATCGGGGTGACAGGAGAAGAAGAGAGAAAGTGAGATGATTCTTTGGAGACTGCCTGGGGCCAGCAGCAATTCCCAGCGAAATGAGATTAAGAGTGCACAGAGACAGTGTCATGTTTGGCCCATGGCTCTTGATTCCTCGAGTGCTGAAGTCAAACTGCCAGAAATCTGATAGTCTGGAATGTGCAGTAAAATAAATATTTCCTCATAGGTATTTCTTTTGTCTGGGGGTTACTAGTCAGGTTGACAGGCCTACAACCAGCTCCCTGCTTCGGGTGCGCTCAGGCTCTGACTGCACCTCTTCTGAAACGGATTTTGTGGCTCAGTCCTTGCCTAACCAACTCAATCCTTGCCTAACCAGAAAGGATGAGAGTGATGGAACTTGTGCTGGTCAGGGCAGAGTGTAGACCATCGTCTGTGATGGATGGGGTCATTGCAGAATCACAAAGAGGTTGGAAGGGTCTCCAGAGGTTTTTGGTCCAACCACAACACAGAGGGCCAACTTCTGCTTTACACAAAATACAGCTCACCAACCAATAAAAGTAATAGATAAGGACACTTTCACTTTTTTGATTCAAAAGCAATTTATTACAGCCTGTAGCTCCTATTTGGTGAGAAGAATATGTCACTTAGTGTAATAGACACACATGCAGCAAAGGCAAGACTGTAGGCTACAGTGTTTAAGTCCATTACTGGACAATTCTTTGGGATGTGTTTCTGTTCTGGTAGCATGAGTTAACTGATGTAAAACTGATGGTTTAATTTTTGGCCTGTGGCTGTGGATTCTGTGAGCAGTACCATCCTTAACTGAACTTTAAGCTTAATTTCCACTCCTCTCTCTCCCTTTTGATATTACCAAATGACCACATAAGACTTTTCTGCTTTTGTTCTGCTGGATGCTCTAACCACTTTGTAGTCATTCCTGATTGCATGTTGAATATATGCAGCCTTCTGCTTCAGGCTGTCGCTCAGGCTGAAGGACTGTCAAATTTAGCTAGCAGCATTTGAGGACTTATGGATCCTGATGGGCAGTTCCGATGCTTTCCAGCCCACGCAGTGACATGTGTGCAGTCAATTTAGTGTTCAGTCCGAGTTCCTCTATTCACATTCCCACCACTAAATGAAATGCATGTTCTCCGTTGATGGCCTTGATTGGGATTTCTTCAAGGGAATGGATTTGTTGAAATACGAGGTTTTCAGATCTGTGAGAAGAGAGCCACTCACAAGCTCTGCAGTGTTTTTGGAAAGGATCCACTTGGCACTGTCCTCCAAGTGGTGGAATGAGCGTGTCGCAGCTTTCATTTTCCAGAAATATTTCATGATTGGCAAAGGAGACTGACTGGTGGATCTTGCTAAACAAATCTGGGTATGAAATCCCCATGCATCTTGCAGGCTTGGGCCCTGCACCAAGATGTCCTGACCAAGCAGTCATACTGAAAAGTTGCACTGGGATGTGTAGAAGGCCTGCAAACCAACAAAATGGGGAAAATAGGCAAATGTAGTGGTGTACCATAGCAGGAACTGTATCGTGTGTGTAATGTATGGCCTCCACAGCTGTCTCTGTGCTGATTAGCTCTGCTGTGATTAGTGCTTGATAAGATCAGGAGGAATCGATCTCAGGTCCATGTGTGCTGCTTTGTGCCTTCCAACAGTGTTGCTGATGCACCCCGTGCAGGCAAGATCTCTTGGTTAGTTGAATTTGCAGTGTTTTTTTTTTTCACTGTTTTTCATAATCAGTGCTCTGAACTCTGTGATATTTGTGAATGTTAGCAAGTGCTTAATTCTGAAGAGCACAAATTCCAGAAACAAGTTGGTTTATAAAACAAAGAGGCCAGCTCTGCTTGGAAGCCTTTGATTTGGTTTATATTCAAGGATCCAAAGTATAGAAAAATGTCCTGCATTCCTAGAGCTCCGTTCACAACAAAGAAATGCTCAATGTGAGGAGAACGTATATCTTTGTAATGTAGTATCTGAAATCCCTGGCCACAGCTGAGAGTTGGCCCTTTGCTAAGGTCCAGCTACGTGCCCAGGTGCGTTATTGGCTCAGGACTCCTCATCTTGCAGGATGGAGCCTTAAAGGAAGGAAAAGAAGGGATAACTGTCTGGGGAATTTCATTGATGTATGCATAATTAATGCAAATGAAGGGAAAAATGAAACATTTTGTGTCTGTAATAGAGCCCAGTGGATCCAAAGCAGATCCTGCTGTGCTGGGTGCTTCCCAGACATCTCCACACTGGTTCTTGATGGAAGGTACTTGTGACATGGGGTAGATGCAATTTTTATGGCAGTCTCTGTCCTGCCACATGGGACAGGGGTTATTTTTTTCTTGGTGATACTATGCTGGAGCCGTGAACTGCCACAAGGAGGACCACTATTTAAGTAAAGTGTTTTGTATTTGTCCCAGCTCTTGGTCTAAATGTGGAAGTCTTTTTCAAGCCATTCCTGCTTCTTTGGGGAATTGAATTTGGAGCTGGAAGAGGTCTCAGATTGCCAATGTGAGACGAGAGCAGACAAACCTGCTGCAGCATAGGTAGGCTGGTTTTGAAGGTGGGGATGCAGCACCAACCACAGCAGCAAATAGCACAGAAAGGAATCCATCCCTCCATCCTGGTAAAAGCTTGCTGGAGGAGGCACTCTGCTCGGGCTTAGCCTTTCAGTCTAGGAGCATATCAGACCTGGGTTCAACCCTTCTACTCTTTTAAGTGATCAAGTCACATTGTTTCCTTCTACATGGTTTTCTGATTTCTGAGCTATGAATAGCCCTCACTTCATGATGTGCTTTGAGATCTTAGGGGAAAAAATACTGTAGAAGCGTCTGCAGTTCTTTTAAAGTGAGGATGGAGTATAGCTAATCAACTGCTAGAGGGGATAACTCTTACCACCATTCTTCTGGTAGTAATTTCCAGCTTTCATGAACTCAACCCAAGTTGGATTTAGGGCTAACAGAGCTAGGGCTGGAGTCAAACCAGGTCAGAGCCAAAGCTACAAGCCAGCAAATGCTATTTTGGAAGCTTGTGTGCTGAAGTGTGCTTGTGCCTCTGCCCATGAGTTTGCATGCTGCTTGTGTGGTTCTGTGGTGGCCTGAGTTATGACTTCAGAAAGGACAGAGAATAAGTAGCTGAGAATGAATAGTGTTATTTTTCCACAGCTCATTAAATCTCTAATAAGTGACTTGCTGTGTTGCTTTTGGGAGGATGTTCTGTGGTTGCTGAGGAAAAGATGGCTAATGTGTTTATTTGTATGTTGCAGTTTGGAAAATTGCTTAAGTTGTATTTCTTTCTGTTTCAGTCAGGGCCTTGGTTGGAGCTGACTGTATAGAGCTCGCCAAAGCTGCTGAAAGGGGAAGCAGGCAGCAGGGGAAAAGGGCTTTTCCCCTCTGTTATCTCGAGTACAATCCCCACTTCGCCTCGCACCGCATTGCTCATACTTCACCCAAGAGTGCCTCATCCTTGTCTTCTGGCAGGGGAAGTGGGAGAGAAATGACCTGGTTGTGCTAAAGCCGGCTTCCCTGACGTGTGTTTTCTGGCAGAACTGCTTGACTCCCTTTCTGATAGGATTGCTACCTTCATGCTGGTGAGAGGGGACTCCTGTCACGGGGCGGTCACTGCACGGGTATCGTTGGACTCAATGCTCATGGTTGGACTTGGTCTTGAAAGTCTCCGACCTGAATGAGTCATGGTCACAGAATGGAAAAGCACTAGAAATGCTGTCAGGGTTGCTGTTTTGTGCTGAAGTTAATGCAGAGGTGTGCTATTCCTGCTATTCTCATGCACATCCAGATACCTTAGCCAGCATCCCTGCTCTCAGTAAAGCTGGGTCTAATCCCTATACAGGCTGAGGGAAAACTTGCTCAGGATACCATGGGTGCCCTTGGTAGGTTCTGGGGAGTGCCAACACTTAAATTGTTACCTGCCCTGGGAATACCATGCCCAGGACCGCTTGCACTTTCAGGAGTACATGGGGAGTTCCTAGAAAATTTGGAAGAGGAACCCTTGCCAGGTTACTCTGGTGTGGGGCCAGCAGGTCTGCTGCCCATCCGGCTGCCCCGGGGCTGCTGGAGGAAAAATGGGGTCTCTTTACGGAAGGTGCTGTGGTGGCATGGCAGCTACTGTCCTTGTCGGCTGGATTTTGTTTCCACGCCACCTCCTGTGGTGGGTGGAAGCCCTGAGCAGCAGAGTTCATCGCCTTGCTGTCTGCTCAGGATGACTAATGTTTACTCGCCTGCCTTTAATCCCCGGTGCCTTTCTATGGGCTTGGGCCAACAGCAGGGCAGGAGCTGGAGTTACAGAGAGGCTGGAGAGCACCGAGACAACACAATACAAGACTTTTCACTCTCAGTAAAAAGCCCTGTCTCATTTGCTCAAATCAGAGTCAATGGATTAGATTTAGAAGACGTTATTGTGGTGTTTTACAGTCCACAGCAGCTCGGTGGGCCGGTAGCTCTATAAGTGGGTCTCTGCAGTTGAGAATAAACTGGATGAGAGGAAGTCCTATACATGCTACGTAGACTACTGTATATAGCACAGTGACTACACTACTAGGCCATACTTGCAACCACTGCAAAGCTGGATTTTTCCAGGAGTAAGCGAGATATCTGTCAAGGATTACTTTAACTGTTGCTGCTGCATTGCATCCCCTTGTAAATGCATTTCTTAGCAGAGACAACATCTTTCACTGGAAACAACAGCCCATGATATTATTGAAGGCAAACTTCAACTCTAGACCTCAGCAGGGGGTGGTGCTGAAATGGGGGAGCTGTGCCCAGCGGTGGCACCACTGTGGCTGTGCTGCTGAGGGGCCTGGGGCCTGCCAGGCCAGCTGTCACCGAGCCAGGAGCCCCACACAGAGCATAAGGCTGGTTGTTTATTAATTTCTCCAGTGTGTGTTTGGGTAAACGACACGGTTTGTGTGCCTGAAACACCCATAGCCAGACGTGATGCTTCACCCCAGCCCTTGTGGGGATTTGGGATGGTGAGCAAGTTGCTGAGGTCTTGTAATGAAGGAGCTTTACACAGGTTGTTCAGTGGAAGAAACCAAGACCACATCTCTCTTTCCCAGGACAATGCCAGAGATACAAAGCTGCTTTGCGTATCCTCACAGCCTTCAGTTTTGCTCTCTCCTTACTTCTCCTGGCTCCACGCATCCCGACATGGGTGGCATACCCAGTCCAAGAAGACTACGCTTTCCTGTTAGATTATTCTTGGCAGTCTGTAGGTTCTTTATAACTGGTTCTCTGAGAGAGCTGAGAAAGATCAACACACACTATGTCATTTTCTCTGTGAGGCAGGAGGCAATGGGGGGACGGTCGGGAAAAGGGGGAGAGCAGCTGACCTGTGGAAACTGAGGTCTGGTGTCAGCCTGCCTTGGGGAGCGTGTCAGCCAGAGAATTAAGGCTTAGAACAGCACAGCCCGGTGTGGGGCTGCTGGAGTCACTGGGGTTGTGCTACTTCATGGCTAATCTCAGCTAATGCAATTTTTGAGGAAGGTACAAGTTGAAGCAATTGCTGTGGACTCTAAGACTCGCACAGGAGCAAATACAATGTGTGTGTGCTGCAAGAACGGGACTGCAGGTCATGCTGCACTGCCTCTAAAACCGTGTAGGTAAGGCACTGATGCCAGTGTAGAGGTTAAATCCTGCAGCTAATCCCTTCAGCACACTCCCTGCTTTTACACAGTAAGAGAGAAAGCCAGCCCAGTGCTTTCTCCAGCAGCATCCATGGCATATAAAAGCACAATTCTTTTCCCCTGCTCAGGTATTATCCAAGTCACACCCTTGCCCAGTGAAATTTAAGAGTTCTAAGTATGCAAAGCAGTTCCACAGCACACACAATTCTGCTGGGAAAATCACAGGCTACCTCCAGAAACACACAAAAAAACAAGCAGTCTACTTCTGTGACACTTTCCTTTCCAAAATATTCCACAGATGTGAGTTCTTACCCCATAGCAGCAAGGTTGGTCCCCCAGTTTTGCAGAGAGGGAAGCTAAGCTATTGAGTGGGTCAAATGATGTAACTGAGACGGCCGTCAGTAGAGTTGCTGTCTTCTGATCCTCAGCCTTTCTGCATCCTGTGTTTGAGCAGGCACACAAGCTGACTTCTTGGCAGCATCAGGCGATGTATGAAATCAGCCTTCTACTGTCAGCTTCTCCAATATTTCATGGCATAATGAAGCTAATTGACTCGGTAGACCTGCAATTTCACACATAACAACTCACACATTACTAAGCAAACAACAGTAATTCAGGAACCGCAGTTCTCACAAGATGAGATCATGTCCATTTCATTTCTAACACAGCATTTCTGTTCTGTATTGGCCTGACACCTAGGTGAAAAACCATCTACTTGTTTTACGCCATTTTAACAAAGAGCTGGGAATAACCAGTGCTGAGTTTGTAAGGGAAGGTTTTCAAGAGCAAGGGGTTTAGCCCTAAAACTTAAATTTGGACCAAAAACATGTGCAGCGTATTAAGAATTGTCCACGATACAAAAAGATTGGGCACAAGGCCTAGAAAACAGTTCCATCTTCAAAGCAGAACTGATGTGGAGTTAACATAGTGCTAACAACTCTAATATCATAAGAAACTGGTTTTTCAAAAAGTTCCAAATTCTGGAAGCATGTGATGATGTAGGACATTCAATGTTCGTTTAAAACATAAATATGTTCCATGTAGTTGGTTGAAACTGTGAACTTCCAATCTCAGAACCTGTATAGAAAGAAGCCAGAATGTTTAAGTCCTAAAAGTCTGTTGATTTAAGATAACTTTGCGGGCAGTGTAGGAACTATATAATTAGTAGCTGAACCACTGCCAGGATGTGAGTACTTCTCAGGCAGAAGGCTGCTAACATGGGGTGTACACCTGACTGTCACAGCTGGAGGGGTCCAGGCGAAGAGTGGAGGTAAAAAAGTGGCGGTAAAAAAAACTGAGAGTTTCTCTACTCTGCATGGGGAAATGCAACAGAGAGACATCCAAATTATTACAAAACTGGAAGCAGGATATTCAGAGGAGATAATGACATGAGAGAGGAGTACGAAGTTGCCACCATCTTCATCTGGGACATAGCAATTAAATTTGTAGGTGCACCTAGACATCTTATTGCAAAGAAAACTGTGATTTGCAAAGTAAAAAGGTGACTTTGGTCCATCCTGTGGATCCAGGAAATAGCTGTAGGTGCACTCAGAGGCTGGATCCAAAAAAAAAAAAAAATCATTTGATTCTTCAAATTTCTTAACCTTTGAGCAAGATAGACACACCTCCACACACCTCCATCTTTTTGTGGAGCAGATCAGCCTGGGTCCTGGAGGGCACCCACCACCAATTGCTGCAGCACAGAAGAGGAATGATATCTCATTGCACAAAAATGCAACCATCAACTAGCTGACCATGGCCTGAACATCCAGGTAAAATAGTTACGTGCTATCACAGCTATCTGAGTTCATGCACCCAAGGTGACAAACTGCCCGGCAGGCATCATGTAGTGCCCTGTATGACCTCGGAGGCTGCCTCCTAGAATAACTTGCTTCTGATCAGCTGTGACATGACGCCTTGTTTCTGTCTTGTTTTTCAGGGCTTGCGCCAGATCAGCTTTCTGACAGGCCAACGAAAACTGGGTGATAGAACAGAGAGCTGCAAGTTTGTCCGAGGAATTAAGTTTTCCAGCACATGAGGGAGCTTGATGGTGTTTACCATCAGGAGATGATTGGAGGCCAGTTGGACACAAGGAGTTCAGTGTCACAAGATGATGGAGAACTGAGCACCATTTATGGAGACTCTGAAAGGAATAAACAGGAAAGCAAACGTCAGAGAGGGAAGGAATTTGCCTTCAAATGGATGGCCTCCAAGGGCATCTGCTCACAGTCTAACCACGATAATGATTTATTGTCTGCTTTGGGCTGACTTTAACCTCACTTGACTGCCAAATGCAGAGTATAGGCCTGCCTTGCCCTGGGGAGCTCACAGTACAAAATACAGACTCACAGGAGAGATGACAAGTGGGGAACAAGCATAGGAAAGGAGATGATTTTGCCAGGTATGGGTTTTGTCAGCACTGGAAGGAATCTTGCTCTCTTCAAACCAAAAGTGGCTTGTAAACTGATACTTGGTGGTCTTCGGCAAGTTATAAGCAAATTGCTCTCAAGTTCAAATGAGTGGGATCATGCAGAAGGCTTCATCCCTCCATCCTTGTGGACTTAAAACCACATTTAAAGGTAGAGAGTGCCACTTTCTTGAGCTGTTACTGTGGGGAATTTGGACATTAAAAATAATTCATTAATGTACTATGACTACTGTCTAAGTTGTAGGAATTTCTCCCATATACATGGCCATATCAGCAGTGAAAAATCACCTGTTGTGCACCCATGCACCACGTGAGCACTTCTGACAGGTACTTGGGTACTTTCTTGGAAGGGAAATGTGGCAGAACACGGTTATTGGAAATGTATTTCTGACTTCTTATTTCACTCATTGTTTATTGCCATAGACTTCTTTCTAATGGGGAGACAGAATTTTGCAGAAATGACTGAGTAATAGGACAAGCCATGCAGTGAACTGATGTCTTGAGTTCTACAAATAAGAAAAGAACTCATGTTTTTACCATATATATTGTAATGTACTGAAGTAACTGTAGTAGCCAACTAGTATATCATGCTTAAAAGCATAGAGAAGAACTAGAAAAGGTCCAGCAAAGACCAAGGGGTGTATAAAGAAGGGTTGAATGGACTATGACTATTATGCTTGGAAGAGAAAAAACAAGGATTAATGAGGGGGGACAATAATAGTCTATAAAATCACATAAAGCAGTGAAGAGGAATAAGGTAGACGCATTTTCTTGTAATATGTGGCAAAAGAGTATGCAGACCCCAGTACTTGACTATTTCCCTGCTTTGTCATGTGTTGACAAGAGGATTTCAGAAATGCAGCCAACACCCTCAGAGAACAGAGTGGGAGAAGCACGTAAGCCTGGCTTTGCCCAAAGTGAATCAAGATGATATTCATTCCAGGAAATTTGTTTTCCTTCACTGGAGAATTTAATTAGCCATGGAAGGAACTCTAATTACGCTTAAGAAAAAAATATTGGGATACATGTGACTGAGAGCCAGTCATTTTCTATTGTTTCGAAAGTAAACAGTGGAGGCTTAGGCAATTTTTAGATCATCCGAGTTACAAAGAAAATAACGAAGATGCATAAAGTGGATTCAAACATTTTTAAAAAGGCAACAAAGTATTTCCCATGAGCATAGTGCCTGCATCCCCTAGTAAGTATACGCTTGCTAGCCAAACTCCAGCCTCGCCTTGTTTGAAAGAAACTGTGATGAGATCTATCCTACACTGGTGATTTCCTTGGGAACAGCCCTCAGCAACATCGGTCAAACCTTTACTTTGAATCTCTTTTAATTTGAAAAGCAGGTGTTGCTTGGCTAGCAAACAGACCAGACACACAAAATAGGTAGGCAGTGGAAATATGTTGGAGGGGATGGCTTGCTACACAATTAAGATGCTTATTTCAGGTCTTTATGATGAGATTATTAAGCAGTTACTTTAAAAAGAAAAATCAAAGCCTGGGTTCCTCATTCATTTTCCTGGCCTCACAAGAGACTTGCTCCATCGCATACTATAAGCCTTCAAAAATTAAGACTTGAGACCCCAGAATTCTGATGTTGCTTCAATAATATATGACAACATTCATGCTAATAGCGTAAGATCCAACAACCATGCCCAGGGCGAGTCACTTTGCTCTGCAATGCCTTGGTGTTTTCTTCTGTGACTGAAGCAGAAGAAATCCTTACTTGCCTCACAGATGTGCATATGAGGCTTAATGAGGCTTGATTAATGTTATCAAAGCACTTTGAGATCTTTGATAGGATAAGAAGCTTCCCAAATGCCAAACAGTGCTCTTTCCAGATGAGTTAGGTCTAACTCAATCCCTGTGAGAGCACACAGATGGTATTTCCCTCGGTAATATTGTTGAATTTTGGCTATGAGGAGAGCTCTTTGGTTCTTGGCTACAGAGTTGTGTAAGACAAACATCCTGAGGCTGGTGACCATCTGGAAGGCTCTGATTAGTGGTAACATCTGCCTTTAGTCTCTGGACACCAGATGGCAGAAAACAACTTAGTGTACTGTCCTGGGAGAATTCTGGGGTTTCATCTAACCCAGGCAATCTCTTTTTCTACTAAGAGTTAAAGCAACATTTCTAAGTATATCGCTCTGCAGCGTATGCTACAGGGTCCTGCAAATGCCTGTGATATCATCCAAGGTGGACATAGTACCTGAGACATGGACCCTAAGGGAAACACTGCATGATCAGGGGGTAGTCCAGTACCAGAAGGTATTCTCCGTGACGTCTGGATCATCATCTTTTTGCACAGAGCACTACAATATAGTGCAAAGAGAAGGTATAAGGGACAATAAATTCACTGGCAGCAGTGAAACACGTCTATAAATGTGCTAACATTGCAGGAGATGAACATCTACTCAGGCATCATTTTTCTTCATCTTCCTGAGTTTCCAGCTAGAGCTTTATAAAGTGATGGCTGTGTTAACATCTGGAGCGAGAGAACATTCGAAAAGCTCTGATGAGTGAAGAGCAAAGAACGTTGTTTAACAAATATGCTGGCTTTTTTGAACAGATAAAAAATAAATTGGAGTGGATGGGGAAAGTCAAGGTTTAGGTAGAAGGCAAAGGAGCTGAGGACCTATGTAAGTAGACAAATGATGTTGAACTCAGGTGTTGGTCTTGTTGTCCTGGATACATTATGGTTTATTTTACGTTCTATATTCCTGCTGGATTCCTTTTTTTCTTTCTTTTTAAATTAATTAATTTATTTTTATTATATCCATATGGCCGTATGTCAGCAAGAGGTAAAGTGATTTCTGTCCTAGGCTTAGGCTTGCCAGGTGATGTATTACTTATAGCCTCCTTAACGTCTTGTTTTAGTGTGCAAGTAGATTTATATTGTGAAGCAGTGTTGACAGTGCCCAACTTCTCTGGGTTTTTGAGAGAGCTATTACTGATAGCCGGAGAGCAGAGCTTGGCTTCCATCAGGGGCTTCAAATAGCGTGGGTAGGTGTGCGTGGGGCAACGGGGGCTTCATACACACCTGACTGTACCGGTGTGCTCAGACAGCCCAGGGCTTTGGCCCCTGCCCATCTGCTACCTCGTAATAGCAATTAAAAATTGCATCCAACCCTTCCTGTTTATGGCTTCTCACGCCGACCAGCTGTCTCTTTTGGGGAGTAGATTTCTTCCTAGCTTGAAGTGACTTGTTATGAATTTCTGGGCTGTTTCCTGACCTGAAGTTTTGCTCGTTTGTTTGAAGTCTGTTCAGACTGAGGAGCCAAACTGTTGCTGAAAAGAGAAAAGCTTTGCTGGCTTCTTCAAATGCTCCTTTAAAACCCTGCTTAGCAGAGATGCTTAAATCTTAGTGGTTGTTTAGGTGCCACCTTCCATTACTGGGCTTTGGATCAATTAAATGGCCAGCTCTGTTAACGATCAGCTCCTTTGGGTCTGACCATTCAGAACTAGGTGAGAATAAATGCAAAGAGAAACCTCTGGGGTCTGTTGCAAGTGGGGCCGTGGGGTGGCAGGGTTGTGTGTTAGCGCAGTTTGCAGTTCTCAGATCAGGCCAACATGGCTGGAGGTTTTCCAGGCTCAGAAAATTGATGCTTTAAAACAGACTGGATGGGAGCTGACCACCCACCCTTGCTATGCTTTATTTATACAGGGACGGTAATCCGGATCGCCTCAGCAAGGATCTGTGGATAGATACGTGTACTGGCCTCTGCCTGTGCTTAGTTAACCTCTTTGTGGCCATTGCTGCAGCAAGTCCTGCAACTTGGCTTTGGAAACCTGGGGGAATGAGGCAATGCTGAGAGAAGGGAGAACTGAGACAGACGTGGAGGTATTGTTCTGTTTGGTGTGGGAGCCTGAGCTGGGGGTGTTAGGACATTCTGCTTGGGCTTTCTTCCCTCTCGTCTTCACTCCCCAGCTTTCTTGCATGACCCTGTGCTCTTCTGCATCATTTTTTGCAACTTATCTTGGGAGCTGTAAGACACAGAAGGGCTTTTTGTTGACAGCTGTGCCCCGATGTTCTTCTGTGCCAGGCCAGGAGCCTCAGTGGCAGAAGATGATATCATTTCAAGGGGAAGGTTCATGACTAACACCCCCTTCCAGTGATGCTCACGTGAGTTATCAAACATTTTAAATGCCAAAGTAATACCAATAACAACTCATTTAACGATTAATAGTCCTTAAAAAAATAAAATAAATTAAAATTCTGAAACATGACAATTACTTTTCAAATCCTGGGTTTATCTTTTATTCCAAGCATATTATAAGCTGCCTTTGAAAGTGAGAGGAATTTTGCCCGAGGCTGACAGCAGCCTGGTCAGAGGAAAGCTGGTGCCTGCACCACCAGCAGAATGCCATCACCTGTGGGGACTGCAGCAACAGAAGCACGGCTGGCTGATTCCCATGTGGAAAAGAATGGGGATTTTAAGTAAGAGCAGAAACAGAGGAAAAACTCTTGCTGTTGCAACAGGCACCATGGGCTCTGAGCTGCTGGTACTCCCTTGCCTTCAGAATTTTAGGGAGAGGTGGAGGCAGCAATTAAATCCTGAAAAGAGGGTTGATAACTAAATTTTGGTTCCACCTTGTGCAGGCTCCCTTCCAAGGGAGGCATTTTTTCCACCTGGAGAGTGATGTGCCTGATGCTATTATCACTGCTGCTAATACTTTTTGGCATGTATGCTGGAAAAGGATGCGTACTGCTTATCATAGGAAGATTGTTTGGGGAAGAGTTTTAGGGGGGAGCTTTAATTCCTCCAAATCCACTCCCCAGATTCCCACGGGTTTGGTTTTGTCATGCACATCAGCTACATCCAGAGCAGTCTGGAGCTGGCACTGTTCTGGGTGACCCGTCCTGCTCGGGGTGTTCCCTATCAGTCAGAGCTAACGAAGCCGTTTCCGAATCGGTTGTGTTGCCTGAGTGGTTTGGGTTCTGCTTGTCTTCAGCCAGGAACACTTCCCCTTCTGTGCATAAGCCTGAAAAATGGAGACTACTGGAAGTGAGCTGGGAGCACAAGGGGATCCCCATGATAACTGCACCTCAGAAGAAACCTTGAGGCCAAAGATGGTCACCAGCTCCAGTGCTTGGCAAAAATCTCACCATCTGAGAACGCTGTTGGGAATTCTCCTTCCATATGAAGACAGCAAGCCTTCATATCTCTGCACTTGGACTCCGGAGTGTGTTTGAACGTGACCCCAAACTTTGAATCCAACCTCAGAACCAGTCTGGCTCTCGGTCAAGAGGAGCATTTTTGCAGCCAATTCCTGCTCAGTTCCGTGACCTACATCCAGTTCTCAGCAACCTTGGAGTGAGATCTGAAGTAACACCATGGACGCTGGGAGTCCGACCCCAGGTATACACGGCAGAGCCTGAAATCAGAATTTGACTCAGCTCCTCGGTGTTTATCTCAATCCCTCCTTTTTGAAAAGCCTTTCTGCCCCTACCTTCTGGAGGCTCATCAGAGGGTGTCTTTGCAAACAGAATTTATGTACTGTGGCCAGATTTAAGCCTCAGTATTCTTTATTCCCTCGCATTTGCTTATGAGCTGGAACTTCGGCAGGCTGTGATGAGGGAGCTTGCTCCCAATTAAAAACACGCCAGTGCCCTCTTACGTGAGAAGCATGCACTGCTGGCTGCCGGGGATGTCCTGCAAGACTTTCTGGGGTCCTCTTTCTCTTCAAGGCCTGGTTGTTCTCAGTCCTTGTTCAGTGCTCACATTCCTCTTTGTCTCTGATGCTCTGAAATGAGAAGAGTTAACTCCTGTGCTCGCTGCAGAGATGACTTCTGGCAGATCGCGGCTCAGCTAGGCCAGTGCTTGAAGTGCAGAGCAGTTCTGCAGTTTGAGAGGGATGTAGAGTAAAACTGCACGAAAAGTTGCTTTTTCTGTTTCCTGACTCACTGAGAATTTAGGAAAGAATACTTACTTTGAGTTGAGCCAAAGCAACAGGAGAAAATTAAACATGCTGTTTTAGGTTAGGGTTCTTCCCCATTTTTTAATTAAGATTCAGTAGATAGACTCCCGAATGGAATGCCGCTTCGAACTGAAAGTCCAAAACACGCTATTTTGCAAATAAATTAACATTTTGCACTTTAAAGACAGAGATTTTCATCCTGATTTCTAGAGCAAGGGGATGAATTCACAACAGGCAATTTCAGCAGATACAAATCGGCCTCGTTCGGTGCGGACAACGTTTTGCCAGCAAAGGCCTGCAGTTCAGTGCAAAGGCAGGGTGGGCTGGGGTCAGAAGCACCGGGCAAGCAGAAAAACAACCCCGGGGAGATGAGCAAGTCAGAGTACGTCAGGATATTGAGACAATGAACCAAGTTGTGTGTTCTTGGGAACTGGTTGCAGCCCTCCAAGGTGGCTCGGCGTGGGCAGCAAAGCGGTTCCTTAAGCGAGAAATGTTGTGCTGATATAAGCTATGGGTAGGAATGACAGCAGTCTGTCCAACGAGGGGGAAATTTTTGCTTTCCCCTTCTGGAGTCCATTCAGCAGTGGTAAGCAGGCCATTTGCAGAGTTTGCCTTAAATTTGCTGAGCCCTTGCAGCTTTACTGCACTCTTGCTCCGTCCCCACCTTGGAAGCAATGACCTGGTCCTGCTCTCTGCTTTCTGCCTCCATCCCTTCTGCCTCCATCCCTTCTCTTCATCAACACCGCGGGTTCTGCTGCGGGTGGGCAGATTTTATCTTCTCCTCTCCTTGACTATAACGCTTGCAGCTCCAACGCGGCAGAAAAAGTGGTGGTTCTCATGTTGTGTGTGGTTGGCGTGTTTGTTTGGTTTTGTTTGTTTGTTTTTCTTTTGTGGGTTTTTAAAAAAGTGGCTCGCGCACATCTCTGTTATTCCATCTTTCCTCTGCGAGCCCATGTCCTTGTGCAGAACGTGCTGCTACAGAGCCGGGGACTCAAAACCACAGATGAGAGTAGGAAATGAATGTATAAATCAGAGCATTACCACGGCGCCCGCTAGCAGTGCCATACCAGACAGAGGACACTGCCTGTCGTTGTCTCATCCATAAACCCCTTTGGAAGGGGTTTGGATTACCATTTGCCATTTTGGCTTGGCCCCCGGCTCCACCTCTGCAGAAAGCTTGGCTGAGCGGCACTGCAGAATCTGAGAGGGAGAAAGCCCAGTAGGTTTGATGGCTGCAAGACGATACTCTTCCCTGCTCTCTTTCTGTTGTTTTACAGCTCCTCCAAGTAAGAAGTACACAGGAGAAAAAATCAATTGGTTTCATTTAATATAGTGGGGTTTCTAAACAATCAGGCAGGCTGCAAAGCGGATCAATCACTTCGGCTTCTTGACAGAGGAAATACTAAATCAGATATTGATCCACTCCCCCAGCACCCAAACTCCCTGTGCTAACAAATTATTTCTCATCAAACATAGCCCACTGGACCAAGTACACTCACACTTGCAAAATCAATTTTCATCTCGCATACGGAGTGACAAGTTTCCTTTTATTCCTGATTAAGAAATTTCATGCATCTCCAGTGGGCTTTGGCTTGGCTAGGAGAGCCCCATGTGTCGGCTGCAGTGAGTGGAGCAAGCATGGCATGAGTTTGCCTAAATGGCCCACGATCTAATGGTCTGTGAAGCCTCTGGCACCCAGAAGCAGTGAGTTCAGATCCGTGCTGGGCCAGTACAAGAGCACTGGGCAGCCACTGGGAACAGAGCGAGTGGGCTCAGGCCAGCCTGCAAACAGCAAACATGCCCAGTCCAAAAACTGCTTCATGACTGGGAAATTTTCTTGCTTGCTGGTGGCCTTGGCAAAGCTGCCCTGTTTTGGATGGGCTGTAAGGAGCAGATTATGTCAGCTTTCTTGCAAGGGGCCCCTGCTGGCCCTATGCGGAGAAAAGGGCACGTAGCAAGAGCTTTGTTAAAGGGTGCTGTGTCCCAGTGCATTGCTGGGAACAGGAACAGAGGAGAGAAAGCAAACAGCGTCTGCTCCTCTGCCTGTGCCCTGAGCCAGCAGGACACAAGGTGCTCGAGCCCCTGCGAACAAGAGCGATGGGTTGCAGGGTGCAGAGATGCTAAGCCTCAGAGACGCTGCAGGATCAGGCCTAGGCTGACCTAGGATGCAATGCCCTGCTCTGTGATGGATGTCCCAGCCCTCTGTGGGTTGGGCTCAGATAGAACATTGCTGTAACTTCGTCTTTGTCGGTTTAATTTTCTAATAACATATTTAACCGAGCAATGCAGCCAGACTGGAGCCATAACCCAGAACAGCAGTTGGCATGAAAAACTCTACTGTATTTCTGACACTAGGGTCTTTTATAGCCAGGGTATGATGGTTTCAGCACCAGTGCAATTGCAAGCAAGTATTAAATATCCCAATTAGTGCAATTCACAGTTATCGACAACACTGTTTTCTTTCCAGCATTCCCCAAGGACAAGAAAATGCTCTGTGCAAATCTGAAAGCTTTGGAAAGAGGAGGCATTCACCAGTGGGGTGCTGCAGCCTTCACCGTGGGGAGCTTCAGAGCTGATTTAGGGCTGGGCAGAAGCAACACATTGGCTTTGTTAGGCAGCCAAGGGAAAATAGAGTCAATGGCCCTAATCCCCCATCTGAGAGGGGCATGCGTAGCAACAGGTACTGAAACTAATGGCATTTATTGGAGTCTCAAACAACAGAGAGAAGAAGTGAGAAGGCAGGAAGCCTGAAGGAGAGATTCACCTAGCAGGTCTGCATCGCTTCAGCATCTGCACAAGTCTCCAAACACAGGCATTTAGTTCGCATTTCCACCTGCTTTGTGAAGGCAGAAATGAGAAGAGGAAAGTCTTTGTAGTCATGAAATGTTCAAGGGAGAATCGTAATATTGAAACAATGCCTCCAGGTTAGACTGTGAGTCCAGGTGGGTGTCTGGCTGTGCACTTGAGGTTCGTGTCCCTGCCAAAGCTGCACTTTGTGACTGCTCCCCGTGCAGCTACGTAAAAACATTGTTTGCCCAAGCCCATTTCACTGGTTTGTTCTAGATCTGTGGAGCAAAAGAAGCAATAAGTTTCCTCCCATTTCCTTCCCTTTAGCCTGGTTACCTGACTTCATTCGCTGTAAGGGCATGAGCCTCCAAACGCAGGTGCGTGCACTCAGTAAGTACACAATGCTGGTGCAATGCAGGATGGACTTCCAGGGATCAATGATTACAAAATGATCATTTTATCCTAAATTCTATATATTTTGCTTGTTTTCTTCTTCTTCTTGCTCTGTAAAGCCAGAGAGGGAAACTACACAGCTACAGAAAGATGTTGGATTTGAAGAGTTAAAAGATGACAGTTAAAAAAAAGCCAACACATAACTGCCTTTTAAATAAACATAAGTGTTACTGATCTAGTTGTTTATGACTCTGTGTTCCAGCCCATTTCTCTGACAAAAGCCAAGTGAAATTAGTGTTCGATGCCTGAAGAGAAATGGAAAGCCATAGGCCTCACATGAAAGGGGAAGCCGGGAAGTAAACAAACTCTGATTGCATGGAAGGGGTTGCGTGTTTGCTTAGAAAGAAATCAGTGAATCACAGGTTGTTTGCAGTCAGGAGAGGGAAGAACAATTCAAGGAACGGGTACGTGGGGACACTTCAAGAGCCCGCTGCTGCTGCAGAGATGCCACGGCAGCCTGGGGGCCTGAGCGGGACCAGAGAAATGTGGCTCTGCTCCTTGATTTTGCTCCTGAAGGCAAGGTCAGCCAGTCCCTTACGGTCTGTGACCCTTTGTGGCTGGGATTCTGACCCTGAGTTCAGCCTTGTGGCTACGAGGTGCTCCCGGACAGTTGGCTTGTGTCAAGGCAGAAGGTGCGTGGGTCTGAGGGATGCTGTAGGGTTGTCATCGGGGGCTTCTCGTGCCTCAGCTCCCTTCTGACTCCATCACACCAAGCTTTCTGATAGAGGTACAGCCAGGGTGGGTAAAGCCTGGGAAGTTCTCTGGTAAAGGGAGTCCCAGCCAGTGTCCGAACTAAATGAAGTGACTCCCTTCAGCTCCCAGTCCTCATAGAACTGACCTAACGTTTCTTGTAGGCCCATCTACCGGGACAGGACCTTCCAGATAGCTTTGCATCTGTTTTGTAATGCCTCTGAGCTTTTTTTTCTTTTTTTTTTTTTTTCCTTCAACTCTGAGTAATCCTACATCCAACTGCTGCCCGCTCAGCCTCGCACAACTGAAGAATCTGCAGCTACCTCCAACCTGCTTCTGGCTTATGCCAGCTCTTTTGCTGGGGGTTCTCCCCAGGCCATGAAGAGCTCCTTGGTCAACGTGAACCCTACCCTGAATGTGGAAGGGGAATGCAGTGGGAGGAAAGGAAATTAAGGCCTTTGATCTCTTATTTCATCTGCAAGGCATTGCGAGCCAAATGCTTTTGAATAAACAAGCTGTCAGAGGTAGGGAGTGAACAGATCCACATGGACTGGGTGGGGTGCTCTCGGCACAAGCCAATGTGGAACTGATGTAAAGCAAGTGATGGGATGTCTCCCAAGCATTCCCCTGCCTGGTGATGTAATCTCGCATTTGTCATGTGCCCTGGCCAAGGCTGATCCCTGTGCATGCCAAGGATGAGTGGAGGCAGACTTGCTGTCAATCCTAGGATGGGTTGGAGGAGCCCTCAGGAGATTTCTAGTCCATCCTGCTGCTCAAAGCAGAGCCAGCGTTGAGGGCAGACCAGGCTACTCACGGCTTTATTGCTTGGGTTTTGGAAGCCTCCATAGATGGAGGCTGCACGAACTCTCTGGGCAAGCTGTTCTAGTACTTGACTGTTGGCATGGTGAAAAAAATAATCTCTAAATCCTGTCTGAACTGCTCTTATTTCAACTTATGCTCATTATCTGTCAACCTCCTGCTGTATACCAGTGTGAAGGGCCTGGCTCTATCTTCCTGATGACCTCTCACAGGTATTGGAAGCTCGCTATTAGGCCTCCCAAACCTTTCTTCTCCAGCCTAAACAAGCCTAATGCCCTGGGGCCCAGACGATGTGCTTCTCTGTGCCTTGTGTTTGGAAAGAGGCAGCTGAAAGCGTGTCCCACTGCTGTCGTAGTGCAGGGAGTGTGTCCTGGTGTTCTTGGATGGTCCTGGGATCCTTCTCCTCCACTCTCCACCCTGCCATCCCTCTGCTGAGAACATGCAAACTTCACCCCTGCTTGTCTCACTGCTCCTTGGTGTAGCCCACCTGGGACTCCAGCCTGGGACCACAGCCTTTCTTTACGCAGGCATTGCCCACTTCTTGGGCAGAAGAAGTGCAACCTCTGGGCTAAATTCGGCTCTTTTGTTGTGCCCTGCTGACTTTCAAAAGCAAATGGAACAGAGATCTGTTGGTGGTGCACTGTAATGAGGATAAAGTTCTCCTGTCACAGCTGGAATTAAAATCAAGGTCATTTTACCCCTTCAGGCTCCTCCTTTTCATCTCAGTCCTTCCCCAAACAAGCATCTATCTCTTCTTTAGTGACCCCAGCACTTAGGACAACTGGGACAGGACAGCCCTGCCTAGTGGCTAGTTCCACCCAGTTGCAATATTTATGTATTTCTCGCTGTCTCTTGCTCTTTGAGACCCTGCAGCTTCTTGATGACTGCATTTCATTTGTCTCAGGATTTGGAATTTATTTCGGTGCCTCCAGTCCTGATGTCTGAGATTGGCTGAAAATAGTAACTCAGTCTGATCTTATCTGCAGCTATTACAGACTTCAATTGTACCCTCCCAGGACTATCCGTTACTCCTAAGAAATTAGATCTTGGTTATTGTTTTCTTACCCCTTTCCCTGTCCTCATAAACCTTCCAGCTATGGGTTTTGCTTTGTTGAAGCTTTTCAGGAGCCAGATTGGCCTTTTATAAAGTGTAAGATAATCACATACTTCCCCAGATCCTGCCATGCCTGGGTGCCGAAGGTCTTTGATAGCTTTGCTTCACAATGCCCTTGGAAGAGATAATGTTATTATCTGCTTGCTGCGAGAGAAGCTGAGGCACAGGGTGGTTATTGCTTTCATTTTAAGAACTATTTCCACTGGGTTCTGTTGGAATAATAGATGCACAGCACATCAAGAGCTCAGTGCATTGCAGACCATGGTTTGGCAGGGCTGCCCTTGGTTACAGACTAATCTGGTGGTCGGCTCCATGAGTCCTGACTATAATGAGTAGGCAGTCCTTCTTCGAAATAATAAAGTGACCAGCACAGCAGGCTGCATTAACCAATGTCCAGCCCCAATATCTCACTGCCCCAGCACGCAGGAGTAGACCTGGCTTTGCACTTGCAGAAGGAGGGCTCCAGGCGTGACTGCATCTGGGTTAAGGAGCTGGCTACCCCGACCATTTAAACCTGATGGGGTGGAGAGCAGGCTGTCCTCTCACACCCACCACCCTGAAAAGCTCTGCAGAATAGTATGCCAGCAGGCAAGTCAGAAAGAGAAAGATAAAAGCCAACCAACCACCATACCAGCCAGGAGTCCCTATGAAACCAGGGGTTAAGAATGGTAAGGAAAACCAGAATTCCTGTAACTTCCCTAACTTCTTGTGCACGGCACCCCAGAACTGGGAAATGCCCTGCATGGCAGAAGATTTCCCCTACTTTACAGCCAAGCTCAGCCAGGTTTGCTTTTAGGAAGGGTCACACTGCACTGTTCAGAGAGAAGCTACTTGATAAGGAACTCTCTGAGACTAGCTGCAGATTAGGGCAGAGCGAGCTGAAAAAAACTGCACGTGAGTGTACAGAGTGTAAATATCTGAGGAACTACAAAAGACAGAAATGAATCTAAGTCTGGTTTAGCTCCTGGCCTCCCTGATCTTAGCAGAGCCAGGGATTTGGGCCTGGAGCTCAGTGTGACACAGTTGTATGGGTGTTTTCCAGAGCACAGAACATTTGTTTTATTGAGGTCAAGGCATGGAAAGAAAGACAAATTTATTAGACAAGATAAAATCAGAAAGATTAGACCCAAACCTCCAATTCTTAGCACCTCAATTGCTGGTATGTTTGCAATCAAGATCTACTATCTCTGGCTTGAGTCTTTCCCTAAAGTAAATATATAAAGTAAATATTTGTAACTCTTGTGGCTAGGATCTGTTCTGGATAAATGTTTTTGCAGCGTCTTGTGCTACAATGCTTCAAAGCCAACTGGAGCCATTTGGCACCATCCCAAATCAATTGATCACGAGCAACAACAACAACCTTCCCCTTTATTTAAAAAACGCGATGTTATTAATTTTCCAGCCCCCGCTGTTGTTTAAGTACGGTGCACTTTGCACTGGAGGGACTTTGTGCGGGGCTCCTCCACTTACCCAGCACTTCAGATTTCAGTACCGCACATCAGCCTGCTGCCTGGAAAATAAACAGATGCTGTAACAGGACTCACATTCCCTGGGTCTTGGCTGTCAAGCCAAGTGGGGAATTGCAGGGACCAGCAGAAGGTGGGGCTTGGGGCCATAAATGAGGAGGTGTCCATCAGCCTCGCTGCCAGCTTGCGAGAGCACGCTGCCCTGCTGGGCAGAGGCGATCGCCTCGGCGTCTCCAGAAATCAGGAGTGATCAGCACACAGTGGGCAGCAGGGGGTGGATGTGCGGGCTTGTGGCTTTCTGAGTTTTCATCAAAACATGAATCAGTGTCTAGATTTTTCCACATTTTTTTTCTATGTTTTCATTGAAACCAATATTAAAAAAAAAAAAAAAGAAAGAGAGAGAGAGAGAAAGAGAAGAGGAAGAGAGGATGTGGAAAGTATGGGTGAAGTTTGAATTTTAAGCAATGTTTGTGAGTTGGGTATAAAAGCATAAGGCTACGAGAGCTCCACAACAGTGCTGGAACTGAACTGCTCCATACCCCCCAAGACATAAATAAGTATTTCTGGGCTCTGAAACCCTGGATGATCCAACACCAGGCTATGCTGGGGGAGAATCCCACCATAGCTGCACTTGGCTTTGTGTCCTCATGCTCCAGACACTGGAGCTGACATGTCTAAGCAGGAGCTCAGGCATGCCAGGAGATGGGACCCGACTGTCAGAGCTGCTCAGTACTTCCCTACAAGCGGGGCATTGCTTTACTGAGTGGGTGCTGCTCACAACTAACAAGGAATTTGGAATCTGCCTCAGAATAAATGTTTATTTCCCCTGCAATAACACTTAGGTATTGGGAACTCATTCCTTAACCCCACTTTTCCCAAATTCTTTTAACACTCCTTATATTCCAGCACCAAATGCCAGGTGAATGTTTTAATTAAATATAATGAGTAATTATTTCCTTATTCCAGGAAAGACTCACCTGAGAAGCTCCTAGATTCAATCAGTGCATTGATAATTTTTAATGTGTCTCATTTCTACATAGCCTTTAATCAAAACAAAAGTTCAGGAACAAATCATGCGTTTTTGCAACTGAGTTCTTCTTTGAATATCTTGGAGGAGGGCTTCCTTCAACAAAATGAAATCTGACATCTCAAATCAATTGCATTCTTAGCTGATGAAACCCACAAAATCTATTTCTTGATGAAGACACAGGAAAACTGGATTGAAAAGGGAGGGGGATGTGCTGGGGGGTTGGGTTGTCTTGGCTTTTGCTATAAAAAGTGCCCACCTGATTGAAAAGCTCTTTCTCTTTTACCTGCCAACCCTCTCTCCAACAATGACAAAATCCTTTGATGTTGAATTTTTGGACAGTTAACCACAAACATACACAGACACACACACACACACAGATCATCCGAAGAAGAGGCACCGTTATCTTTCCACAATCCCAAGTCATCATAGCTCCCAAAAGGTGCCTAAACTTCACTGTCTTATCGACCAAGATGTGGCAAGTCATAATTTTTAGTTAATTTGCTTTCTCCATTTTAGGAGGCTTTGTGAGCTTCTACAAAGGTATGCCTTGAAAACCTGGGAGTGCATTATCGACCATTAATTTCATGGAATGATATTTTGGCTCCATCTTCAATAATTCTTTTACAAATCCATTTCTAAATTGGCAAACGTTTTTCCTTTTCTCCCCAGTCATCCGTCTGAGTCTGTGTTAAACAGCAGATACAAGAGAACATAGCTAGGTTTTAGTCACAAACAACTGCCCTTCCACACAGCTTAGGCTCCTGCTTTGTTTCTGTTTTATTTTTATTTTTTTAACTGAGGAACCCATCCCATTTTCCTGCTCTGAAGGCACATGGTGACATCTAGTGACTGAACTGTATAGGGCAAGCAAGCAACAGAACCGAGGGATTCCAAATAGATCATGCTTCTTCGAAGTTCTGACTCAATAACAAATTTAACAATCATTTGGAATTGTTTATGAAAAATGGGAAAGTTTTATTTTATTTTTTCTTGTGGCAAAGACGCAAAAAGAAGCAAGTGCATTACATATTTGTGAAAGATTTTAGGTTTGGAGAAAATGTATTTAAAACCAATCAGAATACACATTCAATTGCGTCAGGGAAAAATAGACAATATCCACCTGGGGATGTCCCTTTAAAATAGTTGGGTCTAATCCTCATCTGTAGCTTGTTAGTTGCGTCCCAGCTGTCAGAAATAATGTGAGGACCAACCAGCCTTTTTAAAAGCAACCGGAAGAGCTCTGTGGGTTTTTTACTGGTGTTGTTTTGTTTGGTTTTTGTTTGTTTTTGTTTGGTGGTGATAATAGGCATCAGCCTGTGGGGACAGCATGGGGTTAAATGGCTCCTGATTTGCAAGACCTCCTGGATAAAGGTAAGGCAGAGAAATGGAAAGGATTGTTGTGGTGGGCAGGCTGATGGTCTTCAGGCAGTGTCCCTCTAGAGAGAGATGCCCTCTGGTGAAAGAGGGTGGGTTTGGGTTCAGAGGAGCCACGGCGTGTTGTTTGCCTGTTCTGGAGTCCTGTGCTGTGAGAAAATCTCGTGCGCTTCTCTGAAACCATGTTTTGAATATTTGGTGTTGTGCATTAGCTGTGTTCAGCTGGCATGACAAACGCAGCCCTATCTTGTTTGTTTCTATCCTGCTACGTGAGGATCTGCTTTGGAGTGAACAACCCCAGCACTCGACAAAAAGCCACCTGAAGGGCTGGTTTTTAGGCGTCGGGGCTGACAGCCCCCACTGTAACTCGTTAGCAATCTGCTAAGTGTGCCTAGATATCCACAGGGGAAGTCATTGATGGAAACCGAGCTGACCACAACACCAAGCCATGCTTAAACAGCCTGGTTCTGCTGGCACAAGCAGGATGGACATCTGATGGATTTGTAGGGTTCTGGCAAGTTTCCTTTTGAAAGGAAGAACTCATGACTAGCTCCTTGTGTGTAAGATTTAGTTGGCTTTCTCTTCAGTAAGGAGGCAGCAGCGTTCGGGACGAACCACGAGGTCGACGGCCCCGGCGACCAGTTTCTAGTTCCTAATCTGTTGCAGGCCTCCTGTGTGGTCTGGGACGAGTCACCTCAGCCCTGAGCTGGCTGGTTTTCCTTGTGGAAATGAAACCCTGTGTGTCCTTGGACTCTGATTGTCTCTGTGTTTTTCTGTAATACATATATTCTATTTTTAGGCAGCTTTCTTGGTTATTGGCAGAAATCCTAACGTATATCTTGTTTGGTTGATGACCTGGGCAGTCTGTTTTGAATTAGTTCCCTTGACTTGCATTATTTGTCAGTCTTCTCTTCCTTATGTTCACTTCAACAGCAATTTGATCGCTTGTGTTGGAACTAAAACATCTAACATCATGCAGCAAAGTAACTCCTCATCTTAGCTTTAAGGCTTTGCAGTTGTGCCTTTATTTACTTTAGGTTGTTTGGCCTTGGAATGATTTCTGAGCTAGCTTTCTTTGGAGTTGGATGACTGAGTTTGAAACAAGACTTTGAGCAATGAGATCTTGCTGTGTCCCAGAAAAAATGCTTTAAAGGCAGGGTGGCTAGGTCCTGAGTAGAGCAAATACTGCGTAATTCATGGTGCCTCCCAGCAAATTTAGTTTAAAAAAAAAAAAAAACTCAACCCACTTGATCCCAGTTTCCTCAGTAACTTTTAGGAATTGATAGAGACTGATAATCAAGGATCATTCATTTTCTATGACTCCAGGCACCAAGTGGGCTGAATAAATAGCACAGAGAAGGAGAATAAACATATCTGCCCTGACCCTGCATTGAGATCAAAAGCTCGCTTCCTTCTTCTTGCACAGATGTGGCTGTGTTTGCTACCTGAGAAGCAGCAGCAGGGCTACCGATGACATGAGCTCTCAGTTGTGTTTCTGAAGTATGTTTTCTGTGCTTCTCAGTGCAGTGGTGAAGCAAGGATGAAGGGTGTCGTATTGCCTTGTCCGTGGGGCATGCTGGCACTGCAGGGCTGAACACAACTTGACTTCCATTAGGAATGTCTCTATCAGTCCTGTGCTCTGTTTTCTTTCTTTTTGTAACTGGGAAACCTCTGAGGTAGAGGAATAAGATTTTTCCACTATTTATTTATTTTAGTTTTAGCTAAGAGTAGGTCTGGGCACTTTGTGGCTGCAGTGTTTTCCTGGATATGATCATTGTGCTGGGTAGTGTGCAATACTGAAGTCAAGTTTCATTATCCCTTCTTGATGATACATAAATTGCTTTTTGTCCAAACGTAGATTAAACCCTAGTTTGTATTGTAAATTCAAAGCTGTGTACAGATTAAACTGGGAGGAGAAAGCAGCATTACTGGGGTCAGGGCCTTTGAAATGTTGCTGCATCTGATTCAATGTAGGATGGGACAATTTTACTGTGGTAGCCCAGAAAAAAAGGGGAAACCAAAGTGTATGACAAGCCAGAATGAAACAGCTCTCCCATTGACTTGTCTGAAATAATTGCCAGCATGCAGAGAAGGGAATCTATTAGATATTAGACCAGTATCCCTCCCATGGTTAGAGCAGAACCGATGAAGTTGAGTTGCTTCTTTAGTTGCACATGCCAGTATCAGCTATATTAAATCCTTTGGCTTTTTCAGTGTCTTGCATATAACCAGAAAGCAGCTTTTCTTTGTATTGTAACATGCTACAGGGTGTCATCTCTTAAGATTATGGTCTTCAATGGAAAATTACTGTCAGCTCTCTGGTCAGAATGTACTTGATTACAAACACCTCCAAGATAAAAACTTAATTGGAAACTGAAGAACTACTAGTGAGAGCCAGGACACTCCTGATTGAAATACATCTTACTCAGTCATCTTGTGCTTCTAAGCTGAGCAAGGTTGGTTTACTTAGCTAAAACCAGGTGTTTCTTTGGGATAGAGCCCAAAGTCTGCTTCCAAGGTTTTGGCAGAAAAAGAAGCGGGAATACACTCAAACAGACTAGCTAATTGATCAGAAGTTAGTGCTACTTAAACTGCTTGAAGTGTTGAAATTACTTGAGCAAATCTTATATTGAAAGTACTATCCAGTTTTTTATTAGTGTTGCTAGTTTTGTTTTGTCTTGTGGTTTGTTTATTGTTTGTTTAACATAAAACAGGACCACAGGCAGTGGTGTTTCCTGATGCCTAACTGCTTGGACTATTTCTTAGCTAAGTCTAGGATCAAGCCATTCTTAGCTGGAGAAACCTTCTTCCTGACTGCATTGCAGTTTGTCATGTCCCTGTATTACTACCAATGTAGAGCTAGAATGAAGAGAGAATTGTTTTTAGTCTGCTTAGTGGGCTGCAGCGTGCATGTACAACCCAGCGGCTTTTCTCCTAGGTCACTACTTCAGTAAACACAACTTCTTTGTGCTGATACAGTACCTTGTCATGAGGGGCTGAAGACGGAAAAAGGATCCTGGCATGCTTACCAGTTGTCATTTCTGACAATAAGTGAAGTGTTTGTGTGCAATTGCTTAAGGCAGAGCCAATCCTCTCTGTCTTTCAGACAGTGGCATAATAAAACAACCACACTTTGACCTTATCTAAAACAGAACAAGCAATCACCTCTACAGCAAAAAGTCCTTTTTTTATTAAAAATCAGCACACAGATCCTTTGGCCAATAATGGCAGATGTGGAAAGACATAAATACCTATACAATATACTTACACAATTACCAAATGTTTTCATCACAGACAGCTTCAGGTTTCTAGCAGTTTACTCCCTATATAAATGCTGAGCAAATAAACAGTGCCACACCCTACCCCCAAATGGCAAAGTTATGTAGCTGCAAAAAAAAAAGTGCAATTTCATTCAATTGTTTAAAATATACTCGGCACAGTACCCCACGCTTATTCTGTTTCATAAAGGCACACTTATGTAGTATCCTTCAGCTTCACGTAGCTTATAAGTTACAGACTGATCCATTTCTGTTTTAGTAGACATTACCTAAGTAGTCTGTCTTAGAAAGTAGTAACTGGCATATTATGTTGGCATAAAGCAGGTCCAGTTCCAGGGTAAAAGCATTTCTTGCACAGGTACATGTAGCAACAGATCTGAGTCTTGCAGGCAGTGTGATGTAAATTAAATACAGAGCAGTACAGGTGGTGACAGTTTGTCAAGCATACAGCGATACCGAGAACATACTTCAACTCTGATGCTGGAGCTGAACAGAAACTAATAGAAACGCAAATCTTAATCACCTTCCCATGCTGCTGGGCTTTTAATAAAATCTACAAAGCTAACACTGAATAGAGATCCCTGCCCCCCAGAACACTACTGTTAACAGATATGGAATACAAATTCAAATGCTCAAAATGAGGTATTTCAACTACAGAAAATGTAACGTTTGTCAAAAGTAGGACATGTAGGAACTGTATTTGAGCTGACTTCACATGAACAAAGCGAGACATTCGGAAAAGTGTTCAGCTACAGGAATAGTGTTAGAAGTTTGGTTTTCTTTGTTTTTAAATTGAAATTTTATTTTTGTGGAAGTGTCCAGTTAATTGGGATTAATATCTATGCAATATATTTGCAGTACGGGTGTCTACTAAGAAAACTAAAACCATACACCAAAGAGACAAGAACCTCTCAAGTCTGCCATGTTATTTTGTTTTGCAGCTAGAACAAAACATGAGCAACCTTAAAGAGAAAAGGGTATAATGAAGTTGTGTTAGACACAGACATCAGGTACATAAGAGGGGTGATATCAAGTATGTAAGAGTGGTCACCATCATTCCTCAGCTTCATCTTGCAAGTGCGCAGGCAGAGCACCTCGGCAGGCAACGGGTTGTGCTGCTGTCGAGAGAGGTACTAAGCCAAGTACTTCTCCTTCCTGACACCTGTGTAAGAAACAGCTCAGGAGAATTTCATAACTCTTAAGTGTTTGTATGCATCACGTTTTCCATGTGCCAAAGATTGGATGGAGGTCCAACACTTCTCCTTCATTAAAAATTGACCCCTGTGGAAATTGTTGGGGGACAGGTAAGGGGAGTCACAGCCAGCAATGTAAACACCTCCCGTGAACACGGTGACTGGTAGGAACGGACGAGCAGCACTCTGGCTAGGCTGAGAGACACGCAGCAGACTTTTCACCTGCACTTTGGATCCCAGTACTTTAAATAATGGCTTGCACACCAACAAATTCAAGCACTGCTTGATACACAATTCTCATGGACGTTAAAGTACTTCCTTAAACAAATTTAAAATATGACACTTAACTACCTTACTTTTCCTGTACATAATACATTTTCAATATTTATAAATACTCACATTACAAGCATTTAATCACATATATACACACAATACTAGTTTACCCCAAATAACAAGTAGATATTTTTAAAATGCAAAAACCAATTTAAATCTCCTGTCATCTTGTTAAATATGAAATCCTTGTTTTGGAATGATACACCTTGCTGAAAAGCACATCTGCCTATCTGCCAATACATGGACATGCATTAGAATGGACACATGCTACAAGTAACTTATTTTCAGGATCTTAATTTGTTTTAGAATGAAGTCAAGGATTCAGGTTTTCAAAATGGAGAATTATCATCCTTGGCAAAAGACTCTTCTTAATCCTCAATAATTCAATCAAAACAAGAGAAGAATAACAAAATAACATACTTAGTTCCTTTGGTATGAACTGCTAACTTCCTGATTTAGGAAACAAAACTAGAGATACTGGCACCATTTTTTTTCCCATTTGTGCCTTCCTGCAGGTGAGAAGAGGCTCCAGCCAAGGCAGATGAGGAAATGATAGGAATTCCATGAAAGTGCAGTGTGCAACAAACAGTAAAACTGATCATTAAGAACGTACTGTCCAGGCATAAAAGTAAAAACTCTGGTTGTACTGTGAAAGATTTGTAGCTGACAAAGGGTATTGGAACTCAGTAGCTCTGTACTAATACTGGAAAAAAAATACCTGTGTATTAGAGTATCTGCCATGCAAGTGTTTGAATTACAGTCTCACCTAAAAGTTTGAGGGTAAATAAAACAGTGAAATCGTATAAGGGATCTGTTCTACAGCCAAAAATGTCCTGTCTGCATTTACTGTTCAATACCGTACCTGATGCTGACAATTCCGTCAGCACTAGAATTATTTGTAGTGTAGACAGAACTAAAGGGAATAATCCCATTTACTGACATACCATTTGAGCAATTACTTAGACCTTCTGTAATATTCTTTGCTCTACTATGAGGTACTACTGGGGAGAAGGAGAGAATGTCACTGTTGGGAAATTGTTCTCCTTAGAGTGCCATGCAGCTCTTAAAACAGGAGAAAAGGTGGTCTTCAAACACCAAGGTTGTCTTAAATTTGGGGGGGGGGAATCACCCTTCCTTTAAATGATAATCAGGGCAACCTACTTCTCTCTTGACCACATATCAAGTCTACTTTCTTATCTGTGCTAGACATTTTAGGACAATCTTGCTTGAATTTTAAATACTCTCCACCAATCGAATCCTGCTAATTTACATTTTACAGAAGTAATCTAAAAATACAAATCTGAAGTCTATGACATCTGACTGTGTAGTAGTCTGTAGGATTATTTACTGTTGGGGGGGAATGTTTCTTCATACACAATGTGTCTGGACAAAAAGCTAAGAACAACACCTATGCCTAACAACTGAAGGCTTGCTTTGTAGTGTAACTATTTGGCCAAAAATAAGATAATTTGCTCTTATCTGCCAAAAACCATAACTCACCCACCTTTTTAAATACAGACTTACTCTGTAGCTGCCAGATAATTTACGTACATGATGTCTTGAAAACAACAGAAAGCTTAGAGACAAGTTACAGGTCTAATAATTCCATTCTGGTAAATCAGAGCACTCTCCGAAGACCTGACTTTCTCCCTCCCCTACTGTGAATATCTGATGCAAAATTGTTCTCTTTACTTCAATGCTTGTGTCAATAACCAGCCACCTGTTCCCACTGGCAACAGCAACTGATTTGCGGCCCCATTAGAATCTTCAAACCTTGCCAAACTGACACTTGTTTCTTGCCAAGAAATAAATAGCAGATGTTAGTTTCACAATCTTACAGATAATGTGAAGGCCTGTCATGATCTTTAGCAAATATATGTTCAAATGTAAAAAATCTTCCAGCAGCTTTTGATCCAAGTTATCTACCCCCAATTTTCGGTATTATCCATATTTGCAACCTATTATTTGCCTTCAATCCTGTAATACAAGCCTTTCCAGGTTTTTGCCATTTCTGTTTTATAAACATTTTTACATCATGCCACATCAGTAGCTCTTGGAAATTCAGGGTTTCATTGATAGTGACATAATGAATCGTGCGAAATCTTTTCAGTAATTTTTAAGCCCTAGTTACTGGGATTCTCCCCACGTAATGGTAACCAAGCTCAGAGTCCATTAACAATCTGCTTTTTATTTCCTCAGACTTTCACGGGATGCCATCCTTCCTTTGGCAACACTGTGAAGGTGGCACTCCCCAGTCATACATGTACGAAAGCCTGAGCTTAACCTCCTCCTTACAGAGCTTCCCTTCTTTAGCCAGGGTCTGGTGCTTTTCCAGCATGTCCTCAATGCTTTGCTTATGCGTTACTATGTACTTATTGTTGCAACCCCGTGACTTATATTCAGTGTCAAAACGAGGGTCGTGCACTCTCTTCACATCAATGGGAGCCAGCCAAACCCCCAGGGAGACATCTTCGCTCTGCCACATGTTCAGGTAGTCTCTGCTGAGCCGCAAATAGTGCACCAGGTCTGCAGAAAGCACGTAACCACCACCCAGGGCATACGGTAGATAGTAGTCACAGAGCACCCAGGCGCTCTCTTTCCACTTGCCACCAGATTTCACTCGACCCCGGCCAGAAAAGAAGCCCCAGTAGAGGCGACGCGGCTCCTTGGCTCTCAGCTCTTCCACAAGTACATCCAAGCGTACAAAGGTATCATCGTCGGCCTTCAGGGCAAACTGGAAGTCAAGGTGCAGATCCAGCCAGACGTACATGGCCAGGACTTTAGCAGTCAGGTTCTCATAGGAATCACGCAGCTCCGGTAAAAGAAGAAGGTCCCTGTGACGGCTTTGCTCTAGCTCCAGGCTACGAAGCTCCTCAGCCCCGAGCCCACTGGTGCCAATGACAAAGCGGCTCCAGATGTCGTCGTGAGAAGGGCGGCCGGCCACTGAGAGCCACGTGCTGCGGATGATGCTGCGGCGCTCGGTGTACTTGGGCCCGCTGGTGATGAGCACGGCCAGGAACGCCGTCTCCTGAGGGGATGGCGGCGGTGGCGGCGGGGCTGCGGGTGGCTGTGCCCCCCTAGCCCCCCGAGGCGGTGGAGGCTGGTTGTGGGGGAGCCCTCGGGGGGCTGGCAGCGGCCGCAGCCCCTCGGAGGTGCACTTGGCCAGGTAGAGCAGGACCACAGCAAAGAGCGAGAGGCCGCCCAGGCCCAGGGCCGTCTTGTGGCGGCACAGCAGGCGCAGCAGCTTCATGGCGGTGGGGCAAGCGGACCCCGGCTGCAGCCCTCCTCTGTCCCCGTCTCTTCTCCGAGAGAGGACAGCCTTCCTCCGGGAACCCTCACCGCGCTTCGCCTGCCCTCGGAGGTGGCTTCATGGCTCCTTCCTGCCTCTTATTTTTTTCTTCCCCTTCTCCTCCGGGGAGGAGCTGCCCCAACCCTGCCTACCTGCTGAGCCCCCGGTGTGGGCAGCACCCTCCACTCCGCTCCGCTCGCCGCCTGCCGTGTGGAGGCCGGGGCGGGAGGCGGAGCCGCGCCTACGCCGCCTCACGGCGCCCGGCGGCCGCCATCTTGCGAGCGCCATCTTCCTGCGGCCGCCATCTTGCGGCCGCCATCTTGCAGCAGGACAGGTGAGGCCGGGGCGCCGCCATTTTGGGGGCGGGCACGGAGGGCCAGGAGGTGCTGAGGTGGTCAGGGCAGGGGCAGGCGTCGCCGGAAAATCCGTACAAAAGGCATTGTTTTTAACGGTTCCTGAACGAAAGGTGAACGACGAGCACAAAGTTAGGGGTGTTACTGTGGCTAGGATAAAGGAGCTGGCAGGGAACTAGCAAAAAAAAATTCGTTCACGCTTGGAGGGGAAAATCTACTATTATTAATTACTAATTATAAATTAAGGGAAAGAAAAGCGAAGGAGGAACTATGCTCGCTGCCCCACGCTAACGTTCAGCAGCGGGGGGGCTTAACCCTGAGGGGAAATGGTGGCGGGGAGCTTTGCGGGGGGGGGGCGGGTGGTCTCCTCTTGCCCTACTCCAAGATGGCCGCTCCCGCTTCGCCACGCACGCCCTGCGCTTGACGCACTTCCGCCGCGGCGCTCGTCCGGCCCGGTCGCTTCTGTCCGCCCGGGGCCGCGGGGTGGGAGCGGGCCCGGGGGGGCCGCAGGGAGCCGGGGGCGCCCTGAGGAGCCGGGTCGGGGCCGGAGGGAGCCGGGCCGGGCATGAGGAGCCGCCGCAGCCCGCACAGGTACCGGGGCTGCGGGCTGGGCCCCGGCGGACGGGGTGGTGAGGCCGCCGGTGGCCTCCCTGCAGCCGCCCCCCCCACAGTCGTGAGGGGGCCTTGTGGGGTGGGTGGGTGGTCGGCGTCCTCCTTTCCCGCAGCTCTGTGAGGGTTTTGTGCTCCCAGACGCCGTGCCGGGGTTCTTCTCCCTTCCCCTGAGGCCTGTGAGCTCGGAGGTGGCGGAGGTTTTCACCCAGCAGCAAGCAGGTCGTGAAAAGGTGCTGCGGGTGGTGCTTTTCCGGCTGCTCTGCGTTCCCAGCTACCCTTAGAACCATAAAATCATTCAGGTTGGAAAAAACCTCTATAATCTTCATGCAGTGGAGCTTGTCATCCCCTCGGTCATTTCTTCCCCAAAACGCCTTGATGATGATCACCTTTCTAAAGGTTTGGTGTGCTGCTGTGCCCGTTTCTGCTGTTTGACAGTGTTAGGGGTGTTGCCACAGCCGGGCTGTGGCTGCCCACACAGGCAGGTGGGTGGTTCGCGCTCTGAGCTGGCCCCTTGCTGAGTGCTTGGGTTTTAGGCCTCCGGTCACCACAACCTGCTGTAACACCCGAAAATGGCTTTCAGAGCAGAGCTAGGCTGTGTACAGGATGTTACCTTCTAAAGTCTTCTGGTAGAGGTTAAAGTTGTACAGAGTGAAAAATGACAAGCTCAATTTCTCGTTCTGTACATTTTATTTAACAGGGATCTTTATTCTTTCATTGCAAATACCCGTGTTTATGTAGATTCATCTGAATTTTAGGAGACTTTATTAGTGACATAATGTTCTACAGTTTTGAATTTGCTTATGCTTTCCCCTTTTTGTTTTTAGGTCATTTAATCCATTCACAGTTATTTAATTGGCCAATATCTGGAGTAAAAAAGGACAAAATGATGTCAAGGCAGGCCTTCCTCTGCAGTTTGGGATCTCTGTATTTGTCCCTTCTGTTTGTATTTCTTCTAATGGATGTTTATGCAAGGCCTGCAAATAACTCAGCCCTCAAAGAAAAGGCAGCTGACAGTAAAGATGAGAATGAGATCTTGCCCCCAGATCACTTGAATGGGGTCAAAATGGAGATGGATGGACATCTTAACAAAGAATTTCATCAAGAAGTTTTTCTGGGTAAAGAGATGGAAGAGTTTGAGGAAGATTCGGAACCCAGAAAAAATAGGAAGAAGCTCATGGCCATCTTTTCAAAGTAAGTTGCATACACTGCCAAGAGAAGTGCAGCCTTTTTCTGATCTTCAGAGTAAAATTAATAAATTTTTATTTAATACTAAAAAAAAATTGTCGTGGGGGGAAGCATCGTTCTGTGAGCAGTGTGCTTGCCTTGTTAGGATTGTAACGTACCTGTACCAAATGTTTTTAGAAGCAAGAACGTGTTGGCAGTCAGAATCAGTATTCAGGATTGGTGCTGTCATCTAGTAAAACTTATGACAAAGCACGTTGTATCTGTGTGACAATGCCTGTGTAGCTTATTAGGGTCAGAAAAGGTAGCAGTACTTTTCCATAGTGTGTTGGGTTTACGTGGCAAGGTTTTTGATAGCGGGGGGCTGCAGGGGTGGTCTCTGTGGGCAGCTGCTGGGCTCTGCTCCATGTCAGAGAGGAGCTGGCTCCAAAAGGGACCCGCTGCTGGCCAGAGACGAGCCATGAGCAACTGTTGTGCCTCTGGGAGAGCAGATTTAAGAAAGGGGGCGGGGGGGAACTGCTGCGCAACAACTGCTGGGGGAGCAAGGAGTGAGAACCAGCACTCCAGCCCCCAAGGTGAGCGCAGCAGGAGGCAGGAGGTGCTCCAGGCACGCAGCAGCAGTTCCCCTGTGGCCTGGGGACAGGCCCCTGGTGGAGCAGGCTGTCCCCCTGCAGCCCATGGGTCCCACATGGAGCAGATCTTCATGCTGCAGCCCGTGGAGGAGCCCCGGTGGAGCAGGTGGATGTGGCCTGGAGGAGACTGCGGCGCATGGAGAGCCCCCGCAGGAGCAGTTTGGGAAGGATGGCATCCCGTGGGAGCAACCCACGTGTCCTTATCTCAACCTGTGAGCCTTTTTTTTTTTCCAGCATACTTTCTTCTCACCCTCTCCTTTTGAGAGGGGGGGGGAGAGAGCAGTTCTGGTGAAGTTCAGCTGCCCAGCAGGGTGAAACCACAAACCACCACACCTAGGTTCCCATCTCAGTGAACCTGTGAACAGTGAAACCATGTTTCTAACTTAGATTAGAATTAGTAAGATAAGGTTTCCTTACTGGTAGGATGCCTACGCAGTTAATTGGAAAAGTAGGATTTTGTTCCATCAGTAAGCTCTATTGCTTTGCTGTAAGTTTGGTTTCAGTTGCCATTCTAAGTTTCTTTTTTCTCATTTGGGCTTATATTCCCTTTGGATTTTGTTCTTATTTCTCTTGTGGCTTCTGCTAATTACTGCAGAGGAGAAAACAGTGAAAAAGATGCAGTAGGGAAGCCAGAAGGGGAAAAGAGACAGAGACAATGGCGTAAGATGGCGATAAACAAACTATAATAATTGCTTTCTGTTCATAAAACTTTCTGCTGGATGCTAAGTGTTTAAAATGTGAGTGTCTGGAAATACGTGAAGTTAAAAATAATTGTCTAACTGCATATATCAAGAATTCAGAAGTTGACATGAGAATAGAAAGGTTCATTTTTTTCGTAGCATTTTTGAAAACTCGATATAGCTGTTTATTAGGTGTAAAAAATTAACTTTTAGGCATTGAAACTTTTCCTTTTGTAAAGCACTTGTGTTAGAAAAGGTGTGTGTCAGCTAATGCAACTTCAGTAGGTAATCAGTTGGAGGTCAGTAAACAATAAAAATGAAAACCAACGTGTACTTGTAGACACTAGATGGCAGAGTTGGCTTTATTTGCATTTTTGCCATTGAGGATTAATTTTACTAGAACAGTTCGGATTACGCTGGTGCTGTTACTGGTGGTGTGGGGACGTGCGTATATGTGAGATGAAGTGAGGAGGCTTAGCAAAGCTTTTTTTTTTTTACTAACTTTTCATTAGTGGGGAAAAAAATACCAGTAATAACACTTCTTTTTTTCCTGATGTTCTCCTGAGTGAAGGCAGCTAAAGCCAACAGGACAACCAGAGTGCCTTTTACATTTAGAGTACTATTACTTACTATGTTGATATTCAGACCACTGACTTTATTGGTAGGATGCACAAATAGCTCTTACTTGGGGCTGGAAGAACAAGTGGCGTTTTGTAGTTCTGTTTCAGTTCCTGTAGTCCTGTTTCAGTTCCTGTAGTCACTCTTTACTGGCATTAATTGTCTACCAAACCGGTTTGTTGCAAGTTAATCCATCCAAATGTAAATATGAGGATTGTGGTGAGAAGATTACATTTTCTTTATTGCCGTATATGTGTTTAGTGGAAACGTTTATTTGGTGGTTAGTATATCTCGTTCACAATCGCAAACTCTGTTCGTTTCTGCCTGTTTTGCTATGAAGGAGGTTGTTTTAGGCAGCTTAAAGCAATTGGATTAGAGATCAACTTCAGTCAGATCTTTAAAATTACGTTCTATTAGGTGATCACATTAGAAATGCCTAAATGCGTTCTGAGGAACTTGGTTGTTTCCTAGACATTCTCTTAAAGGCTGAGTGAAGAGAGAAATACTACGAGCTTCTGAGAAAAGCTAGTATCTCACAGGTGTCCAGATGCTGCGGAAGTATTTTCTTTCAAGGCATAAAGAAAGCCTGCGCCGTTTTTTGTTAATGAAAGCAGAGGTTCTGTGGTGTGTCAGGATGCTCTAAAGTACTCAGTTCAAAGCATAAACCCTTGTCTAAGGGGTTAGTGAAAATAAAGGTGAAACGTGGAAGAAAAGCTTCCTGAATGATGTTTTTCTAGTTCTTACATGTGACTGAAAGAGCAAGTGGCGTTTCAGAATTCTGTATTTCAGTTTCTTTCGTTGCCCTTTACTGGCCTTGCTTGTCTGCCAAAGTGGTTTCTTACAAGTCAGTCCATATTTCCACTTCATCCTGTGAAACTGGGGCATGGTGCAGAAATCCTGAGCACATCTTGTTAGTCTTAGCCAAGGGTAAGCGATCAGGTACCTTTGGGCAAAGCAGATCTATGAGAAGTTCTTAAGTGACATGCTTCTCTTTCATCCACATCCAAACTGGAATTTTTAAAAAAGTGGGGGAGCTGAAGTCTGCAGTTAAATTAGCTGTGGATCTATAGATGATTCTCTTGCAGTGTGCTGTAGTTTAGCGTGTGTAGGTAGGTGTTGATGGGAGGGAAGGAGGAGGAAGGATGTTGAAAGCAATTGACTGTACTTACGGGGATGTTGATTTCACTAAATCGATGGCATTGGGTACTAGAATTCAGTTTTGGTGAGGTTTTAAGGGAAAGTTGTCTGGTAAATTGACTCACGTCTCTTCTGTACTAAGTACATCAATTCAAACTGATAGATTCATCAGTTTTGTTCAGTAATGTGACGTAAGTGGCTTTCTGTCAGGATGTCTGTGGTGATTGAGTTCCCTTGGTGAGTTTGAAAGTTGAGTACCCTTCTAGGATTTGCATTTTGCTGATGTTTTCAGTGACTTACAGGCAGCCCATAGTTGTGGTTTAAAAACGAAAATCTTTGTGTTAGCCAAGTGCCTTACTGTGAATTTGTCAGGTCAGAGCCTTAGCTACGTCTTCTGTCAACTATTACCATGCATAGATACTTTCTAATTTTTTTTCCTCATTTAAAATTAATGGATTTATCCTTTGCTAAAGCAAAACTCCTTCTGAAACCCACAATGCCTCTAAGTATAGCTCTCTTGAAATTTACAGCTGTGACCTTTTGCTTGTGTTCAGACCGCACGTACAGAATGGTTTTGGCAAGATCCATATCCCTCTTCCCCATGCCCCCTTTCTTAGTTTCAGGTTTGTCTCAGCTTAACAGAGTTCTCATTTCTACCGGTCTGCCTCCCGTCTGTGACGGGAAGATGGTGCTAATGCCGGCCAATGTTGGACAAGAAGCAGGTAGAATTAAAAAAAAAAAAAAGGGGGGGGGGGTGGAGGGAGAAGGGATGTTTTCAGCTTTGTTTTGGAATCTCCAGGTTAGATCTTGGATTTATGTTGTTCAGTTAAGAGAGAGTAACGTGAGTACCTTGACTTATATTTTCCTAACGTGTACATTCAAAAATGCGTCTGATAACTTCTGTGTATCTCTTACGATTTAAGTAATGCCTTGCTTTGAATTCTGGTTAAAAAAATATTTTTTTGTCTGCTTTTCTTTATTTGGATGAATCAGAAGCCAACTCTAACTTTGTAAGTACTTGGTGATCAAGGAAATCTTTTATCTGTAGTCCTTTAGGTAAGAACACTGCCACCTTACAGCCACACGCACACCCGATACATCAAGCAACATTGCAGTGTTGTCATTTAGGTACCTGAAGACATGAATCTGAAAATCCGAGTGGCCAGCTGTTTATTGATAATACTTTCAGACCTTTTGAAAGATGGCCACAGAAGTCTGATTTTTAATGGCTTGTGGCTGAGAAACAGGGCTGAAATGTCTAAAAGCTGTTCTTCCAGGCTTAACATCTATCTTCAGTGCAGCCATTACTACAGGGCTTTAAGGAAAGTTTTACAATTATCCTATCAAATGGAATATTCACAATACCTTAGAGTAAGAAACAAGTTAATGTTTAGTCTGTGAATAGATAACAAAGCTTGAATAGTCACAGATGTGTTAACATTGAATTTAGTATTATTAGAATCTGATATGTCTGATACACATACTACTGAAATATATTAATATTAATGGTAGTTATCACATTGCATAAACTGTTTGGGCTGTAGTCTATCTGTAATTTTCCTTGGGAAGAGGCAGATGAACAGTAAGGTAAGTTTCTCTGTAGTCTTTGTTTCTGAGTTCAAAGTTGTGCTAACAGTAGTCCCTGCTGTATAGAAACTTTTTCTGTCAAGTCAGGAAATAGTACGCTATAGACCTAAGTTTCTGCAAATTAGAGGTGGCACGCTCTAGCTGAAAACTTGATAATGCTTCTTGTAGAAGAAGTACGACCAATATTATTATTATTATTATTATTATTTTGGAGCTGGTATATCATGTTTTGAGAAATTGTCGTGAAACTTCTCAACACAGATTACGGAGGAAGATTTGAGCAAAGTTGTCATCTGTGCTGATGATCTTGCTTGGATTCAGATTGTTTTAACTTAAATTATTTCTTGCCAGTTCTTGTTCTTTGGTAATTTCTGAAAGACTCCATAACAACATACTAATATTCACGAATATGTTTAGAGTGCTCAGGCATGTCTGCCTCAGAGAAGTGGTTCCCCATCAGCTGGTTATCAAATTGGTTCTCCATGACTTGCAGGCATAGGTTTGGAAACACAATTATCTAAGCTCTTCATTATTAGTGGAAATGTTTTTGGTAGCCTGTTCTGAGTGAGATGGTTACCTAAGGAAACATGGACAGTCTTTTTTTCTTTTTTTATTCCATTAGATGTAAGCTTGCTAGAGGACCATATCGTATGTTTTACACAACTGTAAATGTTCCTCTCAAAAGCAGCAGTGCTGTTTATGGACACTGAATGGATTTTATCTCGCCTTATATAAGGGATGCCTGTTTGTTCATGAAAATCTGAGTCACTGGAGACTTCTTGTGAACTATGGTAGCAGAACAAAGGTGTATGTTCATGAACTAGAAGAGCAATGAATGGGATGTTTGTTACCTTAGTTACAATGTGATTTAAATGGAAAGTACAGTTTGGAAGCAGTCAGTTTGATAGCTTTAATCTAAAGAAATTAGAATGTAAAATGTTGAGGGGGGGAAAAAGGCTTTGTTTTCTCCTTTTTGATAGTACCTACTGCATTTCAAAACCCCCATCTATTTACCTGGTAAGTGCAAGGTGGTGCAAGTGGAATGTGACCGTTGTACTGGTCTTGCTATTTACTGAAAAGTTGCTAACGCTGAGTCAGTGCATGTATATATATGTAGAAAGATGTGGTTACAGTATTTAAAAACACCAACACTGCACTTAATAGTTCTATGTCTTATATGATCAAACGCTAGAGTTGTTATTTGTCTTCAGCTTTTAACATTTAGATGACATTTAAATGCAAATCACACTTAATAACCTGACTTTCAATGATAACACTTCAGTAGTGCTAAGACTGATTCAAACAGATAAAGTCAGTCGTTTTTTTAATTGAACAACAGTGCTTGTGGTGTGTTTTAAATATAATCTTGCCTATTACATGTTACTAATGTCTTTCCATTTTTAAATATTACATCTTTAATAAATACTTTATATGCTAAAAACCTTTAGAGTGGCAGGTTATTACTATTTTTTTGTTACTTGTATTTGTTCAATTGTAACTCTTTTGTTCTTTTTAATGAAGTAAGCATTAATGGAATTGTTTGTTTGGCAGTCTGTCTTGATAAAGCAGTATTGGTAGTGCATGAATGAGAACAGTGGAGGTTGGACATCTACTGACAATTTAGCCAGTGAGGCAGAAAAAGTATACAAGTGTTTCCCAACAAGTCTGTAAGTGTTGTTCAGATACACTGTGTGCAGGCATGTATTTTTACAAAACACAGTGAGCCTAATAACTGTAAAAATAATGGGAACAACTAAATGTGCTCTTTTAAGAATTAAAATCTATCACCTGTAGTGTGTTACCAGAGATCAAGGGATCGTAGAGGAAGCTTGATTTCCGCTCCCCTGCCTTGCTTACAAGTAGCAGAAAGTATTAAATAGTTGGAAAGTCCTTGCACTGAGGATATTCACCTTATATTTTCATTGTTTTTGATGCTTGCAACAATTGTGATGTGAGCTAGGCACACACAGAGGCAGCTTGTCAGTAAACATCAGAGATCTTAGAAAATCAAGGGAAAAAGGACCTGGAAAGGTAAATTGAGAGGGACTTACTGGTTTGGGAGAATGATAGGGAAGAAATTCTTCCAAGTAGTGACAGTCTGCAGCAGCTGGCCATTGACAATTCTGAACCATTAGGAAGTGAGCTAGTATGGAATGAGCAACGTCTTTGTAGTTTTCTCTACTTTAAAAACGTGTTCAAAAATAGAATATCAAAATGAGTTAACTTACAGCAAAGTGAAGTAGGGCTGAATGTTTTTGAACTAGGTAGTTACCTCGATGTTCCTGATTTGAGAAAGATGGGTGTGAAAAACAAGGAAACTTTCTACCATGCATGCTTAAGTCCAGAGTGTATACAGTCATCTGTGTTTAATTATGAAACCATTTGTTAACTTGCTGCTTGTTTAATGTTCAAAGAATCTACAAGTTCTCAGACATGGTTATAAATATACTACTTTTTATAGCAACCTAGGTTTGTTATTGTTGAATGACTGGGTTAGAATCCACAAATACTCCCCCAAATCAAACAACAACAAAAAAACCCTTGTCTACTATTCCTCCATAGGGTGGATATAAATAATGATAAAAAGATAGGTGCTAAAGAGATGCAGCGCTGGATCATGGAAAAGACGGATGAACATTTCCAGGAAGCTGTGGAGGAGAATAAAATGCATTTCCGAGCTGTGGACCCTGATGGTGATGGTAAGATAGAATGTTTCCTCCATCTCCTGATGACATCCGAAGTCAGCTGCTAGCTGGCAAACTGACAGGCTGCTCGTTTGATGTGCTGTGCTAAAATCCTAGTTGCTTTGGACTGCATGTGATCCTTTGCCTTTCAAGAGTTTTGATCCATACAGAAGACAACAGAGCAAAGAAGTAATGTGTTTGTCAACACTGTAGTTCTGACTGCTATCTTATTTCTCTTGAATTCATAGGAAATCCTAATTGGCTCCCTCAGGGATGAGGTGAGGATCGTGACATAAATAGGTTATTTTCACAAGGCTTATCTGCTGTAAGGAAACATGAAAGTGAATTGGGGGATAGCTGTCATGTTGCCATTCATAAAGCTTAGTGTAGTGGTTATAGTGCCAAACCAAAAGATTTTAGCACATGCCATTTTAAGAAATGAGACCAAAAGTTCACCATTTAACTATATAATGTCATGTCTGAGATGCAGTTCTCTCTTACAGGCCATGTGTCCTGGGATGAATATAAAATCAAATTCTTGGCAAGTAAGGGATTTAATGAAAAAGAGATAGCAGAGAAGATCAGAAACAATGAAGAGCTGAAAATAGATGAAGAAAGTAAGTGGAGACTGTTGTTGGTGAATGTATGTTTTTCTTCTACTCTCCTAAATCCTGAATGTTAACTGTTCTTAATGTGAGATGAATGTTTTAGCTGCTCTGCTGCCTCTATGCAAACATAAAATGTGTAAGTCATAAGACAGAAATACTTCAGTTCATTTTAACTCAATTCTGCACGGTCAACACTCTGGATAGAGGTGTATATACTAAAAATCTTTGTTCCTTTTTTGTTACTCTCTATTTGAATAGTTACTCATGTTTAATGCTCTGCTAAAAGGTGTTAACCTGTGTTATCTGTGGACCATTCTCTTGTTAACTGGGGTACCAGGTCTCCCCTTGCTCCAAATGAAAGGAAGCTGGGCGTACTTGACTTCTGAAATTGAGGAGGGGCATGTGTACTATCAAACTGTGTTGTGGTTAAATAGGTGTGTGCTCAGGCACTGCGAAGAATGCTAGAAAATAGCAGAAGGTTGCCTAACAATTGTTTCGTGTTTCATCTAAGCTCTCTATTGAGAGATTCTTTAGGTTAGTGAGATTAATCATTTCTTCCTTATTACTTTTGAAACTTTCATTTGAATTTGACTTGTTATAAACATGGTAATGCTTAACAGAGTAACCTTCCCCCCCACTACCCATCTAAATGCATTTACTGTTAAGTAAAACATGAAGCCTTAGCCTTTCCTTGCAGGAATTAGTCATTTAAAAATGGGTTATATTTTCCATTTATCAAAAAGCAACTAAAATGCAAATGGGCCTTTTGAATTTTATGGCGGGGAAAACACCTGTGCAGCATGTTCTATGGCAGTGTGGTTAACTACAGTTTACAGGAATGCTCATCAGATAAAAGATTTGCTGAATAAGGAAAGCGTGTGCATAACTTTTCTACCTAGGTAGCAAGCCACCTTGTTTGGGAAAACCAAATTAGTTATCTACCGCTTCCTGAGGATGATAGGCAAAACTTATTTTCATATGCCAGTGTTGTGTAAAAGCTTTTTGGTTTTTGTTTAATTGTCTGCATAATAGAATAATAGAAGCAGATGATAATCTCTAGCATGCTACACTTTGGAAGCCAAGTCAAAACTGGGGACACAACTTTATATTTAGTTTATTAATATTTTATTTATTTATATTTAATTTATATTTACCTTAGGCAGATAACTAGTTTTGAACTGATGACTGATATTTGAGTTTTGTTTAGGTCTAAAAAGGAAGGCAGGAAAAGGGAGGCTGTCTGTTTTATAATATTTGGAGTTGGCTACACCGTGATTTGATTATTCTGTTCTAACTGGGGTTTTAAATAATTCAAATTTAACATTCACAAATGTACCTTCAGATTCATATTAAGACTCCGAAGGATGTCTGTATTCTTCACCAAAAAAAAACCAACATTCAATGAAGACTTAAATCTTAATTGCAGCTATAATTTCAAAAATGCAGATACTGCCTTTGCTGCTTCTTTTTCTTATAACTCATGCAACCAAAAGCATGCTGGAGATATTCAAGACGCTTTATTGTGCGATGATTGTAGTCTTTCAGAGTGTTTTTAAAACTTGTGAAATGCAAATGCTTCATATTCATGTTTGTTAGTATATTTTGCAGATAGGGTGTGCCACAGGCTGTATTTTTCTTCCAGTTTGTCATTTAGAAAATGCCTACACCAGAAAAAGAATGCTCTGTACAGGTATTTTTTTCCTGTTTGGTTATGTTCAGGACCACTGGTTGCATGTCCTGTTCATGCTGTGTGTAGCAGGGTGGTTTTTCAACAAGTCAGTGGCATAGTTTTAGCGGAAACTCATCTTCAAATTATGATTCTCAGTTGAGCTTAGGAAAATCTCACTTAGAAAGTGCTTGTTGACATGATGTAAGATGAAATAGGTGGAAATGTAAAGTGATTGCTGCTGATGTTGTCTGTTCGTACTTGCATTTGTTTTTTTGTAGCAAAAAAAAATTCTCTTTAATTATAGTAACAATTAAAGCATGTATGGTTTAGGTCTGAAATCTGATTGCATTTTGATACAGAATAGACAAGGTAACTAAAAGGAGTAATAAGTACTCATATCCTGAAGTGACTGGAAACTAAAATACATTTCTTGGTGCTTACTTAACGTTTCCAAACTTTCTTCTGTAGCACTGCCTTCTTATGTCTCTCATAGTTGTAAACAATCAAATTTTTAGGCTGAAATACTGGATGCTGTTTCTGAGTCAAAGGATATAGGTTTTCTGGGTAGGAGATTCTTTTGGATTCTGAACCTTTGACAGGGTAAAAGAAGAAAGGGGGAGCAGGGCAGTGCAGAAGTCTTCTTATAGTGTTCCTTGTCACTTCCTACGTTGAAATTTTGATTCAGGTGTAGCTAAGTATTTTCTTCTCCTAATTTCAGCTCAGTGGTTTGGTTAAAGGATCTTTCCTAGTGTTGCAGCAGTAACTTGTCCTTTAGCATCCTCTTTCCCTAGAAGTTCAACTGTCTAATAACTGGCTCATAGGTCATCCTTGTTTAAACAATTGAGTAATAGGGGAAGGTGTATTTTAAAAACTGTCTACCTTAAACATAACTGTTTTAATCTTAAATTTCTAGCACAGGAAGTTTTAGATAACCTGAAGGATCGATGGTACCAAGCTGACAACCCACCTCCTGATATGTTGTTGAATGAGGAAGAGTTCTTGTCCTTTCTTCACCCAGAGCACAGTAGGGGAATGCTGAAGTTCATGGTCAAAGAAATCATCCGAGATTTGGGTATGCCATTTTAAAAGATGTTTTCTTCAGAGTTGTTTACTTGCAAACTGTTTCGTTGGGTAGATGTTAGATTATTGGACTGCCGTGGCTCAATCTGAAATTTTGGCACGTTTTGTTTGCTCTGTTTTACACATTCTAATATGACATGTTAAGAAAAACATGCTGTAAGCACAAATATTGGTATATCCATGGAGTTGTCTGTGCATTGAGACTAAATTCAGTCTCTGCTTGTTGAAGAACAGCACAGCACTATATGTTACGAAGGTATTCTGAGTACTTCTTACAGAGCTGATCAGCTGCCACTGGTTCACACTCAAGTGCTACTGCATCATAGGGTCTCTAGCAATAGTAAAAAAAAAAAAGGTTTGAATATTAAAATACTCTAAAATATATCAGTGTGAGTGTTTAATGAGGTATTAATTACTTTGTACTTCTGCAGTGTAGCAACCATGTAAGAATTGACATACACTTAAGAAAACGGAAATAGTTGAGGTTTCTAAGAAAAAAGTATTTTTTAAAAATTCATAAGTATTGTCAACAAATGTTTTTTTCTGTTGAGTGAATAGTTATGCATATTCAAAACTGCTAGAAAAAAAACAGTGAACTTCAACTTTGCTAGTAGTTAGCTTAATAAATATGAAGAGTTTCCAGTGATGCTTAAGTGTTATGTGAACAGACAAAACAATTCCAGTACATGGTCCTTTATGAATATTAATTTACTTGAATGCTGATATAAGGGGAGACTGCACACAGCTGTCAGAAACTTTCTGTTGCAGCAGATTTAGGGTGGAGGAAAAAAAACAACACGGCAACATCAATAAAATAAATAGATGTCCAGCCTGTCAGCTGATATATCTTCCAGGCCCAGCAGAGTTCTTTGTTTTTTGTATATTGACAGGTATGGCTTTTAGCTTTCTAAACACCGAATGGGTACCGTAACAGTTTTCTCCTAACCAAGCTGTAAGTAGTAGCTGCTATTCTCTGCTGTAGTCAGGACTGTGGACTGCTGAAACCAGACCAGCTGTGCTAGTGACAACTCTGATGTGAAGGAATATCTCATTTTCATGGACGTTAAGCAAATACTTTTCAGTTTCTATGTACTTCTGTTGTAGATCAAGACGGAGATAAGAAACTTACCCTTTCAGAGTTCATTTCATTGCCTGTTGGTACTGTAGAGAACCAGCAAGCTCAAGACATTGATGACGATTGGGTAAAAGACAGAAGGAAGGAATTTGAGGAGGTCATTGACGCAAACCATGATGGTATTGTCACAATGGAAGAGCTGGAGGTGAGTCTCCATCAAACAGTTCTAGTTTTTAAAATCAATAGGTGGTTTTTAAGTACAGGATTGAGACCGCTTCAGAGAATATGAAGTCCCGAAATATTTGAATTAACAGTACAGGATGTGTGTACTGTTTTGGATTATAGTATTGTGCAACAGTGCTTGCAGTAGGATGTCGTACTGCCCTTTCTCGGAGAAGGGGGAGTTTACCTAGCGTAGTTATTATTCATAGGTATGCATTTAGGGTTTTTTGTCACACAGACACTTGCATGGATATGTAGTGCATGAAAGCGAGTCACAGATTTCATTAGGTGCACTGGTGAATGGGAGAATGAGTCATACTTCCACTTACAAAACAAGTAATTGGCAAACTGTATTCATTTAAAAAAAATCAAACAGGCAAAGTGAACAAACCTTGGGGCCCCAGTAGCTTAGAAAATAGCAGAGAGCTCTATCTTTCAGAGTGTTTTTTGTAAGTTACGTTTTAAAGTGTGGTTTCTAGATTGTGGCCTTTTTAGGCTTCTGTTTGCAGAAGGAAGGATTTGATGCTTAATTTTTGAGACTTCCAACCTGGGTGGTTTAAAATGGAACAAGAAAGTTCTCGATTGAACATCCTCCAAAAAGGTTATGTCCAGAAACAAGAAAATACAGGAGGTGCAGAAAGACACTGTGCTGATTTTAATTTTGAATTTATATTTCTTCACAAATTACCAGGTTTGATGATGGGTTTATTTTGTAACCAAAATGTCAAAAATGTTTGTGGGCACTGGTGCGAACTGAGAAAATTTGTATTTGTTAGAATGGACAAGGAAGCAGTGAATGGAAAAATAGCGAGGAGGGGGATGTAAGCCTGAACCAAAGATGTGCTAATGCTTTTTTCTGTGACTTACATTTGCTTTGGGGTGGCTTATGTTGTTCTCATAATTGTTGAAGTTTACATGGAGCCAGGGTGCATGGTCCTGGTGTGTGGAAACGTGTTCTTGGTTATTGAAAATGACTGATTTTCTTGTCCTAGGAATATATGGATCCTATGAATGAATACAATGCCCTAAATGAAGCGAAGCAAATGATAGCAGTAGCAGATGAAAATCAAAACCACCACTTAGAGCTGGAGGAGATCCTAAAATACAGTGAATACTTCACAGGCAGCAAACTTATGGACTATGCACGTAATGTCCATGAGGAGTTCTGACCCTGCTCGCTTTTCCAGAGTTCTGAAGCACTTTCCTGCTTTCAAAATAAAAATAAAGGAATAAAAACCAACACTCACAAAGAGACAGAAAATTTCCTTGCTGCTATCTGTGGTTATATGCGTACAGTGCATTGTACTAGACTAAAAAAAACTTCCGTCCATATAGAAGATCTACAGCTTTGCCTTCGGTATGTTTAAAAAGAAAAAAAGTTGATTAAATAATGAGGCAGGTACTGGACTGTGTTGGCTCGCCCTGTTTTGTACAGTTAATCCAGCTGAAGTTTCAGCTGCTTTTTGCTAATTGTATTTGGTGGAGGTATCTTAAATATTTAACTTTTCTTGTTGCCCTCTTAGCTGCCGATCCATGGAAATCACAAGTAACACTGAAAGATGTTGGCTTTTGTAAAGGGGATTGTGGCTCAGATACGTGTGTTCTGGCCTCTTGAGGATATCCATACATAGACTGATTGGAAATACTTTTGTTTTGCTCAGCAAATTATACATTTGTATTTTGTTTATGGTCATATCCATTTCAGAATGTTTTAGTTATGGAAATCAGTAAATTGTATCAGGTTGCTGCTGCCTGGACTGTTCTTGCTGTGTGTGTTTTTTTTCCAGTCATGCTCAGTTCTTTTACTGTCCCACTGCTCTGTGTAGTCAATACACATTTAATGGTTTATGTAATCAGTATCAGTGGGTTCCTTGTTTTTTGTCATTGTTTGTGTCTCAGGAGTTCAGTTCTTACTGGATTTTACTTCGCTTAACGCTGTTATTAACTTGCTATATCCGATAAGTGCTGTTCTCTTACCTATCTCCAGTAACTGTTACAGGTATTCAAGTCAGGAGAAAAAAGATGATAGCCATATTCCTGAGATTCCTAATTCAGCTGTGATAATTTGGCTAATCTTCCAGTTTTTTTCTTAAGGCATCTCAACCCAGCTGTGCGTTGTTGGGAATATAACGCAAGTTCTCCTTCCGTCACTGAACGTTTTTTAAGAGCTGTGGGGAAGAACTTATTTTAAATACTACAGAGAAACTCGTCCGCATCTACTTTAAAAAGAAAGCTGGTGACAGGATTTGTAACTGCACTGTGAATGTGGGAGAACTTGAGATTGCTTAGGTCTTAAAAAAGGAAAAATAAAAGATCTCACAATGAGACAATGGGGGAGGTTTCTGTGTAGACTTCAGATGCTGCACGGAACAGTGGGGTTCACCTAGGTGTATGATTCCTACTTAACTACAGTTTATTGTTGAAACTGGTATAGTTACTTGTTTCTGTGCAGATTTTCTTTCAAAAAATTCTTTATTGATGCTGAATGGTAGGGCTGGGGGAAATACAGGCTTCGCTTTTTGAGTTGCTTCTGTTAGAGCAACGTGCAGTCAGCATTTGAGAAGCTTTTTAATCAGTCTATTTTTGGGTAGTCTCTGAAAGCATCATGCAACGCAAAGGTCATATCCACTGTCTAAATAGAAAACTTATTTTTCTCTAGTTCTATCTTTACTGTAAAAACCCCTCTTTCTGAGGGGTTGCCTGAAAAGTCCAAGATAGATGTTATATTTGATTAAATTTATTCTCTTAATATAATGTAAATATAAGTATGGCTGTCTTTCTGTTTCAGTATTCACTTTTTTTGTTGTTAAATGGCTTGTATCAGTCTTTTTATATGCACATAAATAATTTTCTTTGTGCTTTGGAAAAGTTGTTGATTTTAGGTTTCTCAGTGAATGGGAAAAAATGGAACTCTTCAGAGGACAGACATCAAAATATGATTTGAAAGAACTGTAAGAAATGGCTAAATTCAGGTGATAATCTTGTGTTGAAAGGAGTTTGGGCAGACTGATCTGGGAAGTTGGCCACATTAGCCAGTCCCCGCTGTCTTCCACACTTACTTATTCCCCACATGTACCTGATTGCAGAGTCTATGGAAATTCAGAACAAAATCCCCTGTCTAAAAATGTTCAATAAAAGCAGGACAGGGTCTTATTTTTGACGCACAGCATGGCTCAGGCTCACCACTCTGAAACTCTTCCTGCTGCCACTGAAGCAGCTGCCTCTAGGCTGCTTTCTGGGAACAGTCTGGTGTGCATTGTCCCCACGGCAATGTCAAACAGCATCTGGGAGAGGTTCATTGGCATTGCCAAAAACCCAGCCGAGGAGTGTAGTAAATGCCAGGGTTATGTGGTTATGCCATGTTTTATTTACTTGCATAATATTGGCCACATAAAGGACTCTGGCAAAACCAAGCCTGGTAATGCTTAAGGATGCTATACGTAAAAGTTGAACTGAAAGTCTGTGCGCTGACTGCTTTCATTAATGTGTATTTCATTTGTATTAAAGCATCCTTAAAAAAAACATCCTTAAAAAGAACCTCAGTGTTTCGTCATTGCTGCTCTAGCATTTGGAGAGTTTTCAGTTTAAATGTATGTAGCAAATTTTAAACTATACCTTGCTTCTGAATATCATGAGAGTTTGTTTTCAGTTTCCTACTGAATAATAATTGACTTACTGAACAAGTAAAGTCTGCTGCTGTTTGTGAAAGAATACTTTTTAAAAGTCTGGCTGGATGCTGTTGAGGGAATAACAGTCATGAGGCGTAAAGCCACTTAAATATCGAGTGTGATCCTACACTTGGAAGAGATTTGGATATTTCCTGCAAGCGGATTCTGAGCGTGAAGGTGGTGAAGTTTAGCTGGTCTGGTTTACGTGTTCTGTCGGCTCTGCTCCCTTTTGGAAGGAATGGCTTTAAGGTATGACTTCTTTCCCATAGTGATTGTTTTCCAAAATGCTTGGAAAATAGGAGAAGTAGAAAAACAGTTAGTGTTCTGCCTTACTTTTCTATCTTCCCTCCCACTCTTAAACAGTCTCGCAGTAACTGAAGAAAGAAATGAGAAGCAGCAGTCTGGCTAAAACATGCCAGCTGTATTGCTGCGCAGTCCTTCCAGGTACTGCAGGCTAATTGGGCATCCAAGTGTGCTTCTGTTCCAATGAAGTCTTTACGTTTACATGTAAACTGACAGCAGATCCACTTTGGTAAGTCTGGATGTGTTTAATGTGAATAAACCATCTGATTACTGTAGGACGTCTTTTTTTATTTGGGCTTTTACAATAAGGATTGCTGAAATCTCTTGGCATTGGAAGAGTTTTCAGTTTGGATCCTGGGTCAATAACATCAGACTAGTAAAATTCTGGTAGCGAATCTGGATAACTAAACCTATTAATTCTAGCGTGATCACCTTTTGGTCTATTCCACGTGCTTGGGTCAGGTGAGGGTTGGACTGCAGTGCTACTGTGCTGCGCCCCAACCTTGCTGTGTTATTGCTGGTTTGTACAGCAGGAGGGAGTTGCATTCAGGGGGTTTGCTTCCATACAATCAAATAGGCATCAAAAATAGCTGGTTGTTTTTATGCAGCAATAAAAGTCATGGCTTTACTGTCCCAGCGAGACCAAGGGTCGAGAATCCATCGGCACCTCACCTTTTAAGGAGTAAGGCTGTGTGGGCTATGTTTCATTTCACATGTGCCTCAGATCTGTAAGGGTTTTCAGCTGTTACCTCGGCATTGCTTTAATTTTCCTCCCTACGAGAACAAGGACCACCTAGTTCTCCCGACATCCAAACCACGTACGTGACACTGCTGAGAGGTACGTACCAGGCCAGAGGTGCTCTCTTTTAAGGCGAAGTCTTTTCATAACACTATTCAGCATGCTGTCTTTCTATCTCTGAGTATTTCAGTTACGAACTGCAAAAAATAAGCTTGCCAAGGGGTGGGAAGAAGTATGGGGGCGGGGAACACTTGCTGGGAAATTCCCAGCAACCGACATATGAATTTGTTCTGGTCGCCAGCAGTTTGCTGTCATCTCTTCCAAGAGTTTGCTGCAGTCAGAATTTGGTGGGGAAAGCAGGGCTGCATTATGGTGGCTGTAGCTTTTTCCTTGCGTTATTTTACCATTTTGTTCTTGCTGCTGGCAGTCGTTTTTACCTGTTGCTTGGGGTTGCAGTGCAAAGAACATCAATATCCCTTTGGTGAAAAATGCTGCAAGTACTGTGCTCCTGGTAAGTGATTTTCCCTATATATTTGTTGTAATTGTTTGATATAATATCTATCAGTTAATAACCCAAAAGGGGTGGGAAATAGCTTGATGAAAATATTCAGGTTAGGAAGCATAACATGGAAAAAAAAAAAAGCATTTGATGAGCACTTGTCATCACTCTAGACTGACAGATTATTTCTGTAACATACTAAATTTAGGGATTCTCTTCTTTGAGACATTTCTTTTGTGTGGTCTGAGTTTCCTACTGTGTCAGCCTCATACACTTTCATTGTGGGAGCGTTATCTGAGAAAAGAGGGTATCATTTATGTTACTTTTTACCTATTAAAAAGACATTCAACCCAGAAATCTTGTGTAATAACAGAAAAATTCAAGTAATTGCTATAGATATTTTGTAAGCTTTTATTAGCAAGGCTTACGCTACTTAAGACAAGGTGTTTTTTAAGGAAAAAGATAAAACTAATTAAAAGTGAGTTACAGATATTAGGCACACAACTTTTGTTGGTCTGTGAAGAAATTCCACATTTATTTATTTTTGCCCAGTGAAGGGAAGTAAGAGTCTGATTCACAGATCTAGATTAGCAAAGCATGACTTGACAAGATCTGTTTCTCCTTTTTATAAAAAAAGAGTATAAATTTTAGATTTTGGATGTCTTTTGGATGTCTGGATGTCTTTTCCGCATCCAAATATCATTGAAAACGATGCTGAGAAGCAAAAATGCAAACTAGCAAACCTCAAACACTATAATAGTTGGGTTTCATTAAAGTAATGGTTGTGATGCAGTGTAACCACAATTAACAGGTAATTTTGCTGTTCAAGGGGCAATCAATATTGACTGTAGTAAAAGTGTACATTCACACCCCTGGAAGGTGTTCAGATCACATCTGTAAGTGCAGTTTCAACTTCAAATCTTGCATGAGGCTTTATGTGCCTCTTCCACAGTAGTTGCTTTCTCTTTTTATAATTCTCTACTACATAAAATTGATGCTGTGTGAACGGATGCAGAAGAAATTGAATGTAGTATTATCTTCAAAGATGCTGATGGGGATAAATCCCCATTCAACCTGAAATCTAAGACTTGAGGCAGTTGCACTATTCTCAAAACTGTTAAAATCTGAACGTTTCTCAATTCAGGTTAAGGAAATGCATGCTTGTATGCAGACACAGATAATCCTTTATATTTAAATTTTGTTGCTTCTTATTCTGAAAGAGCTCTTACCAGTTTTTTTGCTTTGTTAGCTAATCTGCTGATCACGGGGAAATTCCTACATTTCTTCCTCATCATGTAGGTGGTGAAAATGGAGAAATGAATTATATATACTGTGGTTGCTCAGAATCTCCTGTTCTTTGCCACTGACAACACTCAATAAAATACAGAGGAAAATCAGAGTGAGCAAGAGGCTTGGTGCTCATTGTTCACCTATGAAATGGAAAGAGCAGGACCAAAATGAAAGAATTATAGGAGAATAAGGACTAATTAAGGATAATATTTAGCTTCAGCTGTAAAACCCTAGTCATTAAAGCTGTTACTGCAGCCTGTGCTGTGTGGAGAGAAGCCAGTGAGATTGAAGGAACGTGTCTGACTCCTTTTCAGAGTCTGGTTGTTAACTTGCTGTTTCAATTTGGACAAGTAGTTTTGCTCACAGATCCTGGTGCATAAATCAGTTCCTCCATGAGTGTGCTGTGTGTCATATGGGTTAGTATCTGGATGCAAACGTTCAGAGCTGGGGCTCTAAATGCAATGTGTGATGCATGTATGCTGTTGGGAGTAGTAGGAAATGCCCGCCTTACATCTTGTTCTGTCTAGCTGTAAATAAAATGGAGCTGGTAGCGTTCGCTGATGGATGGTAATGCAGATGTAAATCAAAGCACAAAGCCATTCATTCATGCCTAATGGGCTTTCAGGATGCCAACAGAAAGATACATACAAACGTATGTTCTCGAATGCTTCACTATTGAATTGCCTTGAAACCTAAACAGTCTGTCATCATATTATCTGTTCCGGATTACTTTGACTTGAACTGCATGATATATCTAATAAGGGAAGGCAAGATCTGTCGCAAAGCCACTGTATTACATAGATAACAGACCTACTACCATGATAAAAACTGCTTTTTTTTTCCTCATTGACATTGGCTGCAAACCCTGATAGCTAAACCATGTGAAGTAGCAGTCTGGAGAAGTGATGCATGGAACGTGCTGGGATACTAGGAATGCATCAGGGACCTTGACTCTTAGCAAGTCAGCAGGCCTTTATAGCCTGCTTAATTTACAGGGATGCTATGGGACAAATTTCTTAGGGATTCTGGCATATCTAAAGCTGCTGAATGTTTCAGTCAGAGTTGTAAGTGGAACTGTGATTTTCTGGGCACTTCTTGTTCTAGTGTGTAAAAATGAAGAGGATTTCCTTCTGATAACAGTCAATTGCTCTTCCTGTGTGGCCTTTTTTAGGTGAAAGAATGAGAGGTCGCTGTACAGCAACAACAGACACAGTCTGCGCCCCTTGTCAAAACGAATACTTCAGTACTGAGTACAACCACAACTTCTGCAAGAGCTGTACAATCTGCAAAACGAGTAAGTCGGTTGTACAGCTGTCAGTCCTCAATAGGAAGCTGAGAGGGAACAGTCTTTGTGTGCTTTCCTTAAAGGCTGATCTCATGCAGCCTGTCTCCTGAGAAAACCGAGCCCAAAGACTTTCTGGGTTATCGTTTCAATAGCTGGTATCTCCTGGTTGATACTAACGATAGAGCCTTCAAAGGGAAGTGGGCTTATGCTGCCTGAAAATTCGTTTTTCAAGAATTACTGCTAAGCTTTGCAGAGTGTTTCTACACACAGTTGATAGGCACTGAGTGATTAATTTGTGCTTTCTAATCTCTTCTCTCCCTTGTCTAATCTCTTGTCTCCCTTTATTGTCCCTAGCAAAGGGGAGCGTGGAAGTGAAGAAGTGTGAGAAGACTTCTGACAGAGTTTGCAGGTGTATAGCTGGTTACATGCCAGATGTCAGATATCCCCTGGGGAGTGGTAAGTTGGGGACATACTATTTTCTAGCCTCTTGCTTCTGGTTCAGATGAGACAGTTGCCATTTCTAGTACAAAAGCTGTTGCCATTTATCTCAATGGTATCTCCAAGCAAGTGTTTATAGCAGTTGTGCAAACTGCTACTGCATAACTTGAGCTGTCAGAAATCTCAATGCTCTCCTCATTAATATGCATAATTAGCCTGTAGAGAAGACAGGAAACCTTGCTAGCTGCAGACTAAAATGAACCACTGGGCATGCCATGCTACTTCTGACTCAACATAGCCTATGGTTTCTGTAGGCTGCGTGCATTTTGTTGGGTCTGTTTTAGAAGCTGTTAGCATAACTACTGCTGAGCTACTACTATACAGTTACATTGCTAACTGAACTCAAATTCTGCCTTTTTTTTCAGTATGCTTACCATGTCCTGAAGGGTTTTATTCCACAGGGGGAAATGGAAACTGTCGACCTTGGACCAAGTATGTATCACTGATCCCAACACATTCAGAGCAATGTTTTGGGTTTACCTTTGTAGCCACTGATGCCCAAGTTATGATGTGTAGAATAAACAAGCAGTAAATGCAGTGAAACCACATTGCTGATTACTCCCAAGACACCAGCACAGTTTCTGTGCACTGATTTGAGGCATCTGTCTCCTTTCTGTCCTTTCTATCTTCACCTATGGCAACAGCAGTATTCTCAGCTTTTTTTATATTTAAAAATCTGGAGATGCCTGTAGCAAAAAGTTCCCTTGCCAAACGCACCTGTGCTTCAAGGCTACTATATGCACAGATGCTAACAAAAATAGAACTTCAGTTTTTCTGGTAATAACTTGGATTAGTTTAATTGTTCCTTATGTTTCTGTAGAACCTAGGAAAGGTGAAGCCTGAGTTTATATTGATAGAACGTGGATCACAGTGTTCACTCTATTGTTCCATGGAGGTGGCTAATAAAGTCGTTACTGCAACTATTTGAAGAACTACACTAATTTATTTTACATCTGTAGCTGCAGCAGTGTTGGGAAAACAACTCTTCGAGCAGGAACAAAAACAGATGATGCTGTTTGCAGCAGCCATGTGACACAGCCAACTCCTCAGAGTGCAACACCTGCTTTGGATCTTTCTACTGCCAACCACAGGAATAACACATCGCCTACAGTGTTCTCACCTTCTAAATCCAGTGTGATCCCTTCTGTTATTTGCTCGGATGCGAACAGCCCCACAGAGACTAACTGGGGTAAGGAGACAGAATGACCAGTCTAGTCTCTCTATTTGAGAGCTAATTGTTCATTTTCACTTGAAACTGATCTCATCACAAATGAAATGAGTCTTTCTCATGGAAATTCCAGCTAGAATCATAAATCTTTTGTTAGTATATTCTTTTTATTTTTTTTACCAGGATCTCTATCACTTATCCTTATTTGTCTGATATTACTTATGGTGTCTGGAATGTCCATCTTCCTGTTGATTATCCAAGCAGCCAAAAAAACGACCAAGAGGAGGCCTTATAGGAGCAACCATCAGAGTAAGTATCTCTTTAGGGAGAAAAATATATAGGAAAGAGAATAATCAGGGATGATTAGTTGCACTTTGTTTCCATCATAATGAAATCTACCTGGCATTAACCACAGATGACATTGTGCTACTCAGCCAATGTTCACTCCTCTTCTTAGTCGTGGTGCACTGGAGGTCATAGTATCTCAAGGTTGCAGTGTTATAGAGCAGAGATTCCTCTGCCTGTTGCTGTGTGGAAGGATTGAGTTTCTAGAATGTGCTGCTGGAAACGATGTGAAATTATTCCTGTACAGCTCTTGATGTGAATCATTAGAACAGTGTATCATTAACTAATGGACTTGATTTGTAGTCTTCTTTTTCTCTCATTTTTATCTCCTATCTTCTTTTCCCCTTAATCCCTGGAAAAAAAAAAGCAATGAATTTGTGCATGGAATTCTATTCAGTACAGAGAGGATCCAGAAGCGAGAATCTTTAAGAGTATAGTGTGCACTTTTTTGCCCACAAAGAAGTGAATTGTCTTGAAGTGTCTCCTGCAAACACAGGAAAGGTTTGACTGAGAAGAACCAAGCTGTTTGGAATTTAGTGGTAGCTTGGCTCTTGATTCAGCCCACAGCTGCCTCATGTTCCATTCATGGAGCAGTGGTATAGTTTATTTTCGGTGTTCCTTGTGCTTGGTCTTTCCTAGCACTGGCTGTGGAAAGTCAAGCAGCAACCAAAAGTCACTCATAGGTGCCTAGTTGTCCGTGAACCTAAGAAAATCCCTGAGTTTCCTTTGCCTTTTGCTCTGTACGTTATTTTTTGTGCGTGTGTCTTTCAGAAGAAAGGAGCTTTCGAATTCCTGTCCAGGAAGAACAAATCGACTCCAATTCCAGTCTCATCAAAAACTGACTTGACGTTGCGTTACTGTTTCCTGCATTTCTGAGCCGATCAATCGTAACAACTAACGTGACACAACTTTCAGCGGCTATCTGCGTGGATGTATGTAGTTGTTTAATTGCACTTCCAGTCCTTTGGGACTCCTTGAGTCGTCCCTTTGGCATTAGGACCCATGGGAGTAGCTGCTCTCAAATCATGACTCTTCCTATTAGGCAGATCCTGTGCACAGCATCCCTGGTACTGGGCCTGAGTTGATACAGTCCTCTGTGCGTTTCTAGCCACTTGTCTTTGGGCTGCAGAAGGTGTTTGCTCAATGATTAGCTCTTACAGCTTTGTAAACTGACATACAGGGAAAATTAAAAGACCTGCTTTATAATTAGGTTTATATCTTGCCCTACAATTTTGAGGTGCTGAGCAGGGTGCGTCTCTTCTCTCAGTGGAGCCATTTCCAGGGTTTCAGTTGAGCTCCCAAAGGAGCTCTCTTCCTTTTAGGTGGAGAATCTCCATGGATGGACCTAGCCAGCTTCCTTTGTGCTTCCATTTTGTTTTTCCTTTTTTTTCCTTAGTCAAAATAAGTGGCATATGTCAACTGTGCCTCCAGAGACGGTTGTCACAGCTGCTAATTCTGGTGCTGGCTTTTAAGCAACAGTTAAGAGATGGCTGTTCAGTGCCATTTCTTTCGGGCAGACCCATTGAGAAAATGTCACGTTAACATTGAGCAGCATCCCCACAGGCCAACAAATGGAATTATTCACCGTCATTGAGTAGCTCCAGATCTCCAAGTGTTTGGAAATCTCTGAGATCTTCATTGGTGTGGAAAGTAGAATCCATGTACTCACTGCCAGAAGGCAAAGGGAATTGTAATTTCTGATTAGAACATTATTAGTGAAAACTAATTCAGAGCGGGGGAAAATAGAGTACAACCTGTCTGCATTATAGACTTTAGTAGTTGCTGTATAAAACTGTTTTATCTATAAGCTTTGTGCATACAACATGCTCTGTGCTGCTTCTTGGTGGATGTTCTCTTGTGCTGAATATCCTGGTGTGTCTGTCCCCAGCAAGGCTGCTTCAGTCAAGCTTGAAGAGTAAAATAGCTTAGTTTGAACCACTTCTGTGGGAGTTGATTGCTTGCTTTGAAGTAACGCCGTGGACGGAGAAACCCACAAGCAAGTTTGTTTCCAGGTGGTCTGGATTTGGGCAAAACCTTTTTATGTCCTAAGTTTAGTAGCATGTACATGGACACTTAAGAGTTTTTCTGCTGATGAATGCTAACTTTGTGGTGATAACTCCCTAGATGTTGCCTCTTGATAAGAGGCAAGCTGAACTTTTAACACAGTGTTGACCATATGGGCCTTCAAGAGTTGCATTTTTGCAAAGATATGTGAAGATCATGAAACAGTGGATACGTGCCTAAACTATGCTCTGACTGTTCGTATGGATGCTCACTTCTGCATACTGTCAGTGGAACCTGCCTCAGAACTGAAGAAGTTTTCTTCACGTGGTCTGTTCACAGTTAAAATACACCTGGTTGTTTGCATGCTGTTTGAAATTAATTTTACTTCTGTAATGTTTTTTTCGCGAGTTAATCGATGTGTCTTTTTAAAGAACCTTGAAATTTTAGATAACAAATTCAAAGCCTAATGTCTGAGAGACAAGTAAGTGTTATTTTCAGTAACTTTTGATGTAATTTAAATATCTCGGTGTAAAAGTTTGAGAAGGGAATTTGAAAGTTATATCAGAAGTGTTTTCACTTCAAATACTCCTTAGTAGATAACTCATTATATATTTTATATACACTGTACCAAAGCATATGGCAAAATATGCAGCACGGAAATGTATTCAAGAATACAACTGGTTGTCTAGAAACATGTTTTTAAACATGTTTCATTATATGTTATACATATGGTGGACTTAGTGGCTTCCTATTTTGAAGTGCATATACAATGTATATAAATATTTGTATTATATATGAGGTATAGTACTGACTTTTTCAAATAAATTGTAGTAGTGGCTAGATGTGCATGTTTGATGTGTATGATTGGGGAGTACAAAGAAGCCAATGGTATTACTCCAGCGTGGGAGCTTAAGATGAGCATTAACTTTTCAGAAGGTTCCTGTATTGGAGCATTTGACTCTTAAAAAAAATATTTCAGTTGTCAGGGGCCCTCTGAAGACTTCTAGTTCTTTTGTTAAAGTCACGTGGGGGCCTTTCAGACTACTCTGTTCATCCTGACCTGGTGTGACATCTTGTCATTTTACAAGCATGGTGGAGGGTGTTCTGTTAATTGCTAATTAAACTTATTTATACTCAGCCGTTGCACCATCATAGCCACTGACTGCAGTGGGTGTAGCCTGAGCCCATGGACCATGACCTTTCCTGAGACTGCCAATGAGAGGAATTCCCTAATTGTGCTAATTGTGACAAAGAAGAGGTGTGGGAGCTTGTTCTCTGCTGTCTGGGCTGAAGTATATCAAAATTTTTGAATAGCTTAGATTTGGCCACAGTGACCTAGCTGCAAGAATAGAGATACCTGCTTTGCTTTAAGTGTAATTCTCACAAAAAGCTGGATCACCAAATGGGCAAACCTATGGCTTAGCAGGCTTTAAGTTGACACGCTGTCTGGGTGAGCTGAGCGAGCGGTGCAGTATCGTGCTTTGTGAATTGTGCCCGGTAGCAGTTCCGACCTGAGCTGCTGGGAGGTTCGAGACGATAAGGCTCAGCCCTTTCAACAAAAGTTATGAATGTAGAGGTCTTTGAAAGCGTGTTGTGGTCTAGATGCTGTCATCTTGCTGTGAATTGGGCGGTGGAGTACAATGGATGAATCTGGGAAATGGATTCCAGAGAGCATGCGGCCAGTTCTCAGAAACAATGCTTATCAGGTTTGTAGCCTGCCCTTCCGAGGCAATACTGCTCGTACCACGTTTCCACATAACTGAGCACGGCGCAGATAAGCGATGAGCTATCTGAGGCTGTGGGGGTAATGATGGCAACGCAGCCCACAGGAACAAATGAGGTGCTGATGGAGGTGCTGCTGTGGCAGCAGAGAGACGCTGTGGTGTGGGCTCACCAGCTGCTTCCACGAATCTTTCTTGTTTTCTGCCCTCCAGCTGAGCTGCACAGGAAGATGCTTGAGTGCTCTATGTTGTTGTGCCCTCCTACAGCCTTCTGTCCGGGAGATTTCCTGGAAAACGGGGGCTGGGCTGTTCCCTTTGGCGGAAGAACAGAATGGTGGTGGCCCTGGAAGCGCACAGCCAAGCGAGGGCAGCTGAGCACGAGTTGAATTTGCTTATCAACGTGGGAAAGTGGAGAGAATCCAGCGGGCCTTGTGGCTTTGTGTGTGTGCATCAGCAAGTCTGTGCTGCTGGCTTTTATAGTGACATGTGACTGTGAGCCTGTCCGTGCTGCTGTAGGACTTCTGTATCCAACCCCTGTGCCGACGACCTATAATCCTTTTTGCAGTTATACCACGGTAATGTTTAATGCTTATGTTTATGATATGATTTTTTTGAGTATTTGGGTGTTGGTAGAGTGGTTTGATAAACTGATGTAGCTACTTTGCTCTAAATAAAGGGATAACGTTTAAAATTTATGCTCAGTCTTGTTGCTTTCCTGTCAAAAACCTGCTTGGGTTTCTCATTCCAGAATGAAAACCATGGAACAAACAAGCTCTAAAACCCCCAGTTAAAAATAGGCAGAACCTCTTGAACACCTTGGTGCTGCTTTCAGCCTACATTTGTCTTCCTACGTGCTAGAAATGAAACTTTCCCTTCTCAAAGATACGGGCTGTGTCACAGAGTAAGTTCCTGTTTTTCAGCCATTCAGATTTCCCCCTTTTCAGGCACTCGAGTGACACGGGCGGAGTTGTGCTGCTTCATCTAAGCTGATGAAGATAAGGCTATACCAGATTTTTTTTTTCTGGTGTAACACAATTAAGTGCCTTTTTTTAACTTAAAAAAGCCATAAGCCTCTCTTTCTGATTGCAAAGATACCAATTTCTTTTATTATGCAAACAACTGTAAGCTCTGGTTTTAGCGTGAACTATAGTGGCAGAGTAGTTGAAGTTTTATGATTTGTAAGATAAATGCGTCTTAGACACCACAGAGCCCTGGCTCAGGAATTCATTTAAGCACATGTAAGACTTTCTGCATCAATATTGTCACTAAAATTTGACCTCTTCGTTGTTTTAAGAACCATCTATAAAAAAGGCTATAATTTTGTACTTGAGAATAAAGCCAATTTTTCCATGAATAATTTAACTTTTTAACTGCACTAGCCATGACTTACAGGGTGTGGGATCAGCATGTTATATTATTTGTTTGGAATTGCTTCGTTCCACAGATGGAGATTGTTATGGGACTGCTGCAAAAAACCTTTTGAAAAACAAATTTCTCCTTTGTCTTTTTTTTTTCCCCTCCTAAAATACATGACAAGTGCCTACTATTATGGCTACTGCAGCTCCTATGTCATGCATTTTCTCTTCCTCACCACCTTCTCCTCTGACCTGGAAGTACACCAGAATGACTCAGGTTTGCCATGAGAAACTTCAGAAAGGTCACATCTGCTGATAACACAGTGGCAAGCTGAAGAGGAAACGCACAGCTTAATAACGTCAGTGACTTGAGTTTCTAGCCTCTGTCTGGTTTCATAAAGTTTCCCTTTATGAAATGTCAATGTTTTTACTACCCAGCCTGTGCTCCTGCGTTTTTGGGGAGTTGCCACTGCTGGTGGCCAGGCAGTGTAAGTAACACACAGAGGTGCTGTGTGTGTGCTGCAGGCTACTTAGAGCTACTTAGAGCTGCTCAAAGGAAGGATCCAGCCTTTGTAAAGCCCCTGTTTTTTTTTTTTTTCAGGGTGAGAAGAATTTATCTTGCCTAGAGAACCCACACGTGGCACTATGTGAACCGCTTCTGCTTTTGCTACATTGCTTGACTCCTGCAACCCCAGCTTTATCTGGTGCAGGTTTGCAGGGCAGTAATTCTCCCCATGGGCCAAAAGAGGGCAGACCTTAAACAGGCACAGCAAATACCCCAGGCTCTTCAAGCCCCCATGGTAGCCAGTCTCATTCACTCCAAAATCCCAAAGCGCGAAAGGAACACGTAACAATTTTGTCTTCTAGTTTCCAGCTGCAACCAGATCACTGCTCTGTCAGTTGTCAAAGGGTATCCTGCTGGAGATCTGCTGTCCCTGTATCCATCGTGGTACCAGGCTCGTGTGCTCGCTGCTGCCCTGGCTGCTCCTCCAAGCTTCCCGCAGCCCACCAGAGCTGCTGCTCTGCTGCAGGTACAAGAAGTCACATCACCTCATGTGAGCTACTCTTCCTACCACTGTCATGCCCCAGCAAAGGGATCTATAATACAGACTGACGTTTGCTTTCCAACAATATAGACAAATTCTGTACAATGGTATGAAGCCTTTAGTCAGCAATGGAGTTTTCTACGGCGGGAGAGAAAGAGCTTATGAGGTACAGCTTACAAGGCAATTTCTACCTTGGTCTAACATATAGTCATTCAGAAATTACATAGACTTCATATGAATAACCTCTTACTTGTAGAAGTGCATGGCTTGCTGCTTTAATCACCCGTTATAAGAAATCAGCAAAATCTCAATGTCAGGAAACAAAAAACTCTCCCTGACTTACCATTGACAGCACCAAGTCCAACCAGTGTCTGTAAAGCCACAGGCCTTGCAAGAATTAATTACGTTTGAGAAGCGGTTACACTATTGTCATTTGTTGTTGTTGTTCTTCCCAAAAGGTAATTTGAACAGTCAGCAAACCAGTGCCTCCAATGACCTCAAACAAAATGAAAACTGTAAAATGAGTCACCTGGCAGCGTGTGTAACACTCATCTCGTGGCGAGATATTAAGGTGGGTGAAACTAGAACTTACAGCCAGCTATGAAATTAATCTTGGAAATGAGTGCCCTGGAGAGGTGCAAATTGCCAAATTGTGTGCTTCAGCAGGTGGAAGAATCCCCTGGTTCTTCCTTCAAATCTCATCCCTGAGCACCCCTCCTAGTGTTGTGCATGCAGGTCATGGTAGCACAGAGGAGGGAGAAGGGGCTGGGGGATCTGTAATAGCTTTTCTTCTGTTCCACCACTGTGTTCACCTATGTTTACCTGTGCCCTGAACCAATAGCTAGGTATTGCCATGTTCCTTGGGAGACTGGAGCGTGAGATGAGTCACTGCACTTGGGGTCTATGATAACATTTGTTTCTGTGTCTCTCTCCTTTGCTGAAGGGAGGAAAGGAAACCCATCTTCCCTGGGTCTCCTGCTGCATTGAGGCCTCACTCTCAGAAGCGAGGTTCATTTCTTGGAGACAGTCACACAAGATTAAGACCCCTTCCTCCAAGACTGAGAAACTAGAGCTTGGCATTACAGAGACCATTCGGTCCAAACTCCGCAGACTTGTACTGGATGCTCCTGGATTTGGATGCTCCTTTGTACTGACAGCTGCAGACTCTGGACCAAGAGGCCTTTCTGAACATCTCAGCCCCTAGCTTCATCTCTTTGCCTGTTCTAGACTGTGCCATGTCCTTCTGTTGCATGCAAAGGAGAAAGTATGGTATAAGTGCTCAGCCAACCCTGAAAATTGCATTACTTCCTATGGCCTATTAACCCTTGGGATTATAATTTTGAACACAGGTCAAGTGGATTGACAGAACCTCTGCTCGTGTAGGAAGTCGAAAAATGTAAGGATTACAGTTTTCTGAAGTGTTTAGTTTTAGTCAAACTTTGTTATAGTTAATTTTGTAGCTCCTGCTTAATACAGCCACCAAACTGGTGAAGAGGAGATGAGAAAACTGCTGCTTATTGCTGGGTGAAATGGGCATTTGTTCTACCAGTAGGTGCAGAGCCTGCTGAGAACCCGGCTGGGTCAGGCAGCAGGATGGGACCCGGGCCCTGGCAGTAATGTCATGCAAAACACACAGGGCTGAGCAAGAAAGGGTTGGCAGATGAAATGTCACTACCTCAGAGACAGGTAAGATTAGCTTTAGAAAATCCCCAGAGATTTTGCAGCCAGATAGTTGTGTTGCCTCTGAAAGGTCACTGCTGACTCAAGTGGTTTAGTCTTGGCAAGTGCTATTGTCTGTTATCTGACCGTCATGTCCTATCATCTGGCGGTGTCTGCACATGACTGTAGCGCTTCGACAAGAACAAAAACATGTAGAGACCAGTTCAGAAAGCACCAACATTCCCAAACATAGAGGGAAACGAGTGATCTGTTCCCAAACATAGGGGGAAAATCGGTTCCTAGTCTGACAAACACTTCCCAGCTTGTGAGACCAGCAGTGTTTTTGAGACTTGGACAAGGCCTTGCAGAGCCAAGGCAAGTTCTGGGCCGACTGGGGAAGGTGTACCCCTTCCTGTCCCACGTTTTACACCTCGTAAGGGGATTTAGAAGGTGCTGGTGCTGAGTTTCCACACTGCACCAACCTCCCTTTGCTGGGGAAGGGGCATAGGGTAGGAGAAGGTGTGAGGCTGAGTTTGGTAGCAAGCTGTTTACGAGGGCAGCAGCAGTGCTTGCTATCGAGGCCTGTATGGGTGCTCTGTCCCCATTTTGGCTGCAGCCACAGCAGGGCTTAGTGTCCCCTAGGTATTCCTTGCCCTGTTGTGCAAGGAGGAGCATTTTCAATGGTATTGCAGTCAAAAAACCCTGGGATGAACATAAATGTTGCCGTTTTGAAACACATTCTCTTTATTCTCAACCTCTTCTTACAAGAGGATAATAAAAATCTCCTCAGAGTTGGTCAGGGCCTGCGCGCAGTTCAGACGTGGTCATCACGGATCGGTCTGCAGAGCATATTGCTGCAGGGTTTGGTGCTTTTGCCTAACACCCTGCCTTCATCATCAGACTCAGCAGGGTCTTAAAATCCTCCTACAACCCTCTCGCTCTTCAGGGGGCTGCTGATTGCACCGCGCTTTCTGTAGAAGGGAAGCACTCCGTAGCCTTTCCTGTGGAGCCCAGGCCTTGTGGTTTTGCCGTTTGCAAGAGCTGGTGATCGGAACCCTGTGGTGGGGCTCCGGGCCCAAAAAGGGTGGCCAGTGGCTTCCAGCCCTCGGTGGCCAGCCGGGAAGCAGCAGTAGCAGTAGCCCTCCGCTTGTCTCTGGGTTTCCTCCATGCTGTGACAACTGTGAGGAGCAGCGTGTGACGGAAGGGAAGGGGATCTCCTGTGTGGTAGGTGTACAAAGAAGGAGGCTTGTGTTTTCAGAAACTTAGCTGCTGGCCTTCTAGGGGCATTTTGTGGGGAAAACAAACCGCAGAGACTTGTGCCTTTAGCCTGCTTGCAGCTAGCTTGGATGCAAGCTTTTCGCAGCAAGGTTTCACCTAGCACATTTAGCAGTACAAGAGGTTTTGCAGCATATGTTTTTAAAACTAGAAGGGTCTGTTGTGTACCAAATTTATCCAATTGCTTCCAGCTCCTGATAGGAACACAGGTAAATAGTTGCCTGACCAAGGACTAAGTGAGGGGTGTGATAACTGACCTTTTCTTTGAGATCTGTGGATGAATCTTCAGGAGGAAGGAATAGAACACAGCAAAGTCTGGGATCTGTCTGCAAAATTTGTTTAGGCTTCATAGGCTGCGTATTAAACTAAGGAAATAACGCAGCAAGCATCAAATGCCAAGGCATGGCATTTTCCACATGCACTCATCTCTCTTCACAGGTCTGACTCTCCCTTGCCTTGACCTATGTGTCATCACATGCAGTGTGGAAAAGAATCCGTTAAGAGCTGCTTCTGTGTCTGAATTCATCTGCTCAGATGAGAATTAGGTTGGATTTTAAACGTTATCTTCGCCGTGCACACATAAAAGTAACCACAAGCTGCACGGATAGAAGCAAACACTAGGGTACAGTTGAAATGCAAGAGGGCAAAGAAAAACAGAATAAAAATAATAAAAAAAGCTTATGGTTAGCTGCTAAACAAAGCAGTGGTTGAAGTGTGTGTCTGTGTTTGCATAGGAAAAGACTGTGGAATTGAAATCCAGCAGCAGGTCATGATTACAGGCAGCATGGCTGTGCCTGTGTGTAATTTTGGTGTAATTTCGCTGAGGAGCTGTCTTTTGCTACCTGTATCCCAGGGAACTGGGGGCAGAGGAGCTTCACGGGTCCCTAGAGGGGTCCCTAGAGGGCCTTGTGGGGCTGGTCTCGGTTTTGGTACCAGGGCTGACCTTGCAGCAGCATTATTTTTGTTGGTTTCATGGTATCTATATCGAGTTATATCAGCTCTGGAAAATAATTCAGGAGTCTGCTGCTCCAGATTGTGAGGAAGTTGAAATCAGTGAACAGAATCAGAAAATCTGTGCGGGTGAATGGAGTTACAATACACTGCACATCTGATAGTTAAATCCTTGAGGGTTTCTAAAGGAGCTGTAAGTCAGAATGAAATAGTCTGAGAGAACTGCAGTTCGCACCCAGATTTAATAATTTGCATTAATTGTCCATTGTATATCAACTTGTAAAATCCATTGATGCTACATCTTGCTCCTAAACAGCTGCTCTCTTAATGGAGCCACTGGTGCATCATTGCTTAGCCCTGTAAGCATCTAATGGTGTAAAATAAAAAATTTTCCCCGCCCCTAAAGGGACAGGAACAGGAAGAGCACAGCCGCAACTACAAAAAGCCTGCTGCCTTCCCCCAGTGTCAGGGGAAGGAGGACTTCTGCAGGGCAAGCCCTGATACCAGCCCACCTTAGCACGCTTTGGGGTTGCATAGCTTGAGACATGCCTGAACAGAAAAGTGAATTTGGGCCCCTCAAGACTCAGATTTGCTTGCTGCTGGTGCTGTGCCTGTGCCAATGGACAGAGCAAACTCTGGCAACACCATGCCAGGGGAGCGAGATGAGAGTGGTCAGTAAGGGCGTAAAGAAATGCTGCCCTAAATGCGTCTCAAGCACAGGTAAGGGAATGATGTGTCCTTTGTCTTTCTGCTTTTCGTTAGTGATTTATGTCAGCCAGGGTATTGCAGTGTGGGGAGCAGGTGCATGTGTAAATGTATCTTGAGTAGCTGTGTATGCAAAACAAAACCACAAGGGCTTCCCTCCTGTCTGCCTGAATTCAAGATGTGCCTTCGTGTCAGGGTGGACTCCTGTTTCAGGTTGGTTATATGTCTATGCTTGTTCTGTAGCGAGAAAGGGAGAGTTAGTTTTCTGGGGGTTGGCCTTGCTCACTTGGGAAAAAATGTTCACTTAACTCCTGAGCCCTTGCTCCCTTCAGACAGGGTCTCAGGGCATTGTCTGTCTCGTTCAGACCTTGGAGGGAATGCAGGGCGTGATGCTCTCTGTTGCCTTTTGTGGTTTTGAGAGTGGGAAGATCCCATTTCATTCCCTCCATCCCTCTGACGTACGCTTGTCCAAGAAATAAATGCCCAGAAAAAGTCTCAGATGATTTTTAGTTTCCACAGCCTCGTCTAACCTGTATTCTTGCCTGACCTTAGGGTGGTGATGCGATGGTACTGAATTCTCACTTGTCTGTGACTTTGAGTCAAACGAAGACGCTGGAGGTGGAGGAGGCTGGCTGCAGGGGTGACGGGGTGACATCCCTGTGCCTGCTAGGCTGAAAGACAGAACTGGTGACTCTGATGGCCTCTTCCATGGTCCCAGCAACAATCACAGTGTTCTCATCTAGTGCTGTCCAAAACAGCAGCCAGAGCTCAATAGCAGGGACCATTCAGCTGTTTGCATGTCCTACAGTGAAGAATGCACCTTTCGCTTCTGTCTGTCCTAAAATAGGGTCCCATGGCCTCCATGTGGTACAGCGGAGGGTTTGTGTGCAGGAGGCACCGTATCCATTTCACCATGATGAGTAGGACGGTGGTGGTGAGCTGGTGGTGACCATGGAGAAGTGAAACGAGGCAGTGCCTGTAGGGTGAGGGAGGGATCCCCACTGCTCTATGGGCTGCCTCTGTTCAGCAGCTGGAGGATTGCTTGATCCACGTTTTATGTTCCAGTCTCTATGAGAAAGGCTAAAATGAACTGGAAGGCAACTCCCTCTCATTTAGCACTTGCCAGAAGTACTGTGGAGACCCCACAGCATTCCCCTTCCCACTGAGATCAGGTCAGTCAGCACGAGGTAGAAGAGTCATTGCTTGGTGAGATCAACTCCAGACTCATCTACTAGTAATACATAGAGAGAAGCATCCCAAAGCTATTTCTTTTTTTTTTTTTTTTTGCTGCCCTTGTTATGTTTTGAAGACCAATAAGAGGAGACCAGCAATGCAGCAATGAGCAGAGGAAGATGTGGGCAGCATCCTGGTGGCCCTGTACATTCCATCATCAATCGCAGGAAATAATCTTTGCTTGATCTTTGCCACTAACTGTGGGTTTTTAAGCATTTCTCTCTCATTCTTTTTCCTTTAAGGTCACAAAACTTCCTAGTTGAATAGCATTTTTCCTCTAACTGGTAAAAGAACTGCTTGATAGTGATGGGATCAGTCTGCCAGTAGGACTGATGGTGAAACCCATTTCTGGCCTCAGTTGCAAAGGCCTAACTTCTTTCTTTCTTCTTGACAGGCAACAAGCCATGTGCAGAAATTGAGGACACGGACTGCAGATGTCCTCAGGGATACAGCTGTGCTAATCGGGTCTGCGACTCCTGTCAAAAACTGCCTGAATGTGCAGAAGGCGAGGAGGTGGTTAAGTATGGTAAATAAACAAAACAGGCTCTAAAAGGCAGAAGTCAATATAAGGAGCTTGCTGACGGTTCTGTTCACTTACTATAATCCCCTCTTGGGAAGGCTTGCAATGCAAGGGAGGAAAACGGCATTTATACCACGGCCTCAGCAGGTAACACCCATAGGTTTGCAAAAATGCAGAACTGGCAAGAGCTGCTTACGTATTTCTCCAGGGGGGTGATTCATACTACAGAAAGAGTGTAGAGGAAACACATCATCCTCTAATAACCCCCATCTTCTAGTAAAGGCACTGACCACTGTTAATTCCTGTTCTCTTCTCTTATAGGCATTATTGACTACTCATTTAAATGTAAACCATGTGAGATAGGAACCTATTCGAATGTTAAGAATAGCTGGTGCCAAAACTGGACTGAGTACGTATTTATTGATACTTTTCTTCTTTGGTAATATGCATGATACATTTATCAAATGATAAATATTTAAACTGGAAAATTGAATCAAAGGCAAGGTCACCAATGGGGTTAGATTATTAGAATGATTAGTTTTTTAGATTCAGCAAGAGACATTTCTCTCTTCTCTGGCTTTTTAAGTAGTCTGTCTGAAAGCAAGACTTAAAACAAACTGTGATGTATTCATCCTGCTTTCAAGTCCAGCACAAACTGATGCAAAATTATACCAAATGTGGACATCACTTGTAACAAAGACTCAAAAAATGTGCATGTTAACAATTGTAATCGAGTGTTATTTTCTTGGGGAACAACTCTAATTTTACCTGCACTGCTATAAAACGGAACAAAGGAAACAAGCTGCGGAAAGACTTGAGGGAGGGAAGAAAGGGAGATGAGAAAAAAAGCTGGGGAGGAATGAAGGAAAAGGCCAGGACAATTCTAAACATGACTCTCTTTCTTCTTTTAGTTGTGAAAGTTCTGGGTTTCTAACAATGAAGCGAGGCAACAGGACACACAATGTTGTGTGTGGCTTCCCTGTTAATTTGGAGCAAGGTACCTTCTCACGATGCTTTGTTTCCTTGGGCCTCTACCTGATCTCTGCACGTCTTTAGTTGTGGATTTGCTGCAATGTTACCATCCAGAGCTTGCTATCAGTCAAGATGGCTTTGAAAATGGCATTTGTGTTTCGTGCAATATTAATACAGGTAGAATCTTTTACCCAGGCAGAGAGTCCAACACTGTCAGCAATAAAGAGAGGAGCCCAGCCAATGTCCTTGAACAAAGCACACAGTTTGCAAACCATCCGTTTTCCATTGAACATGCTGTTTTGCTAGATTTTCTCAGGAAGACAATAGCTTGGTAGGTCACCCTCTTCCTTTACAAGTATTCGTTTAGTCCACGACACCCACAGCTGAAACCGCGTGTCTCTTCATGGATCTAATTGCACAGGAATGATTGAGTATCAAAGAGAGCAGGTTGCACTGCTCCTGCCTCTGCCTCCCCTTTGCCCCTATGGGGCAGTGGCACCTTTCAGATCTGGGCCCTTCGTTGAGGGAAATTGGTCGTTGTGCTGAGACAAACTGCAAAAAGGTGCTGCTTTTAACCTCCATGAGGCTGACACAAATGCGAAAATTTGGCTTGTTGTAGTGCTTTTCAAGAAAGCATTGAAGCCAAATCCATCAAAAGAGCAAAGCAGAGTAGACAGATCAAATGATAGCGCTGCTTTTTGCATGAATGCCTCTTTACCCACAGATGGCGATACTGGCACTCTTGACTGGGAGCACCTCAGTTTTATTGCAAATAATCTGCACTGGTTTTATGCCAGGCTTATCCATTGCCACAGAAAGAGGAAATCAACCTTAAGATTTCCTTGGAAGCACTGCCTTTCCTTTGCCAATTGTATATGATGATTTCTTTATATATTTATTATTATATTTATTATAATATGATTTCTTAATCTTTATTCAATGTATGTATTGCATCTCGTGTTACAGATGACTCTATGTATACCACCATCTTGGCCATATTTACTGCAGTGGCTGTATTTGTTCTCATCTTGCTGACCTTCTTCTTGCATTTCTGCATCTGGTCACTGAAGAAAGAAAAATACCACGTGGTTGACAGTAAGTGCACCTTTGTGGGCTTCTCTGGGGCTTTTCAGTGGAGAACAACGTGTCCATTGCTCCAGACTCAGAATGGAGTACGTTAAGTCGAATAAATAGAGTACGAACTGATTTGCTGTATGATTTGGTGGCTCTGTGTAGGGAAAGGTCTTGTGAAGACATGCGTGTGCAGTGCTTTTGCTTATTCTCACTGCAGATGTGGAACATAACTTCTCTAGGCTGCTGCTGGCTCCACAACCACCACACCACCGGGAGGAGACTTACAGCTGCCAGTTTCCAGAAGAAGAACATGGCGACAAAACACCAGAAGAAAAGACTGGCTATTTCCACCCCCAGAGTCCGCACTGAAAACAGATAAACTGCAAAGCGCCATGAGAATGAGGAACTGAGCTCAGCTTTCAAAAAAAATAAGAATTAAAAAAAAAAAAAAGGGAGGGACTGGGTGCATAAAGCATCATTATGTACACAGCAATAAGGAACGGGCTTGGGGGAGTTTTGCTTTGTTTCTTCTCAACAAAACTCGTGTTTAGAAACAAAGGAGCTGCTTAAGTCAGTCTGACATTCAATTCAGCTGCATTGCTTTAGGCGGTTTTCCTGAGTTGTGGGCTGCTTTTTTGTTGTTATTTGGTTGTTTTTCATGCTCTTTTTAATATTGTTTGGGACAAGAGACCCTTCTTGTTATTATTCCACTTTGCATCTTCTGCACATGTCTGTGCGGTGCTCCTCCAGCCTGACTGGTGCCTGGCAGGCCGGTGTCCTGCCATCAGTCCCTCCAGGGCTGCAGGAGGTATGGAAATACCTGTGCCGAGCAGCCAGAACTACTACTCTTCTTTGGGCAGGCTTTGCATTCCTGCCAAGTCGCCCTTTTAGTTGGGCAGCAAAGGGCCTTTACTTTTAATCCATGAACTACTCTGCTCTCCTACCACAACAGCACCTGCTGGCCAGTCTCGGTGCACAGAGGTGCCCAGCCGAGGCTGCTGTGGCCACGTTCTTTGTGTTTGCAGGGACTTTTCTATGCAAGCTCTGTCATCCCTTCCAGAAAAACTGGAAGAAGAAGGGGGTGACATTTATCCATGTTCTCCTCCACAACTCAGCTATCTTTGGTACCTGGAATGCTGAATTAAATACAAGAGATTTCAGAAAGACTCAAGGATCATGCAATCTAGAGAAAGACACGGGACTTAACGCGCTCTTCTCACCTGGTTTATAGAGCAGGAAAAGATGGATGTCTTAATTAATACGTCTGGATGTGGAAAACAGAGAGAAGCCAACCACTTGTTCCTGATGCTTTTTCTTCCCACTCCAGAAGAAAAGGAACCGGGTCTTCTGCTGATGTGTACCAGCATAGCTCCAGTGACTTGATCATCAGCTGAAAGATATTCCCCTTAATGAACATTGAACAATGCAGGATTTTTTATTAAGGTTTCCTCAAGTTTCATAGGGCTCTGACATGGTTAGAAGTTGTCCTTTTGCCTCAATTTAAAGGGGGAGTGTTTCAGTTGGTTGGTTTCTGTCAGTTGGCACTGATTTCAGATAAGAATCCAGTCTGTGGCTTCAGCTAATTGAAATGTTTTTCTCATTTTTTATATAATTATATATTTCTCATTTTTTTAATAATATTATATACTTATTGTTGTGTAATTGGATTGCAATTATAGGTACAAAGCCCTGGATGTCTTCTGATTTGGCTTTCTGGAGAAAGCTGCTTGGAGCAGATTCTTATGACTAAACCAACTCTGGGCAAAAATGAGTTTTGAGTCAGCCTTTGTGTAAAAGTGTAAAAATATCCCACACTCCACTCATTCCATCACAGTTCCAGTTTCAATCTTACAGCTTCCCTGTTACTGCATTTTGTACCACTAACATCCCTATAGTTTAGCTTCCCCATCATATAAGATGGAAACACTGATAATTCTCAACCTCAGAAACATGTTGTGAGACATAATTGGTATTTTCAATGTATTTTTGCCTTCTCTCATCCTGTTGCTTTTAATTCTTGTGTTTCTGATAAATTTTCCTGTAGGTATCCCTATGTGAAATTCATTTCAAATGTGTTTTCTTCCATTGCTTTGAGAAATATGCAGATTCTTAACGGAGGTGAACTTGGGATTCATCCAGGGAAGGGTGTCAAGCATTGGACTGGATGAAATAGGGTAACTTAGCTTAAAGTATAAGACTGGCTCTGCCTTGTAAGCAGGTACGCTGTGGGATTTAATATACTCAGAAACCTAAACACCTGCTGGTAAAGACCGTTCTTACTGCTCCTTCTGTGTTGGCCATGTTTACTCTCTGCTCTATATTGGTCTTTCATTTTTTAATGTAATGTGTTTTTCATTGAGATTTCTGATTGTGACCTTTTGTAAAGGCAAAATAAACTTGACAATTAATTAAGTGCCTGCGTGACATGATTCAGCAAATTGGAAAGAAAACCTTTTAATCTTTAGGTTGTCTCAGCGTTCTTGAGAGCAATTAAGTTTTACTTTTCCTGTCTTAGAGTACTTTGGCTGTTTCAGCAATATACCTCCAAACTTTTCTGTTGTATTTCAGACGGGTGCACTTGCATTTTTTCCCCTTTTTAAGTAAGCGGCTTAACGTTTCCTGGCTGGTGGTAAGCCAGCGTTTCAGCTACGCTCTACCAAAGAAGCAGGAAGCCCTGGCTGACACTTTTTTCCATTCCTCACAGCGGCAGAGAAACAGCAACATTTTGGGGGGGGAAAAAAAAATCAAGAGGTTTTGAATCTCTTACTATTTGGGAGATGAAAGATGTGTCTAGTGGAAGTCTGTGCCTCTGGCAACAGGTTGGGCAAATCTTGTGAGGTGTGCAAGACTTTCTGGGCTGTGGGTGTTGAATAGCCAACAATGCTGCCAGTTAATACTGAAACATGATGAACAGAGCCATATTATTCATTGGAAATTTGCAGAGTGGCCTCTCAGGTTTCTATATGCCTACCTTGAAGAACAGCTCTACTTCCTAATTACCTAACCACCTGACTTTAGGGCTGTTTATTGATGGGAAGAGCAACCAATTTCCTGACTTCTTAAAGCTGAGATTCAGAGGGAAAAACCCAACGTGTGAATCATTTAAGCCTTGGAGCGTTTCAGTAAAAGCGCCGTACTTTGCATCAAAGCAAATGAAAGCTATCAGCTCAGACTAGTCAGCTGCCAAGGAAACACTAGGTTTCGGTTTCCATTCAGGCAGAACCATAGCTTTATTTTATCAGGGCACAGTTACAGCATTTCTGCAACATTTGAATTAATTCATGGCTGAATTTTCAGCTCAAATGCCAGAGCTTATAGTTTTTCCTAGTTCCAGTTAGAACTTCAGCTTGATCTCTGTGTATGGGCTGTAGGTTAAAAAGAAGCTACTCCCTCAAATCATTAACATCCAGTGAAATGTCTATAATTTTTTTTTTTCTTGAATCTACAGTTCTTCAGGACTTGTAAATGTTAAAGAAACTTCACCATGTGAAAATAAAAAAAGTTTTAAACTTTGATTACAGAGAAGTTTGATACTTAGAAGTGGCTTGCTACTCATAATCAGATAAAGACCTTCCCACACAGCTTTAGGAAATGCAGGGTAGCAGTTAGGAGAATAAGGTAATACCCCGTTTTGTAGTCATCTGCTTAATCTCAAACTGCTCTGTATTACACATACAGGCTCAAAAATATTTGATTATAAACGATGATCAGAGGTGTTTTGGGCCCCATTGATTTCTGGGGATTTCTTCATATTTTAGCTGCAAAAAAAAAAAAAAAGTGAAAAAGCAACATGATAAAAGAATTGCCTGAGGTATGGAAACAGCCCTTCTCATACTAGATCTTTTGCTCAAACCAAGTCCCTAAGGATTTGTGCAGGCAGTGTTTTGTTGTGCTACCATGTCTGCCTGTGTTTTCTGCAAATTATTAGGGTTTTGAAACTGGAGAAGGTTAAAAAAAAATATATATTTTCACGGGACTTCCTGTTGTTGTTATTGTTGTTTAGAAAAAAAGTCCCCTTTCTCAGGGAAAGTGAAATTAAGCAATTGTGTGATTATATACTTGCTTTTCTGAATAACTTTTGAATTTATTGCCCAGGTTCAGCTCAACCTGGCAGAGGCTGGGAAAGCTTCAGGGAAAGAGAGTCATAATTTATTTTGCTCATGGACATACTTTTGTGGGATTTTTTCTAAAACTGTTGATATATTTATTTTTTTTTTACAGTATACCCAGCTTTCCATTTTCTTGTTTTACAGGTGGCCGGAGTAGGCTTCATAGACGAAAACTTGGGATAAAACAGGGACCGTGGGACCACACTAAGCCTGTTCAGGTGACTGCGGACGACCTGGATGCAACCTGGATGATTGCCCTGCAGGTAACCGAGGATTTGTGTGTGTCATGAAATGCTTGATTGTTCTGGTTTGCAGCAACGCTTCGTTTTCAGTGCTACGTTTATGTTGAGTGTAACAATGATTCTTAAGGTGTTATAAATCCAAAAGAAAATATTTTGAAAGCATCAGAATGAATAGATTTGATTCAACCTGGACGGGTTTGGGTTGTTTCTCTTGGAGGGCAGAAGACAGCAAAGGGATTACGGGGACACATTCTTGATGTAGGCAAGGAAGAAAAGCTATTGGAAAGGGGCTGTTTACCATGAAGAACTGCACTGTGCCTGCCATTTCAAAGGAAGGCAATGGCTTTCCAAACCAATGGCTACCTAAATGAGGATGGAAAGTTTTTTTTAAACGTGACTGCTTTTTTCTACGCACAGTTTAGGCTCAGGATTATGGGTTTTATTTGTAGTATTTACACAGTATTTTACAGTGTTTCTTTTTTTCCCAAGAAGAATCAAGCAATAAATATAGGAAGCAAATTGAGAAAGATTTCTCTGTAAGGCATATGTACAGCTGAGGTCAGAGCAACAGGGACCCACACAGATTGCAATGGTCCATTCAAAACAGCAGCCAGTGCAGAGTAATTCATGTGCAGATCCTTATTCACCTCTCGGTCTGAAAGAAGCTTGGTTTCCAGTTTCCAATCCATTCTTACTCATTCGTGCAGCTTCTTCACTTTCTGTTGGGATCATATTCAACATACCTTCTTCCTGTCAGTGCCTGCTGATGTCCTAGTGATGCTGCCAGGATTTCTTAGGGATGCTTGGTGGTGGCTGGAGTGACAGAGAGTCAAGGTTTTTCTCCGGCTGGAAAATAGAATATATTTTTAGCATGTGGATATACTATTTTAACGTATGAATATTTTCTTGGCAGAGAGTATTCCCATGCTGTTTTAGTATTATTGGCCAAGAATTTACACCCTAGACAAACACAGGCATGCTCAATGAAAGAATAACCATATTGATTAATAAATACTCTGGGCCCGGCATCTTTTCAACTTTTAAGACATCCGCTCCTGATGCACCTTCCTCTCCTCCGTGCCCAGATGTGGTTACCCACTGTACAGGGTGTACTCTGAAAGCTACAAACATGGGTGTTTTAGGAGGTGGTGTGACTTTTAACACACCTCTGAAACTTCACGAAACAGCCCCTTGCCCTCAGCACTTCTGCTTATTTCACTATGTAATTTCCACTGAAATCTGTGCAAATCAGGTGCTCAGGTATCAGTCTTTCACTCCTGGAGTAGGTAAAGTAGTTTTTTTTTGCATGAGAGGGCCCAAATTCAGTTCCTGCAGAAAGAATAGATTTTTTATTTTTTTTTTTTAAAGAAAAACACATTGATATTTACTGGCCTACTGTATGAGACTTATCAGGAGAAAGATGGGCTTGAAGACAACTCCATACTCTTTTGTGGAAAAGGAAAAGAAAATTTAGGAATGAATCTATGTATAACTGGGAAAATTCCAGCTCGATAAGAGAGATTGCTGCAGTAAAGTTCTCTGAAAAATACCTTCTGTAGGTGGAAGAGGAATTTTTCATAATCCTCTGCTGTGGAACAGGTGATAAGGATTGGTTCAGTCAGGCTTCCTGCAAGACATTAGCAGGGAACAGTTTGGTGATGGAAAAGTGTGCAAAGTTTGCCATGACACATGCGTGAGCCCGGAGCAAGGAAAGCCACAGGGACTGTCCCCACACGAGGTTAGCACCCTCTCCCTACAGCCAGCCTCTGGCTTTCAGCTTGATTTTGCTTTTAACCACAGGAAGGCTGCGCTGCCCCGTGATGGAAGCGATAGCGGACTGGGACTGGGCTGACTGTTGAACCGAGCAGGGAAGCACAGAAAGCTATTAAGACTTAGCAGCCAGCAACATAAGAAACCCCTAAAGAGCATCTGTTTGATCGCCTTAGATTGCAACTAGAAATGAAATCTGATTTTAACTAGATACTGTCTCTTGTGGTAGATTCAAACGTCCTGGCTGTGAAAGGGATTCTGTACTGAATCTGCGGGGCATTGGAAGGCTCTTTGTTTCTTATTAAAGCAGTTTTTTTTCCTGCCAGAAACTGCTGCTGCAAAGGGGTCCTGCAAGCCTGAGCTACTCTGTGCAACTGGATGCACTTGCAGGAAGAGAAATTCCCAAATGATCTATCCTCAATTACATACCTGTAATTTCAAACTGTAACCTCCCCAGCACAGTGGATTTCTCCTTTGCCTGGATTCCAGTCAGGGGGAGTTTTCCCTTCAAAAAAGAAAAGGAAAACATTGCTTTTCTTCAGGCTTTCCCCTTTTCTCCTCGCTATTCGTTTTCACCACCCAAAGCTGCTCACCAGATCCAGCTTCTCTTAGTTCTTGAATTATCTGACCATTTGTACTGTTTCTTGTTACCTCGTATGTGATTGCAGTTCTCTCCTTATCCACAGAGAGGAAAAGCAGGTCTTCTGGAAACAGGAGCAGCAGCCTTTCCTTAGAGTCCTGTAGAAAAGAGGCACTTTAGAGACAGCAGAAATGTTCAGTAACTTCTGCTCAGTGGGTATGTCTCAGCCAAAGGCAGAATATGAAGGCTAATGGCTGTGGCAACACGAAAAACTTGGAGCTGTCTGCAGTGCCCGTGCCAGCCACGGATGCTGTTCTTTGCATTTCTTATTCAGCTTGGATATTCATTGCTTAGAAAGCTGGTAGGATACCCCAAGACGGATAGATGGATGACTTGTCGTTGGTGTTGTTAAGAATAGGTTAGGCCCATATCTGCAATGGAATATTTAGAAAATGTTGATCTTCCTGTGTAATAGGAAGGGGGTGAACGCTCCCTCCCAGCATCTTTGGAGGCTGAGTGCAACTGTCTGGACACATTCTCAGAAGTTGCTTTCAGGGGAAGAAAAGAAAAACCCACTGCATTTCCTTTTGTCTCTTTAACACTGTAGGACTTTGACATAATTATCCTCATGCTACCTTTTCTGTAGCATAATGACACACATGAGCAATAGTCATTAAAACTGCAACACATGTTTTGGGGAAATACACATTATAGCCCCCGCCCCCCTTTTTTTTTAAACAACTGTTCCATGTGAGCCTGAAGGTACACTGATTTTAATCTGTTCAAAGCCACCCACGTATCCGAGCAGTATACGTTACCCCTGTGCAGCCAGTAGCCACTTGCACCATGGTCAAATACTGGATCCTTCCCAGATGCTGAATTGGTTTTCCTTCCCATTTCAGAATGGTGTTGCACAAGAGATGTCTCATCAGCTCCTTTTTCTTCCACTGTTCATCACATGGCACCTTTATTTTTTTATTTTTTTGGGGACAGAGCAAAAGGTCATAAAACTGAAGGTATGAAGTTTTTCAGGGTTAAAGTGTGGTGAAAAAAGGTAATTAGAGGATATGCTTGGAAACTGGGACACCTCTGATGACGTTCCTAGTTTGCTGCAGTTTTCTGCCAACTTGTGTGCTGTAGTTTCACGAGCACCAGCTGAGACAACGAAACAGCTTTAGATATTAAAGGGAAAAATCTCATTTTCCTTCTCCCCCTCACAAGAGGTTGTTTAGGATGTTGGTTTGATTTGAGTGGGAATGTCATGGTAATTCTAAGCACTTTGGGCTTGGCATTTAAGTCCTTTTATTAGGGGATTATCTTTTTACTTTTTAGGTATGTTTTACTTTTCCTCCAAAGTAGTGCTGTCCAGCAAACAGGAGAGTGGGGATCAAGGTGTGCTCGTGGTATTCATGGCTGTGCTCAGCCCTGGATGCATTTCTGCAGTCTGTAATGAATCCTTAGTGCAAGACCACCTGGGCTAACTCCTGCAAAGTTAGCAGGTATCCACTAGCTACAAAAAATATGTGACCTGTAGGGAGCATCAGACATCAGCGGCTCTTGATGGGTGCTCTGGGTAGCACAAAACTGAGGACAGTGAGACACGACTAAGGTACAGGGTTGCCCTAGAGTTTACACCATGCTAGACATCAAGGGCAGCTGGGTGGATGTGTAACGAAAGGGAGACCTTAAGCACACTGACAGTGAATAGCACTAGGGAGGGGGGAAATAGGAGCAGGCTGTCCAGCTGACTCTTACCTTTTGGGAATCTGGGGGCACAATGACATGGGCAGAAGCTTTGGGAGGATTCACTGCATTGCTGTGTCTGAGTGCCCTAAGCCCCAGCGGTAGGAGTGTTTTCAGTGTCAGTGTAATCCTGCCATCTTGTGACTCTTGTGGATGTTGCAGTGTGTTTTGTAAGCTTACGTATTTTTAAGTTGGAGCGACAGCAGGTATCAAAGAGCAAGTCTTTATTTTGTGGCTGTAACTAATGGGAAATTTAAATTTTTTTAGTAGTGTAACAGTTCCATCCCATGAAGAAAAGCAATCAGTAATTTGTCTAAAACCTCTCGTGTGCACAGCGCATGAGCTTAGCGATAAAGCAATGATGGGAGCAAGTTTACTTCAGCGTAGAAAGTATCTACAGCACCTTCAGGTAAACCTGCTGCCCAGTTCCAGCCTGTCTCCTAAAGATCCCCCCCAAACCCTATCCATTTTCAGAGCTGCTACTGTTTTCTGTTTCCGTGCCATTTTCTTTACACCTGTTCTCCTCTGACTTACCAGGAAAGAGATGTTATTGATGGGACTGATGGGGCAGTTGGCATTTGCCATCTTGATTTGGTGCTGGAGGTGTCGAATCCACATGTCAAAATCAGCTGAATTCTGGCAGCAAATGAGCCGGGATTCGATCATGGACCCTGCGCAGAGACACACACATGGCCTGGGCCTGAGGAAGGGTGGTTGCGATCTGCCTTTGGGCCCAGTGGGTGAATTCTGCCTCCCCCGTGCCACAGAGCATCTCTGTAGGCAGACTCCACCTGCACTTTGGCATCTCGTGGTGGAACATGCTCATGTCTGGCCTTTGTTGCTGTTGGTGGCAGATACTGGGCTGGCACTGGGACAATTGGACAGCTACCTTGTTCTAAGTCCAAAGACATCCTCATTTGCCTCCTGTTTAGTTTAGGTAGAAAATTAGAGTAAAGGGGAATGTATACCTTATATTGCCTTTCCTCTGAGGAATGCTAGTTACGGCATTTTGAGTGCAAAGTTGTGCAGCAGTTGTGTTCACCCGTAAAAACTGAGACTCCAAATTCCTTCCATCTATATGTCCCGCCCCTCTTGGCAATATAGCAGGTGCTGCATGTGGGAGCCCAGTCCAGCAAGGCATGGCACATTCTCCGGGAGGAATATCTTCTTCAGTAATCATCCACCTGGCTGCATAGCCCCCTTATCTTGTGCCCACATAGACCACCAGTCCTTGAAGCCCAGAGCAGGGGTATCACTGCTCTGCGACTACCCCAGGCCCCTCCAGGAACTGCCCAACAGGCTTACCAGAAATCTCAAACGTGTAGCTGATGGCACTCACAATCTGCCTCAGGTGCATCCCAGCAAGAGGAAGGAGCCCCTGGTATGGTGAGGAACGATGTTAGGGGTCAGCTGGTAAGAACAACTTCTCTGTCCCACTGCAGTCCCTCTGACACACGGCAGATTGCTTTTCTGCAGGCCGGCTAAAGAATTTCCTAGCTTTTCAGCCTTTCACCTTAAGTAAGTCTGGGACAGATGATGTTCAGCTTGTTGTCTGGAGACATAGGAAATCGGAGGTTTTATTCCTGTTTCCCTACTCATAAAATGACTGTCCTCCTTCATAAAATGCTCTGAGCTACAGGGGTGAGCTTCGCCAATAGACCAAGACCGGTGCTGAAAAGCAGTTTGTATGAGCTAGACACAATTTCATCTGCCTTGCAGCCTCCCCCTCTTTACCACCTGCCCCACGCCCCCCAGCCGTGCCAGAAGAGGACATTCACATTAAGGACAAAGGGGCCTCTCTGCATTTCGGATCCTGTATTTCGTACAGTGATGACTTCTTTTCTGTGTCCTCCTCTTACTCCACCCATGGAGCTGATGGAGGGACTTTGATTTTTATCACCTCCGGTGTGATACAGCTCAAGGATCTTTCTGTAGTGAGGAAGTTTCTTAATTTGGCTCTTTTTTTTCTCACTTTCGGGAGCCACAGACATGTATGAGAGCCATCAGGAGACGTTGGTGTGCTGAGGGCAGCTCTCCTGGACGTGTCTCCTTGGTGCACTGTGCCTGCCCCCTCCTACACCTTCCCTAACTCTCTCTCTCCTGTCACCTCCTGTTCTTGTCGCCTTCTTCGGATGCCTTCTGGCTGATGCCTCAGCTCACTGGTAGGGAGCTGCAGTCCCTGGGTAAACCAGGGACGTGATAAGCGGCCGGCTAAAATTACAGAATATAATATAAATAGAAAGTGGCACTTCTTTTTCAATCCCTGGTGCGGCCTGTTCAAAATAAGCTGAAAAAACATGGTGAATCGTGAGCTACTGTGCTAGAAAATATGCCAAAGCCCCAGTAAAATCAGTGAAGTGTCCCTGTCTTGGCTGGTGGGGTCAGGATATCTTTGCTCCATCTTGAGCCTTGCTCTTGGCAGGGCATCGAGGGGTTAGCACTCTTTTTGCCATGCACATGCTAGAGCTATGAGCAAGGAGATACTTAGGAAATCTGGAATATGAGCGTAGATACACAGACACAAAGGGATTCTTATGCTTTACCTCGTAAACAAATGTCTTCTTTGTGTGATCCACGGAAAGAATCAGCAAGTGTAAGGAGGCCAGCACAACGTAGCGCTCACACATCTCCTGTTGAAATAAGATCAGTTACATCTTTCCTCTGGAACATTTCAGTTTCCTAAAAGGAAATTACATCTCTCCAAACCTCTTCACCTCCCCTTGCTGCCTGACAGGTGTCCGTGCTCAGGAGCTCTGCAGTGTTTAACTGCTGGGCTCTCTGGCACCCGGTCACAGTTTGGCCGAAGCTTTACGTCACTAATTTGTCATTTTTCATCGTCTTGCCTCGAGGTGCTCTCTGAGAACTGGCAAACCAGACCATGGCATTCCTGAGAGACAGCGAGGTTTTGCTGTGTGCATGCAGTCAGATAAACAGGGCTGTGTGGCTAGAGAGGCGTGAGTCCATGGCAGAGCTAGAACAGGTCTCGGTTCCTCCTGACTTCGTCACCACCACAGCAGTGACTGTCACAGTCTGATGGCTTAACCACTTGCCACTAGCACCCGTGGAGATGGCTTGATCGTCACATGGACTAATTTGAAACCGTAGTGACCTTATCTCTTTGGGGAAAAGCGTAAAAGAAACCTCTGACAAAAAAAAAGGGCGTTTTTGTCAGAATGAATTATAAAAAAAGTCATGCTGCTCAAGGAAGCGGCTGTGAAATCCTTTCAGCTCTTGCTGGCACTGGTGAAAAAAAAGTTAAACTTATTGGCATTAATTCCAGGGAAAAAAAAGGTCAAGACAAATTGTGGCTTGGGTGTTGCACTGAGATTTGACAGTAGTTTGGACGGGGCCTGTGAAATCCAAATTTAGCCAATCTTTTCTTTCTCAAGGCAAAAATCCCCTGCGTATTACCCTGTGGTTGTGGTGCAAGGATGATTACCTCCATGTGGTAACTCCTCAGAAAAACCCGGGAGGACCAAACAATTTCCCCGAGAGAGTGGATGTTCGTCCCTTCCCAGCCAGTGATGGGCTGGGTGATCAACAAGTGCAGCAGTTCCTCCCGTGTTCTTCCCCACAGTGCTTCTGCCTGGGAAAAAGCAAAAGCAACAAGCGCTTCTTGTAATCTTACCAGGAATATCCTGAAAAGTGAGACAATTAGAGGTGGGAAAATTGAAACTAGAGTCAAGTGATGCTGATATATAACTAACTAGCTAAAAGAGAGGGAGGGGGTGTGCTTTTTCTGCCCAGACCATGGGAGATTGGGATGTTGACTTGTATGTGTGAATTTGCATAGATCTCTTCTTCTCTCTCTGGGCATGTTCTCAGCAATGGTGATAAAACATGGTCCCAGGAAAAATTCCCCAGCTGACTTGTGCTGACAAACTTTCATGCATGTGGAGTCGTAGAAAGCAAGCTGGAAAACTGTGCGTGGGCCTCAAAACAGACAGGACTGCTGATTATTTGCTTTCAAAACAAAGGGAATGTTACAGCATCTGGCACTTTACTGTAACACAGGACACTGCATCAGGATAAAGCCGTGGTGGGTGAGATAAACGGGGCTCGGATTTCTTCCTTGGTTCTGCATGTGAATCTTTGCTTGCGTGACCCTGCTCATACCTCTTCTGTCTCCGTGGGGGTTGCAGGGTCCTTAGGCTGGAGGGATCCCTCGCTTTGGCCGTCTGAGATGGACCACTTTCTGAAATGGAAGAGAAGATGGAAAGGCATAGAAAGGTACTTGCAAGCGTTGTTTAAAAGAGAGAGAGAGGGATTTGTGCTCAGTCAGCAGACCGATTTATGGATTTCTGACATAATTTTTGTGTATGCTAAAATGTTCTATTTAAGACTTGAGGACCGGCTGGTAACAGCTCAGTGAACTCTAGGGGAAAATGCAGTAGATGCAGAATCAGAAAGCAGGCATGTCAAGGAATAACAAAGCGGAACCTTTGGGAAAGATAATGCTGAAGGCCCCCTCACATTAAACAGAAACTATGGCCTAAATTCATCAGAGCACTTAGACTCCTGGTTTCCTGCTGGCTTTGTGTGGGAAGGATGATGAAGGCACTCTCAGTGTGCCTGCCTGGATGGGCAAGGGAAGAACGACCCCGTTTCCTGGCTTCTGGTGAAATTATGGAAGGAAATGTAGCTCAGCACTTGGCCTGGAGTACAGAGCACTTAGGTGGTATGATAACAGTCCTCACAGATGTAAAAGACCACCAGAAAGAGGAGGGGATTTATTTTTTTCCTTCTGTTTGTGGTAGATAAGGTAGAGACAATGGCCTTACCTGCATTAGAGGTTAGCTACTGGGGAGAAACCATGGCTTGCCTGGGACACTGCCGAACCTTCATCACTCGAGGTGTTCAAGGACAGGCTAGACAAGCATCTGCCAAGCAAGATTTGGGAAGAGCTGAGGCTGCTCCAGAGGAGGGAGCAGGGCTAAGGGCCTCCTGAGCTTCCTCAGGCCTCCAGCTGCCTCCGGCGTGTGACACCGAGTGAAACCTTCTGTTTCCGATGAGACGAGAGCAGTGCTCGCCAGAGCCCCAGGACTTGGCTGTGGTTGTTGCACAAGCAGAAAGAGCGTTACATCCCTGGCAGGGGGGAATATCCCCACCTGCAGGTTCTCAAATGCCGACCCTCTACCTTAAGAGACTGTGACACCTAAGGGGACCTTAAGGAGAAGTAGGCAGGCTCTAGTTAGAAGTGCCTGACATTTAGCGTTACTGTAAATACTATCTAGAAAAGGGGAAGAAGCAAAAGCTCTTTTTTTTTTTTTTTGCTTTTATTTATTTATTTTTTTAAGGGAGCCATTTGGCAAGCCAACACAGACATCAGATTTCAGTTGTCAGCACCTTTCTGTTTGATGGTTGTCACTTCTCACACCCCCAAAACTGCTTCCTACCTGGTCCTGCCTGTCTTCAATAGCTCCGCCTCGTCCTGGCTTGCTCCTGCAGACCCAGCCTGCCTGGCACTCAGGCTGCAGCATCCCATCCTCGGTCACTGGCTCCCCCGTCCCCAGGTGCTGGCTTCAACGTGATGCTGGCAGTCAGAGGATCGCATGAATGTGCTTGAATGGCATCAGTCAGAGTAACGACAGGAGGGGAAGGAAGCACGCATGCACCCTTCCACTTGCTGCTCATTTACATTCTCCTTGTGTTAGCAGCAGCAGCATCTGAGATGTGAAAGCATTTCCTGTTGGTTTTAAACCTCTCGCCCCCCTCCTCGTCTCCTTGGTCCCCCAAGCGTCATTGCTTCCTGCTGAGATGATGGCCTTGATGTGATAAGCATGTGCTGCTCTGTGGTTGTCACCTCAACCAAATGAAAAACGAAAGAGACTCTTAATATAACACGGTTAAATGTGCAAGGCACAGCTGGGGAGGGAGGGAGTTATGGGACCGGTGGGGGGGGTTCTGCTGTTGAGCCCTGGGTTTAGTCTTTGCAGCTGATCTCCCTGCCTTTCTGGAGAATGACTTTGTAAAAAGCTTGGCCGGTTTCTGGCTTGCACCTGTGAGATCAACATTGTTTTTAAAAGGGATGGTTGTTAATGTGGTAGCGGTGGTCTCATTTTCTGTAATTTTTCTGTAGTTTCTGGCTGGCTGCTTTCTGCAGAAGAACGAAACGCATCATTGCTGGTGTTCCAGTTCACACCTTCTCTTTATACCAGCTGAAAAAAAAAGAGCAGGACATGCACAGCACATAGAAGTTTAGCTTTTATTTGCTTTTTATGTTTGAAGTTGTCAAAACCCTCTTGCTCTGTAGTGGCTCAGCGTGTTTATCCACGGTGGTCGAAGAGCTGCACGTGTTAGGTTAGGAGATGGTTTGTTGGCAAGTCTTTTTAGGCAACAAGGCAACTTTTCTTTTGGAGCAACCGAGTTTTTTGGAAGAGGCGTCCATCTCTTTGGTGGGGCTGTGCCCAAAGTAGCTGGTACTGTCCGCGTGTGGCCGCAGGTACCGTCCCATGCACAGCCTGGGTCTGAGCTTCAGGAGTTGCTTCTGGCCGAGGTCCGCGGCATCCTCGTTGTAGAGCAGCACGAAGTGGCAGCGTGTCTCCAAAGGCAGCACGCTCCGGCCTTTCAGGCACTTGTTGAAGATCTCGAGAACCAGATCTGGAAGAGAAGCCTCAGTTACGAGGTGGTCTGAGCACCCCGGGGGCGACGTGCACCCGAGCTCATCGTGTCTGCCCACGAGGCAGCTGCGCACGATGCAGCTGTGTGTGTGGGCCAGGGGGGAAGTGGTTTCCAGCCTGTGATCTGTGGCCTCCGTGGATTATTAAGACAATGAAAATAAGAAAATAAAGACACAGCCCCCATGCTTTTCTTGCATTCGCTTCAGCCCGACTGGCAAAACTTTAGGAAAATGGTAGGGAAAATATTATAGAGCTGTTGACAGTGCAATACAGAACATGAATAACCCCCCAAAATAAATGGAGATATGTACAGCAAGGTAACTGTATTTATGAACGAAAGCATGAGTAGACTGTCACCAATACTTGTCATGCAGAGAGAGATGCTCCCTTTACTGCTTCTCTTTATGCATACGGTGCTATCACCAAAAACCAGGGGCAAAAGGGACCTTGAGGGGCCTCCTGGTGCACCCCTCCAGGCAGGACCAGTTGTAGTTAAGGTACATCGGGCTGCATAAGGGTTTCTTCTGTCTTCGTACAGTTCATGTAACAGTTGTCAGCCGAATTGGTGAGGCACAGTGGGAGAGCTACAGCTGCACTGAGCACTGCTGCGGCTGTGTAAGGCACGTTGCACAAACTGACCTCAGTTCTGTGCATGCAGAGCAACAAGCATGGAGAAAATGTGCAGGTGCACCTACAGGGTCACTTATGAAGAGTTAGTCTTTTGTACATATTTATATAAGAAAGCATTTCTAAAAGTAATTATAACAACAAAAATTAGCCACTTATTTCTTTCTAATGGAAGCATGGCTAATGAGAGCTTAGATTTTCTGGGTCTGCACCGTGTAGAAATTTCAGTGCTTTCCATATGACAAGCACTCAGCAGCAAGATATCTTTATTCCAAGGCTATTTCGCAGCTACAGCTGATATCAACAAGGATCTCCTCTGACAAGCAGCAAAGTGATATCATTATCTGCTCTGGCCACCCTGTGATTTCCTCGCTTACCAAGACTCTCGTAGAGCACAGTGGGGATGATGTCTCTCAGGACTTTGCAGTCGGTGTGCAACGCGGGGTTTGTGTTCATCTCCAGAAGCCAGACCTAGGAAAGATGAACGTCAATCAGGAAAGCGGGCTGGATCCACTCAGAGTCACAGCAATGCCATTTTACTGACTTAGCGAATGCCTGGAGATGTAAGAATACAAATAAATCCCAACAAGATCTCCTGGCACAGAGTGCAGGTAAGACAGCATTTTCAGAAGGACTTGAATTCAATTTTGCATACATTTTGTTACTTGGGAACAACACTACATATTATTTTGTGTTTCCAGCTGATAGTCTTTAGATTAAACTCCTGCTCTATAGGTGTGCAGAGGCACCGTGTCTCTTAACATACTAATTTCTGTAGTGGTTTTGAGTTGAGTTTTTTGAGTCATGTGAAAGTTACAAGGAATCTAGGAATCGTGTTTTGATTTGGGGTGGAAATGGGGTCAGAACCAAGCAAACGGCACTGAGTTCTCAATCAGCGCTTGGACTTGATTTCCTGGGTAAGCTTTGGTTTTAGGTAAAAGCCACAGAAGATACTCATTTTGTGTATCTACACAAGTTTCATCTCTATTTCCCTTTGACATGGCAAAGTATGCAGCTCCTAGCTGCCGAATGTGATGGTCCAGTTACAAGTCTATGTGAAACCAAACAGTTGACTTGAATGTAATTCTGTTTACTATTTCTTTTCCCTGCCATGAAAGAAACTCATCTGTTCACTTCCTGCCTTCGCCATATGGTGCTGCATCTTGTATAGAGGACGTATAGGAATTACTTGATTCATTTTTTCAGGAAGGATATTTAATCATGCAACAGCCCCAGGCTGTTTTAATTGAATTTTTAAAACATATATTCTCTTTTTTTTTCCTTTTTTTTTTCTTTTTTTTTTTTTTTCCCTAAAGCAGCAATGAGTTTGTCTGCAAGTAGCTGTGAATGTGGGTGGTAGATTTTGGCAACGTGATAGCTTTCACTTTGGCACTTTGTTTTTGCTGAGAATAAAATACAACAATAATTTTCGCTTCTTTGAAATACTGTATTGGAACAAATGAAAAGACTGATAAGTGAGGGTGGTGAAATGTCTTGTGTTTTTTTTTCCAGAGGGGAACTGGGACAGCCGCTCAAAAATAACCTGCTCTGCAGATGCCAACAGAGGGCACCTACGTTACATTCATTTTTCTTGGCAAACTTTCTTCTGAGTAAATTTCCTTTTTCCTATTAAAAGTTCATAAGGTTTTCTGCTGACAGACAAACTCAATGAACCTTTATAATTGTCTTGACTAGGTTTTGGTTCCCTCTCCTTCAAAACAAACAAAACTTATGAGCAGGAGGAAGTGTTCGCATCTATCAGACTGCGCATCTTTTACATTGTGCTACGTAAGTGTTTCACAGGTTTTTAAAAATGCTTTCAACAACCAGGACAGGTTAAGAAATGCTTTTTGTTTTATTTTAGGGAAAGCAGAGAGAATAAAGCCAAGATCCAGCATATCCATGTGACTACCTGCAATGTTCATGGGGAGCTGTGTACAATTAAAACACCTGAGCCCCCTCCCTGCATCTGGTATGCAGGTGCCTTGCTTCGAATTTAATAGCAAACACATGGCAAAGGAACCAAAATGTAGAACATCTGCTCTTGACCTCCTAACCGTACTTTATCCTTTTTCTTTAGGCTTTCCAAGTGACGAGAGCAATATTGGTGCTTGGGCAAGCAGTGCTGCTCTGGATGCTTCTGGTGGTGATGAGGTTCCCGCTCCCTGGAGCCCGCCAGCACAACTGCACTTCAAGACATCACAGGGAGGCTTAAAAGCTTTAAATAGTAGAATTTTTCCATAGGCCCTCAAGCAGCATGCCGGCTGCAGCCTCTAAGCGCATTGCACCGGGATCTGAGGTCTCACTCCTTGTTCTTTGTGTAGGGCCAGATGCAGCATGAGCAGTTCCTGCAGAGGTTGGCTGGAACGTGCTCAGAGCCCCAAGCTATCTGCAGCAGGGCTGCCTTGTTCTGCGTTCCTCTAGCAGCAGGTGTCCTGGGGGCCTGACCTCTGGCTGGAGCTTTAAGCAGCACAGAAATGCCAGTCGGAAACAGGAATAAAATAACTTATTCTGCGCCCTGTGTGGAGTAGGCACATCCAGCTCTGCAGCATCCTTGTGGTACCGGGGCGAATGAAAAGCGGTGTCATTCCAAGCCAAGGGACCAGCCCTTCTTTAGCAAGGGATTTGAGAGTTATCTTTGTTTTCTGTACATCTATCACAAATTGGCAAATGGCTTATCTATATTCTGTCTGTTCTTTCGTGATGGATAGCTGAATCCCTTTATGGCTGATGAAAAATTTACACATCTTATCTTCCCAGCATTTCTTTGGAGAAGCCCTTTCGCACTGCTGATGCAATGCTTTCTGAAAACAGGTTCCCTGGGCATTTAAATGACAGTGTCCAAAGCTGTGTAGTTGTATAGGGGCTTGGGCATTTATAATACAAAACAAGGAAGCTCAAAAAAAAAAAAAAAAAAGAGAGAGAGAGAAAGAGAAAGAAACGGTAACAGTAAAACCACATCCATCACTTTTTCTCTCCTCTTCAAAGTACTTTGTTCTTCTCAGCCTTCATACGAACATGCAAAGCTCTACAGAAAGCTGTGGTTTCTCTGCAGGCCCAGCTTTCATGATTTGTGCTTCTGGGAACTCTGAGGCAGGAAAGCACTTTCCAAGGACTGGGCCAGGATGCTGCAGAGTCTTCAAGAATTATTAGGAGTGATGCTGGGGGCATTTGTATCTCAGATAAGGAAGAAGGAAGAGCGTGAGGAGCTCTAGGACAGAACACAAGACCACGTTAAATCAATGTAAAGCAAATTCTGCACATGTCCTCAAATAGGATGCCAGGGAGCATACGGCTGTTGTGTATTACAGGTGGAGAGGGCAGGATGTCAGACCAGGAATTGTAATGGTAACCCACAGAGGACTGAGAGTTCGCTGCACAGAGCAGTGTTAAAAAATAAAAATGTTGGTTTATTGCTCCCCAGTGGAACATGGACGAAGCTATGCTTAAATAAATGCCTACATTTCCACTTTACCCACTCTCAAATGCATGTTCCAGGTTCCAACCGACTCCATCACCACTAAGCATCCAGAAATCCTCCTCATTCTTACGGATAGTACTTGTCAAGAAACATATTTTATTTATCTCTCCCTATGTAAAACGCATGGGGATGTAATGATCTTTAAATACTCAAGTTTTTAACTAGCCAGGTAGGGATTGCCACAATAGAGTGACACTGGATCTTCTATTCTACTTAAAGTTTACACAGCCGGGACTTTGCATGCCAACATTGCAAAAGACAATTGCCTCTGAAATTCGAGAAGCACCACTTTCTGTGTCTTTCCCATTTATTCCTCTTTGCCATTGACTTCCCGGACAAAGGAGGCTATTGTCTGGGCGCTGCATACATTAATTCCATTCTTTCATAGGGTTTGCTGTTCCCACTGCCCTTTGCTGGAATATGTTTGAGTTCCTTTCTGCTTTAGCAACAGCAGAATCTGCCAGATGGCTTTCTGTTATGTTTAGATCAGGTGGGTTTTGAAGGCCTGCCTGCTCTGAAAGCAGCTCAGTCACTGTATTTAGCATTTCCCTTTCTTCTGGCTTTTCTTGCCTGACTTTCATTCACTCTTCACGAGCTTGAGCTGTAATTCTAGCAGGTTTTATAGACTCAGCGGGCTAACCTATTGCTAAATGCTAAACCCACAATGAACGTGGAGGTGCTGATGCTGACATGGAATCGATAATGACTGATTCTGCCGTGTGCCGAAGGCGAGTCCTTTCCTGGATACTCAGCTCGTGTAGATCAGTATACTCCACGTGACATTAGCGGCATTACAAAATCATTTATGCTGGCTGATTGCCTGTCATGTTTGGTTTCTGGAGAGAGAAACAACCTGAGCGGGCATTAAAATTCCAATATGTTTGCTATCAGCTGAGTGGACCTCACGATGCCCGTGCTTCTCAATGTGAACTCCGCTTTACCAAGAAAATTCTGCACAGAGCAGTTTCTGCTGCAGTAAATATTTTTCTTCCCCTCCTGAGCTGTTAATGCCAGCGTTTGTCTGTGCAGTAGATGTGCAGGCTGTATAGGCGCCATGTCTTGATGCTGGACAATGGAATTGGGAAAAAAAAAATAAATCCTGCACTTCACAGCTGGCTGAATGTCTGCTCTATTTAATTCCTAGTGCCAGAGCCTTTGTCAACCATTCTATGCTGCTGGCATTAGACACCCGGCCAATATCATACTTAGTATTTGGCAATATTTTAGTCATACCTTAAAGTTTTCATCGATTAAAAAGTCGCAGCCAATGAGGTCAAAGTAGCCCAGTTTGCGATCCAGTTTGTGCTTGGCCGCCAGGAAGCACTGCAACATGATCTGCTGCATCCTCTTCTGAAAGACAGGGAGCGGGGATAACTGATCAGTCAACGCCAAGGGCACGGGAGTGACTGCAAATCGCTGCTGTCCTCCCGGTTTAGGGACATTTTTTCTTCCCCTGCCTCTAGCAGCGCTCGTCTCTAGACTTGGAAGGCTGCTGTGTTTTAATACTGTATGCCCATCCACTTTGAGTTGATGAAGTCCCCTCTTTAAATTGTTTCTCCAGAAATTGGTTCCTGTAGGGATGTCAGCCCTTGTCCCTTACTCAGAATGAGCTGTTTGTGCAGTTTTTAGTGATGATCTTTAGCGATGCATCGCTAGACTCAGGCTGATGAGATGATGTCTCATGAACTCAGATAATTTCTTTGCTGTGTTTCCTCTGTGAGACAGGAAGATGGTAAGAAATCAAGGCAGCTGAGTCTTTCATCTCTCCTCCGTGAGAGAGCTCAGGCCCTGATATGCTTTTCATGTGGCAAAATTGTGTCAAAAGTGAAGAGAGAGACCAAGCCAGACAGGGAGGAGACCACTGTAAGTGTAGTCCCTTTGCAGGCTAATAGGTCTCTCTGGTGTGTACCTTGGTTTTCAGCGCAGGACCACAGCATTGGGTGAGGAATGTGAAGGACAGAATTGCGTTTTTATGCCAGGATGTACATTCACGCTCTCCTTAACAGCAGTTTACCCATTTTATTAACCACTAAAATTAAACTCTATGTGTCTTGATTTCTGTGCTTATCATCTGCAGGCAAATGGTTACCATGGGACCATCAATACCTCCTCGCTCGGTGCATCTGTTTCCTTAGGGACTCCACTGAATTGAAGGTTTTCCTCCCTGCTCCAGTCACCCTAATTAGGCAGACTCTCACACCATACACTCGCTTGCACTCACAGTAAACACGGTGAAAACCCAGTCCTTGGGGAGGCCGTCGGTTTTCGTGAACTTCTCATTAACGTAGCTGTTGAAGTGCTCCATCCGCCAAACCGTCTCGTCTTTCAGCTGGCTGTACAGGGAGTTCTTCTTCTGCATGTACTGCGAGGCGGGGGACAGAGCAAGGGGAGGGTTAGGTTTCTGGCAGACATCAAAGCACCCCGAGTTTTTCCAAGGATCTGGAGGTGGGAAGAACCCCAGGATCACGTTATTGACGTGGAGGGAAGACAGCCCCTCACCAGCAGATCTAAATCTGAGCAAGTACACTCGGAGTCACTTATAGCACTGCCCCAGAGACATGCCTGACACACGGACAGCACGGAGACAGCTATCCAAGCTCTCTGTCAAAGCAGTGTTTTCTCTGTGTGCATGTATGATGTATCTGGATCAGTGCTTGGCAGATGGGCAGAGGTGTTTTCAAACCATAGTCATGATATTCTTTGGACTAAGCCTGGTTCCAAACGATTCCTCTCTTCCACTGTCTCATTAACCCCTAGGTCAGCTGGAGCTTATCACTCCTGGGGTAGGAGGGGAACGAGGGCAGAATCAACTGTGACTCGAAGCCTGGCCTTTTACCAGCTGCTCCTGCAAATTTCGTTTCCCTCCTCCCAGCAGGAACCTAGGTAATTTATGTTCCGCTAATAAACACCTGTCCTTTGTTTAATATCGCTTGTGCCATGGGATCCTACCCAAGCACCTGAATTCCCGTGTGGATAGCTCTCTACCTGAGCAAACAAACTATTCCAGGAAAACAAGCGGCATACTGATAACAGCATATATTGCAGGAAGCAGCTATAATCTGCTGTCCTGAACTGTGCTCCTGCAGGAACTGTAAAACTCCAACAAGAACTGAAGTGGGCTTCTCTCATAGCTCCCTAATGCATATTTTGCCCATTTTCAGAACACAGGGAGAGGGGCTTTAAAAGCTGACTGTTTTCTCCCTTCCAATTCTTTTCATTCTCTTCCACCAAGGTCAGTCCTAACTACTGAAGTGGCTCATATGAAGGAAAAAAAAGCTCAGGTAGTTTTAAATAAGAAAGGCTTTTATTTCGTATGGCAAGAGGTGGGATGGGAATATGTGCCAAAGCAGTCTTGGTGCGTAAACCTCATTTGAGAAGCCAAGGTGGAGATTTAAGAATGATGGCTCTTGGAGAACACATCTGCATCTTACATCATTATGATTATCACATTAAGCACAGCAAAATCCTTTAAGATCAGCAAAATCCTTAGCCAAGACTAAGGCTCATTTGTGCTAGGTAGCCACAAAGGCTTCTTCTCTACAGATATATGGGAGAAAAATGTCAGGAGGAAGATGTCCAGGGAAAAAAATTGTCAGCATAAGCAGAAAATTGGTCCATGGCAGAGAGTACTACTTCTGTTCAGCCTCCATTTCATGGGTGCACAGCTTTTGCATGCACGAGGCATATTTTCAGCCTTTCAAGGCTTTTTCTGCTTCCCTTCTCTGTAGTCCCTCCTCCCCTTCTTCTGAGCTAAATGCACGTGGTTTACCTGGTTGGTGAGATGAACGGTCAGATCGTCAGACATGGCGTCGTAACTGGTGCAGGTCAGGCGGACATAACCCTGGGCAAAAAACAGCACGTAGGGTGCAGTGCAGGCAATGAGGAGGTAAGACCGGACATCGAACTTCTTCCCTTCCAGGAGCAGAGGCTGGTGGATGTACCTGTGAGGCCATTGCAAGACATGTCACCAACAGGCAGCCGTAATGCACGGCAGTTCAAAGCTCACCCCAAACCCCACTGCCAGTTCATTTTACACTGCAGAACAAAGATGTTTGTCCTTGCTTCAATATTCCTTAAGGTGAGTGGCAGCAGAGGGCGCTCAGAAGAGAGGCCAGAAGTGCTAGGAATGGATTCTGGAGGAACAGAAGCCGTGCTGAGTCTCAGAAGGTAATTAAAGATTTACTAATATTTACTGGAGAATACAGAAATTTTGTCTGAACACAAAGAACCCTTCATGAAGCACCCTTGCTTTTATTGCCAGTCTGATGTCATCTGGGAATTGTTTCCTTTTATCATCAAAGCTTGCTGGATGCCCACACAAATACCAAGAATATGCTGTTAAAACAATTAGTGCTAGCAAACAGTTTTCAAAGGTGCATGGAGTCTCGTTATTCACAGCCTAAGCCAGTTCCTTGCTATTAGAAATCAAGATGAGCACTGAGGTAGGGTAGCTTAAACTAGTCCCTAGTTTAAATAACTTCATGCAAGGCTTTTGTCATGTACAGAAAGGTAGCACCTGGCCTTTTGAAGCCCTGCTTAAATTTTCAGACAAAGGCAAACTCTTTCTGATGGCAAAGATCTGCCTTAAAATGACTGAAGTGCAGATGCAAGATGGACTAACCAGAGGAACAGCCTCTCTCCCACAAAATGAAATCCCGTATGTCGATGGGAAGACGTGGTATAAATATATTAAACACCTACGGAACAAAATAATGCACTGGGGCTAGTATGGCTTGATTAAGCACACTACTCACACGTGGATTCCCAGGCTTCGATCTCTACCTTTGCACTATTCTCGCCTGGGGAGCCCTGCACTGCACCCTCTTGCTGGGCAGGTCTCTCTCTGAGCTGTGGAGCTTGGCTTGAAGGGTGTTGGCAGCAGCAGGATTTTTAAGGAGGAAAATTCCTCGACCTTGGTTAGAGCAGCTTGGTTTGCAGATCCAAATCTGTTCTTCTGCAGAGAGAACGAGTCTGTTAGAGCGACCTGGGGGGTGTGAAACACCGGTATGCCAGTTCGTGGGCTCTGAAAACTGCTCGCTTCAACGAGCGTGTGTATCTGCACACACACAAACATCACTGACGGACATCAGTGGTTATTACTGTGGCTACATTAACGAACTTCTTAGAGGAACACATAGCTATTTAAACTGGTTGCTACCATGATGAAGACAATTCACCTTTGCAAATCTCAAAAAAGGCATTTCTCTCATCTTTTAAGTCCAGGCGAAAAGATTCTGGGAAGAATTCTTCCATCTTCAGTAACCTATGGGAAAATCAAATACAAGTTGAAAACCCTATCCAACATGTTCATTCCGTGGTTACTTTCTGAAAGGATACTTGCAAGACACTTGAGGCTTTTTTCCTTCTTTGCAGACATTTTTTTTTCCTTGAGCTACCTCATTCCATACACTTTCAAGAATATATTTTAACCTTAAGACATTCTCCATATGCTCATTTCTTTTGAAAACTGAGATGGCTGCAGGTAACCATGGTATAGGATTGCCTTTTTTTTTTTTTTTTGTATGGATATGTCAAAAATAGAGGACCAGAGATAGCAATAAACTGCTTTTATATTTACAGTGTCTCTGCCACAAGAGGTTGTGACCTTTCCAGTAGGAGAACGCACCCAAAAGAGGGGAATTATTGCAACCACTATCTTTGGAGACCTGGCCTTTGTACAACTCCAGATATTTCAATATTTAATGTAGGTACTTTGGAGGAGGGGAGATGGGAGGAGTAGGGGGGAGGGTGGGGAGGATGATTTTCTGGACAATAAGGAAAATAAAACACCATATACTTTGTGTCCTGTACTTTTATGCATCCAGAAGAAACTGTTCCTTTGTTTATGTGCACTCACTTTTGCTTGGCATAAGATTTTGCTCAAGGTTCAACTAAGTGAGAGTTCTTACTTGGAATTAGAGCTCCTGCCAACCTTTTTCATCACCCGCTCTTGCTCTCTCAGGCAGGATAAAAGCCCTATCTTACTGGTGAGGACTCTGTTGTTGGGAATCTGGTAGAGAAGCTGTTCACCTGTATGAGGAAAAAGAAAAAAAAAAAAGCTTGTTCTCATTGTCCCATGCAGGAGAACGTGGAGGATGAAGCTGACCTGGTCGCTGCTGACTCTCACTACTGGTGGGAGAGGTGGCTGGGCCCTGGGAAGTCAGGATGCACTGATGGGACCGAGGGTAGAGAGCAGCTCAAAAAGCTGAACGTCAGCACGGCAGAGCTGTTTGGCTTTTAGGGACTCTCCTCTCCCTAGAGATATCCAGGCCTGGGGTGTATGGGGTGACCCATCTTGAGCTCTGCTGCTCTTTCTACACACGCACCGTTCCTTTTCTCTGCTCGCCTGGAAAAGGCCGTGTGGCTGCCCCTCGACGTGGGGCACTCTCTGCATGCAGAGCTTTGCGAGGTGCCAGAGCAGGCTGCTCGCTGCTCCGGTGCTGCAGGGCAGCCTCGGCCCTACTGCTGCCTGCGGGCTCGAATCCACGGAGGGAGGGCCGCCTTTCAGAAGTGATTATGACGCTTTGTGTTTAATTCATTTCAATGGTATCTCTTCTCCCAAAGCTGCTCTCTTGTCTAAAACCCTTTCTTTAATCACCATGGCAATCCAGCTCCGATATCCCCGCCGAGGTCTGCCAACGAGTTGAGGTTACCTGCTTCTCCTACCCCGCAGGTGACCTCCTCCGCCCCGGGAGTCACAAGTCCAGCATGCTCAAGTTTTTCCCACTGCCCTCTCCCACTCAAGACCCAGTGGCACCTCTACCTTCTTTGAAATGGTAATAGGTCTCTCGGCACTTGATCTCACACCATTTCAGTGCGTAATCCTGTCTTCTGTTGTCATAGATACGCTGCCAGCCTCTGCGCTGGCAATAGATGCTCACACTGCGTATGGAAAACAAAATAGCAAAGTAGCCTCCCTTCCAGTAACAAAGACTTGCTTAGCTCCTGTCCCTTGAACTCCTTCCAGTTTTCCCTGGGAGCCTGACCTAACACCCCCAGGAGCCCCTGGGTGGGGGATAAGGTGGGAAACATTAATTAGGACGGCTGCAAGTGGGCCTGTATGCTAAGGACGTTGTGATTCTGCAGCACTAATGAGAACTTGCACCACTTCAGCAGGGTTATTTCAATTAGGATGCGCGAGGTACCCGTGGCATAGGAATGATTTGCATTGCGGTCCAGTCTTAGTAAGGCACCTCTCTGCTGAGCAGCACAAGGAGAGATGACAAGTAGCAATAGAAAAAGCTGTCTGTAGTCAAAGCTATGGAAATGCAGCAAGGAGCGTGCTGTTTACAGCAGCCATTCTGTGCTGCTTGCTGCTGACAACGTCTAGAGAAGAGTGTCAGTACGCTGGAAAGGAAAAGATGAAACTTCTGATCCGACAATTTTCCTTGGGTAGAAATCTCTTCTTATTTTTTTGCTTGTTTTGCATTTAGCACAACAGAATGTTGATCAACAACAGTGGCGCCTAGCTCTGGTGATGATGCTAGCAGATCTGCTACGTGGAGTAGCTAAGTGATTTTTGTTCAGCCCAAACAGAGAAACTTTCATTAAATAAACAGAAGTATTTAGTTTCTTTGCATAGAGATAGCAGTTAGCTATTTTACCACAGCTATTCTTCCAGTAGGTACTTTCCATTTGAATTATTTTTAAACCATTGCTCGTGTGTGTCACTCCAAAAAGACACCAAATAAAAAGGAAGTGATTTGATGCTAATAGCTGATGTTGCGTGCTTTCATATATTGTCACAGTATTCTTCATATGAATCTGCTGAGAGGACCTACTTACAGTCCAGCTCCATTGGATCCACTGATATAAAAATAAGGTCCTGGTCCCTTTGGCACCTCTCGTATCGCTTCTTCTGGCTGTATTTCTCGAGGGCATGCCTTACCACATATTCTGGTCTCGTGAGGCTTGGCTTCATCAAGCTCCAGTTCAGAGGTGGTAGAAATAGCTGCAAAAATGAAAATTGAGAAACTTCAGATGATCTGGGATCTTCTCCATAAAATGCACATGTAAAAAGGCAGCTGCTACAGAATAAAATACTGTAAGGGATCACTTAAATTGACTTTATAGCCATAGCTGGGGCAGTCTTAATTCAGAAATTATTGCGAACGTAACCTGATGGTGCAATCAGGTGGTATATTAGGTGGAAAACTGCCATAAACTGAGCAGAAATCAGCTATAGGAAAGCCTTACAGACTGCCAGGTCTTGGAGTGGGGGGCAAAAAAAGAAGGGCAAGAAAAGCCTTCCGAAAAGTGATAGCCATACATTGTACATTGAAACAGATTTCTTTAATTTTTTAAAGCCAACAGGAATTTTGACGAGCCCAGGATGTGACAGCTCTGAGGTCCCCGACAGGCAGCCACAAAGTGGAATGGCATACGTGAATTGTGGTGACACTGACTGAAGGGGTGGGAATGAAAAACACCCTGCTTCAAATTGGAAACGAATCATGTCAGAGCTTGCCATGGTTCTGTTGCTTATTCTCAGCTCCCAGGGCTCAGTAGCTGATGAATATGTGGGACATAATCATTTTTTCGATACGAAGTTAATGGGATCTGCCTAATCTGTAAAGTGCTGCTGTGTCATTTCTGGAGGAGAGTGAGAGTGCTTGTATCTGGCTTTAGAAGTGGTGAAAAACTTTGACTTGTTGCCCTTCTAGGAATGATAAACCAGGCTGAAAACGTCAGTTGCAGATATTCCTCTTTAAATTTTTTTTCCTGTATAATACACAGCAAATGAACAGCTTATGACTACTTGTATAACTCACATTTGGGTTACTGAGACCCAGATCACTGGCCAGACATCTACGAAAAACATTTAAAGGCCTAACACTTCCAGGGGCTGAGAAGCTATGCCTCCATTTTCTCTTGCATGTGCACAAAACCTTTGCGAGCAGTAGAGCCTGGGAATAGACAAAAAAGTCTCCTCCACCCTAGTGCTGCTCCCCCTGGAACGGGGCGGTAGCAGGGAAGGAGGGAGCAGGAAGCCAGCAGATGACAAGACGGGAGTTATCTACCCTTTGGACTGCTCTTTTATCATTTTCTGTATTACATCCCGTGATTGTTTGAGTAAAACCTACTAACTCAGTGACAAATCTCCTTTAAAGCGGAGCAAAGGTATTGGGCGTTGCTATCGCCCATGTTTTACAAGCGTTTCTTTTATGTCTTCTTTGAGCTCTGCTATGAATGGAGTGCACCAGGTGCAGCCCATGCAGTTTCCCACCAGGCTCACACACGTGGCTCAGTTTATTTTGGAATACACAAAGTCTATTGCAAACTCTTTGAGGCAGGACCCACTTGAAATTTCTGCTTCTACTGGCCACCAAGGGGCTCTGACAGTAAAAGCCCTTAGCGTTGCAAACTACAGCATTCTCCATGCTATTATACTATTATTATGCTAAGTCTCAGGCCAATTAAGTGGCATGCAGGAGAGCAGCACAGCTCAGCTGCTTGCGGCACGTGGAAGGTTGTGCCTCCCCGCCAGCTGCTGGCATCTTCCACCCGAGGTTGTTGCCCTCCTTAGCACCGTGGGGTACCGTGCTGCTCTTGCTACCCTTTAAGATGGGAATGTGAATATTTATTTATCTATTTTTAACATTTAATTGCTTGGTCACACCTTCCGTATGAGCTTACGTCTCTTTTAGCATCCCTCTCCTTGCTTGGATTACTAGGAGATCACCTGGTTTAAGCAGTCCCATTTATCCTGGGACGCGGGCACACGAGCTATCCTGCAGCGACCGCAGTGCTCCAGGATGCTCCTCCATCAGTCTGCACACGTTCGTGTCTCTCCCTCTCTAATCTTTATATAGAGTCCCAGGGGATGGGAGCCTTTTATCTTCTTTGCTGTCTAATTATAATGTCCCGGTGTTAAAGACAAACTTCCAGTTCATTGAATCTGTTGATAGGTATTATTTTAGCATCCCTTCAGCCTTCATCTGCATGTTTTGCACCTTCAGACAGCTAATTGCTAGCAAGGTAAGTAGAGCCAGGCACGCAGGGGGCATTCCTACTGCCTGGCCCTGTCCATTTCACCTCGGGCTGCATGCCCAATCAGCACAGTAAAGCTACATCTAATCATCATCTAATCATCATCGGACAAGCACTATCCTAAAGCTTTCCTTTATATTAAAAAGGTGTTCATTTGGGAAAAAAAAAAAAAGCGTATTTTTACTGCCAATGCATGGAATTCAATTCAACAACAAATACATCAGAAAAACAATAATATTGTTTTAGTCATTGTAAAATTTATGGTATTACAGCCAAATTATCTCTTAATAAAAAATCTTTATTTTTTTTTTTTAGATGAACTGTTTGATACTGGATGGGTTGTGTTTTTTTTTTTTCTTCACGTTTTCAACAAAGCAATTACAAGGTAAGCATAAAATATTTTAATTTCACTAATGTTTGCCAGCCAATATTAATAATTTCAGTCTTGAATTATTTTAGAAGCAAAGCGACTGATTTATATTCACAGGGTTTATCTGCAAAGGTATAAATTATGTGCAGTATGCCTGCAATCATGCCATGGGTTAGTGGCCAGCACATTAGTTGGTGTAGGAAGGTGCAGCTCACTTCATATTGGTATCAGCCCAGACCCTGGGCACAGGATTTGGCACAATTAATAGAACCAGGGGTGCAAGAATCACCTCTGCCAGCTGATAAGGCCCGAGCACGTTGCTGGTTCCTTCCCTGTACTGCAGGGCTGGTGTTCTTCTGCCTCTTGGGGGGCACGGAGGCCATCTCGGGGCCCAGTCTGCAGAAGGAAAGATCGTGGTCAGCCCCTTGGCCAGCGCCACCGGGGGTCTGGGACGGCTGCAAGGGGCCCTCTCCTTATTCCTGTATGCAGTAGCGTCTAGTTTCTATGTACAGCTTCTGGTGGGGGGAGGGGGCAGATTTCCAAGTCACGTCTGGAGGACAGGCCTCGAACATTCACTCCAAACGCCATGAAACAGATGAAAATGGCTGTTGAGCTTATAGCTGGGCGCTGCTGCCATTAGATGACACGAAGAGGTTTCAGCATCTTACTGATAAACTGCTCCGTGCCGTATCTCCGCTGAGATTAGAGAGGCATTCTGCACAGCTACGACTTTTTGCCTTTCAGCCCCTTCCCTCCAGGCCGACACGGTGTTTTTTGTTAACAAAAAGTAGTGGGAATTCTAACCTTTGCTTGGCAGTTTCTAAATGCTTTTGGAGAGCTTTAACTCCCCGTCCTTCCTTCAGCTGGGAGAACTTGCACTTGGCTTCGAGACAGGCCACGAACAGCTCCTAAAGTAAAAAAACGTCCCGTGGTGGGGCAGGTTCGTGCTCCGGAAGAGTGCAGCCTGCCTTCTTTCATTGACTGAGGGGCGGTGGAGCCGCGGCAGCGAGCGGCGGCTCAGAAACCCAACCTGCTGCCGCCCCGCGGAGCTCGAGATGCCATCGCGGAGGTCCAGGCAGCCTTCGGCACTCCGACCACGGGCCGAGCTCCTAGCAACAGCTGCCTGGCTACTGCCGGTAACCACACCGAGGGTTCTGGCTCTAAAAACGCGCCGGGATTTCCACAAACACATGTGGTTTCACATAAAGGCGTCCAACAGCAGAGCTGCTGAGCAAATCGGCGCGGGTGGCGGAGCAGAGCTGTGTGACGGAGCCAGCAAAGCCAGCTCTGCTCCCGAGCGGCTGCTGCCCGGCACGCTTGTGCTCGGTCCTCTGTGGCTCTCCTCGATCTTCTGAAGGTCTTCAGGCTTCACTCTTCTTGTGCCACCTCCAGACAGCAAACTGGGGAGGCTGGTTTCATCCTCCCCACTGCGCAACCACCGATAGGGCAAGGGGTTAAATACCAGAATATATAGACTTTAAATATCAGAATATGTAGACTTTAAATACCAGAATATATAGACTTTAAATACCAGAATATATATACTTCATCCATAATGTGGCTTTCCTGGCAGTTCACGTAGCTCAGCACTTTGTTGGACAGAGTACTGGAGTCGGTCCAGTACTGGGGGAAAGAGTTGCTAACGGGGTAAAATTAGTGCTCTAAATCCTCCTGCTCCTTTAGAGGCAAATCCTTCTGCAAGCTCCTGAAGAGCATCTCAGAGGCCAAAAGTGAAATGCTGAATGCGGCAGCCCTCTAGAGCCAGCCAAATCCTCTGCGTGCCAAAGGCGAGGGTGCTGCATTGCCAATGATTGATTGGCATCATCCTGCAGTGGCACCCGGTGCTGGTGGGACTGGGCAAGGGGCTCAGCCCCAGCCGGAGGGAATCCTACCCATCAGACCTCCCCGGACGTGGGCAGAGCAAGCTGAGGCACAAAAGACCTAAATTCAAACATATGTAAAAAAATAAACAAAAATAAAATAGATACAAAAATACATAATGTGAATTAACTGATGAATACGGAGATTTCTCCTGGAATTAGGTTATTGATTCCCTTGTAAAGTTTTACTGTGCCACTGAGCTACTGCTGAGCTGAGCCTACAATAATCAGGGATTAATTGGATGTAAAGGAAAAGAAAGGGAAGGCAAGAGGAGAATTCCCCACTTCACCCCAAACCTCATAAATTCCTACGTGTGAGTCAATGAGTCTGAGGGTGCTGGGACAAGTGTGGGAAAGGAGCAACTCCATGGTTTTGGGTCCTTCCCCAAAATAAAATCCTAACCAAGCAGAGTGCGTCCATTGCTAGTTTTGTGATGAAATGAACCATTATATGACTTTGGCAAATTACTGTTTCTACAGGAGTCTCTCCCCACTACCCCCTTTTTTTTTTTTTTTTTTTTAATATTGAACTGTCAATTGTCTGAATGCAGTGGAAAGTGGCTAACACAATGGGACCTTGATTTTTTTTCTAGCAGCTGTCGTGTGCTACCAAACTAGCAATAATGAAGGGTTTTGACACTTAACAGAGCCTCGGTCAATAATATAAAGATAGAAAGGCCTATTTAAGTAGCCTTAAATTCCTCTCTAAATACAGATTTTTCTGTCCTTCAGATGTAGGAGCAAAAAAATAGCTTTTTGTGTGACCTCGGCTAGGTATGCAGGAAGAGTTGGGTCATCTCCAGGGTTAACACCAGAAGATAAAGCCTGGAAAGGTCTGCATTTACTGCCAGGCTTTCACACTTTCGTTTGCAGGCACAGCAGCTCAGTTACTGGTCTGCACGGAGAACTTCGGCCACGTCTGCCTGCAGCACCTGAGCTGCTGAAATCTGCTCTGCGAGGAGGGGGAGCCCCGGCCATGGAGCAGCTCCTCATGACTGAGCCCGCAGGGAGGAAGAGTGAAAATCCAGCTAAAAAAAATTAAAAAAATATATATATATATATTATATGTATTGAAATTTCTCATGTAGTAACAGCCCCTCTGACCCAAAAAAAGCAGGGATGGGAAAAGCTGCTGGCAGGTGGGATTTGGCACGGCTTCCATCCCGCTCCGCGTTGGCCCAGCATCCTCCAACGTGGACGTGCCAAGGCAGCATGAATACGCTGGCACTCCTCCCCGGTGTCACAGTGACCTTCAGGAACATTCTCCGCCTGTTCCGCACAATGCCCCAATTAGCTCCAACAGCTCCTGCAGCGCAGGGCAGGATCCTGTCCTCGCCTTACCTTCCACCTTCCTGGATTACCTCTGGTGGCCAACCCGGGCTTAATCTCCCTGGTCACACCGAGAGAGAGAACAGCGTGGGGTGGGAGGGCGGCCGTGTTGCAATCTGCACCACGGCAAATACTTTCAGTAAACGTTACACCCTCTAGGAAATGTTGCCTAATTGCAGAAGGGGAGCGGCCGACAGTTAGGGAGCAAAACGTGGGCTGCCTCGGTTTTCCTCTGAGTGCGGCGCAAGGAAAGGGGAGAGTCATTACCAGAAATGGTTTAAGTATTTATTTCTGCTATGTCTTTTGTGATCCTAACACAGGCGATTTTACATGGACTTTGGACACCTGGTTTCCTCCGTGTTTCTGTTTGAATATATATACATATATATATAAATAATGTGCATTCATTACCAGAAAAGATTTAGTTTTTTATTTGTACTATGTATTTTCTAATCCTAACACAGGTGATTTTACATGTACTTTGGTCACCTGGTTTCATGCCTGTTTCTTTTTGAATATATATATATATATATAATGTGCTAACCTTGTAATTCTAAGAAGGCTGTGACTTCTTTGGAAGGGACGTCCATTCCCCTTCCACCCACCTGCAGGAATGTAACACAGCGAGGCCTCCGAAATCTGCTGAGTTTTATAGAACTTGCCCAATAGGCTTAAAAGTCATTAGAGTAAGAAATAACAGCCCGAGTGATTGTATAATCCTTATTATGCTGGAAAACCAGGCCCAAAAAAATACCGTGCAATAGAAAAGAATGCGTGCTGCCAGCACAAGCAGTTATAGATATGCTAAGACAGCACATGTTTAATTCAAGGTGGTTCTTCTGCCGAAGGGTTTCTGTGACATGATTTGCTGCACAAACAACATTTGAGTCATCTGTTTCGGGAATCACACAGTGGGGCAGCTTGCTGCTGCGTTTTGTCTGTTTAGTGTGTAAAGGCGGGTTGTTTCGGTGCGATCGGCCCATTTGCATTCCACGTTTCCCATCCTGTGGGAACCATATGAGGTTCAAGTATAAGGAGCTAGTCCCTTGGCTATGAAATATATCAAGATTTGTATAAGAAATATTTCTACTATAGTAGATACGATAATACGGTTATACAGATACAATAATAAGGTTATATTTCTTTTCCAAAATTCTCATGAAATCCAAGCTACAAAAGCAAGGTGCGTGGTACTAAGACAAAATTTAAACCCGGTAAAAATTAGAATACTAAATGGGAGAAAATTCCTTTGAAAAATAAATGTTCTGTGTCATTTCTTATGCTGAACCTCAAGGCAAACCACTGAGCCTTGCCCTTCACCAACCAGGAACAGAGAGCTCACAGCCCATGGCCCTAGCACATGCAGCAGGGCTCGGAGGGGCTGCATCTTCCTCCGTAACCAAATTATTTCCCAGAGCAGATGACAGAAGGAAGCAAGGTGCAAGAACACAAGGCAGTGTTTTCTTGCTGGAGAAAACAATTGGACTGCCCGCAGAACACGTTACTGTAGGAGTATCATGCTTTTCGGTGCTTCTTGCTATAAATCAATGCAACTTGAGGATGGAAAACTACCGGTGGTTGGTGAGCAAAGCCTTGGCAGCTCTTCCCCCCCCCCGGATCCTGAGCATCACGGTGCTCGGGGAGCAGGGTTTTCCCACTGGCAAGCTGCTGAGCCGCAGCGAGCGCTGGGGGCTGGAGCCCCGGCCGTGGGTTTCCACCCTCCTGCCGTGGGAGCGGGCGCTATCTGGCCGATCTCCTGCATTCAGAGATGCCTGGGGAGTGACTCATGTGCTGCCGCCTGTGCTCCCCGTGCCCTTTTCCACCGCGAACTGGAGGGTCAGAACGGCGTGTCGCTCACAAAACAATGTTTTAGTAATGCTGGGCGGCTGCTCTCCCCCACCCCGGCACACAAAATAATTCCCAAACTACCTGCGGAGCCGAGAAGAGGTCAAGCCCTTTTTTTTTTTTTTTCCTTTACTTAGTTTTGCATTGCTTTTTCCTAGCAATAATGGTGTTTTTTCACAGAATGTGCTTTTCCAAGGGGCTACAACACCATCAGGGAGGGGGAAGCCCACCTAGGCAGGGCTCGTGGGGCCACGGGCAGGTATTGTCTTGTGTGCAGCAGCGCTGTTGGGTCAGAAAGCATGAACTGCCCTTGGTTCTGCAAGAAATCCACTGTGAGAGTTGGGAAACTCATAAACTCTTCCAGGTTTTTGTTTCTTAACCTATATGATGGGGAAAAAAAAGTATTTAAGTATTGTGGAATTGAACAATAATTGGTAGTTATAAAGTACTCGGATATGCTTATTAAATAATGCATCCTAGTGCCTCCCACCTTAAAGAAAGTTGCAGGCATGGCTTGTATCCATCGTAAGGTATCGCAGGGCCGGAGGAGGAGCAAGAGGAGGCAGCTGCCTGCCCCTGCTCCCACCTCTCACTGCACAGCAGGCATGCGGGCCCCAGACTCGTGGAAATTAATGATTAAGCCCAGACCGAAATCCTGAAACAAAGCCGTGGAGTTAGAAGACAAATCCGCCGGGTTCAGACCCGAAATCCAAGCTTTCTGGCTGGCTGCTGAGGTTGTCTTGTTCCGAGGCCAAGCCAAACCACCTCATCACACCTGCATCGTCGGAGGGCAAATCCTCCACACCGGGGTTTCTCTAGCCAGCTTTATCATAGCGTTAGACTTAATGGGCTTGAGTCTTTTCCAGGCTAATTCTGTGACTCTGTAGCAGGACCAGTTTTCAGCACTGCTGAGCACCTGCAGCCCTGCTCGGGGTCAGGCTTTTGGCCTGAAGTCCAGGGAACTCTGCAAAAACTTCCATGGTTTTCAGCTGGCCTTGTATCAGCGTTTTGAGGAAACTGGGACTATTTCTTGGAAAATGCTCCCCCCCACACACACACTTTGTTGTTGCCGCTCTGTTTTTGTAGGGAGCCCTTCCTGGTGTTTTGCTCTCGTTCCGCTTCGGGGCTGCCACCTAGGGAGGGCCGAGGCGCTGGAGTAACGTTACGTGCTGCCTGAGGTGTGGCGGTGGCAGAAAGAAAGGCGAGCAAGGAAGAAAGCAAACAGCTCTCGTACGTGACTTTGGTCACTTAACGGGGGAGGACGGGGTGACAAGCAGCTCTCCTCTCCCACGAACAGGCCAAGGGCTCCACCTGAGCACGTTTTGGCCGTTTACCTCCTGCCACCTCAGCAGCCTTCCTTCTCCCACCCATGGGAGCGTAAAGCGCAGCCCGCCCGTGTAGCTCATCCCCGACAATGGGAAGTGCTTTGGAGCACCAAAGGCAGGGGCAGTGGGTTGGAAAAAGCAAGGAGAGGCTCTCAGCCAGGAGGAGCGGTGACCCCACGGGCTGAGCTGAGTGCTGTGATGTCCCCCACATCACAGGAGCTGGCCCACCCCACAACCAGGACCTGCACCGCCTCAAGAAAAACAGAACCAGCAGGAAAGGTGTCATACTCCCTGCCTGTGTTTGCTTTTGTTTTTCTGTGCTATTTCTAAAAATACTCTCTCCTTTTCCGAGCTCCTTCCCTTCCCTCCTGTTCCTCTGGCTTTTCCCATTTGAAGAAGTGACCTGTTCTCAGCATCCAGGGGAGATCCTGTGATAATGCCGTGGTCTCCAGGCTTGGCAGCTCCTTTGTACGAGGACCCCATTGCATTTTTTTTTTTTTTCCAGTTGGCAGTGCCGTGATGGCTCTTTGCTGCTGCAGGTGCTTTGCTGCAAGTGGCATGGGAAATGCTGAGCTTCAAGAGCACCGAAACCCACTCCTGTCGGAGCTGTCTCCGTGCAACAGATGGCCTTGTGGAGAACAAAGCAGAGGGCCATTTACAACGAGGAGGAGTGTGCTTTGGCGAGCGCAGGATGTTTGCTCTGCAGCTCGGGGGAACCAGCTGGTAATGATGCAGGACCTCGGCGCTTGGTGCCCATGGGAAAGCGGTGGTGCCAGGCTGCGTGCAAGCCCTGTGCATGTTTGTTTCTCTCTAACAAAAGCAGGAATGCTTCAGGCAGGAGGAGCAGCTCTCTTTCCTGCTCGCAGGGCTCTGCTAACACATCTGCTTTCTGCTCCGCATCATTGCTGAGGCTGTCCCAGCAAGCCAGCACCTCGGTGTTACAGCAAAGCAGTGCTGACCTGCCAGCCTCCATCCTCTGCCTTCCCCCAGACTCTGCCTTCCCCTCATCCACGTGCATTTAATCTTTCAGCTTCCTATCTCCCAGAAACGCCAAATCAGCCACCGAAAGCCCCGGGGCTTGGTGCCATTGCTATGAGACAGGGACATGAGCTTTTGTGCCTGTGCTACACCATGTAGCCCAATAAAGTCCAGCCCTTTACCTCCCACCTGCTTGCCCATGTCATATTGTGCCAGAGTCAAAACCAGGAAGCAACGCAAGGCGATAAGTTACGAAAACCAGCAAGGAGCTGGAGGAACCAGTTACAGGAGAACTATGCTGGTTTACTGCCAGGATGGCCAACGTGCAGAATTCCTAGGAAATTCAATAAGGGCATGGGGAGGAGAGAATGAAAAAGAGTGGTTTGTTTATTTATTTTATTTTATTTTATTTATTTTATTTTATTTTATTTTATTTATTTTATTTTATTTTATTTTGTTTTATTTTATTTTTTTTTTTTTTATTTCTTTTTATTTTTTATTTTATTTTATTTTAATTTTTTATTTTTATTTAATTTAATTTCATTTATTAATTTCATTTAATTTAATTTTTTAATTTATTTAATGTATTTATTTAGGAATAAACTCCTGTCAAGGTGTAACTTTTGCCTGTTGTCAGAGCAGAGGGTCACCATCTATTGGAAGTCTCCTCCGCTGGCCTTTCCTTGCCCTGCTCACTTGATTTATGCAGTCAAAATCCAGAGGAAGGGTACGGGTACGACGCCATCTCGTTAGGGGCTGAAGCCCTGATAAAACAACCTGGGCTGATTCACTAGCAGTGTGATGCAGGCTCTCAAATCATTTGTGGCATCCTCAAAGCTGGCGTCGGGCACCCAAATCCCATAGAATCCGAGTTTGATTTGGGCTCTTGGCTGCCTGGACTTTCCCAAAAAATGCTGGCTGAGAATTTCCTGCTCCACAGCATTACCTGCTGCGGTGTTTTCTTTGGGCTCACACCGCTTTGGGACGCTCTCGTCGCTCGACGTGCAAACCCTTTTTCAGCACCAGGCTGCTGTTGGCTGCGTGTCGTCCCGGTTATTCCTCTCTTGCGAGCTCTTCAATCCCTGACAGGGCCCCATCTGTTGCCGCGAGTTACTCCCGAGTGTGCCTCACACCATCAGCCAGGGCCAAATTTTGATGCCTGTTGTCAGTCGTGATTTGCATAAGCCAGCAGGACCGTCCCATGGAGCCATGCTATTTATATTTTCTCACTGAGCAGCCCAGCAAACCTGAGCATTTATTTGGCAGGGCCAGCCTTTTTGTGGACTGCTCAGAGTGCCTCCTAACAGCTCCAGGTGGTTCCCTTGCAACTTGGCTTCCGTGTAGAGATGCTCAGTTAGCACCCATCAACTCAGCTCCGTCTCATCCAGGATTTAATTACCACTGAAAACATAAAACACCTCCAAAATTGTTTATAAAAAGCACATTTCTGGAATCCTGAGGTCCTGGCCGGGAACACGGCTCAGCTCAGAAGCCACGAGCAGCTTCAGGGTGAGCAACGTGCATGGTTTTATCCCACCCTGCTGTGTGCAGAAGTTCCTGAAGATGGGATATTAATTAGCAAGGAATGGGAGACTGCTCAGCCCCGCCATGGCCATGCCTAAAACTTCTCAGCTCTGATTATAGAAGAATTGCAATTAAAAAAATCTAAGTGTTAAATGCAGGCTGTGCCTAATTCCTTTTTTTTTTTTTTTGCCATACTTCTGCAGTCAGCCCAAATTCTCCGTAGTCTTTCGCTGTGTTAAAGCAACTGCTTTGTTCCCAAGCAGTTCTGGGACAGCCCTGATTTCAGGCCCTGCTCCGAGGGGATAAAAGCCAAAGACGAGGCAGCAGCGCCGAGCTGCACGTTTTTAATGCGTCCTACTTTGCTTTCCCTCTATTTGAGGCCTTTCCGAGGCTCTGCGAGTGGTTATTGAAAGGATAGGCTCCCAGTCATCAAATAGCAGATAGTGAATAATGAGTTAGGCTCCCGCTCAGAAACCCAAACGGGTTTGTTTAAAGTGGTGTTTGGTATGCAAATAAAATTAGCAATCCAAATGAGGCTGGTTCTCCCCAGAGTGTTTGCTCAGCCTCTCCCTGGCTTTGGCTCCCAATTGCAGGGGCCGAGGAAATGGTTTAACGTAGTCCATTAAGTGGTTTGCCTTTGGACACCGAGATTAAAAGGGTACCTTTATCAAATATCGGGCCCTTTGGTTCTCCCAGACCCACCCTGGGGCGTTTTGCTGGCCCAGGGCAGCGGCACAAACTTGAACTTGGAAGTGTGATGCCACGTACTTTTAAAGCAAGTTCAGGATATTTGGGAAAAATTAAACGCTTTGAAAAAGGCAGGTAGTTTGATAAAAGTATATATTATTCGTTAAGCAACTTGTCCCATACTTAAATCCACTCCTGTTGAGTAAAACAACCAAACGACGTGTTCTCTGCGGTCTGAATGTCTTGAACTTTGCTCTTGAATCCGTTTGGGTTGTAACAGTTGTGCCAGGAGGTGCCTGTTAAATTTACTGCCCTGGGAGCTGGCTCCACCTACCTTGCCGAAAATAAACTGACAAAAGAATATGAAAAGAGCTTCTCCTGAGCAGCAGTTTCCTAAGGGGGCAAAGTATTGTGTTTTCAACACCACCTAAGTATCCGAATAGCCAAATACAGTGAATTTCGGGCTGAGATTCTGGAGCTGTAAATGCCCCTACCACACTGAGAACGAGCCTTGGTGGTGTTTGTGCTTTCGTCAGCCTTCAGGTTGATAGGAGCTGTTTTTAACGTACTGAACTTTTTATTGCTCCATGATGAGTCATAAAGAATTTAGAAGGGTTCAAGCTGTTTTTCCGGTTAGATGTTTTGATTCATACAAAATACTAGGAAAATTGAATGCTTTTCCTTTGCCTTTGCTCAGCTACATGTTAGAATTTCCTTTTTTATTTTTGCTTGGTTTTAAAATTCTTGATTGTAGGCAAGGAAAGGAGATGCTGAACTTTCTTTTAAACCCATACATGGCTGTGGCAGTACGTTAAACATTAATCTTAGTAAGTTAAAGCCAAATGAGAAGCCTGAATACTTGGAGTCTACAACAAAGTCTCTTGGTTATTTTCTTCTGCAATTGTCTGGACAAGTTATTTTGTGTGTGCGCCTGAGCCTTCCCAATTTAACATGCAGGTAACACACAGCACTTTGATTGCAATGTGTGCAAGGAGTGTGGGGGAGAAGGGCACGTTGGTCTCGTGAGATGGAGGGTGCAGCATTAATGGACTGTGACATTACACTACAGCAGTATGACAGCAAACAAAGCCAGTTCTGAAGCCTTATGTGATGACGAGCAGTGTTAAAGCATCAACAGTTCCCCTTGTATAATGGGAGGCAAGCAAACAGGAGATGGTTGAGGGATATGTTCAGTAAAATGATGTCCCCAGCCTCATGCTGGGCTTGATCATGTAAAGGCATAAGGCGCTGTTGCCTGATGATAGAGGATGGATTCACATATGGTGTGTAAAACGTAGCTCAACAGACCCCAAGGACCCTTTTTTGTATTCCAGAGCACAAGCTGGAGGCTGGTAAAAGGATATTTCATTTAAATTTAATTTCAGGAGAACCTGTGATCACCTTAGAATGCTAAGCATATCCAAGTGAGGGCTTTGGGGTTTTGGAGGAACCAGTAAGGCTGAAAAAAATAATTTCTACAGTCTTAAGGGCAGTATTTGTCACTGTTTTTCAAAATTTTTAGTATGAAAGTATTTTAAGTCTAAGATTAATACAAGGAAAGCAGGCAGAAATGAAAGTTAAACTTTTTTTCTCCAATATAATATTTGGCTTACAAAGCTTTTTTTTTTTTTTAAATACACTGGTCTCCAAGGCAAGTATTAAGAAGTTGTGCCCTTACCTAGAAACCAGAGACAGCACTGCGTACACTATTTCAAATTTATTTAGCATTTTAAGTATTGCTGAGGATATCATGAGGACCTGGAAGATCCACTTGCCTTGCTCTTACGATTACTCCTCAAGCATCAAAGTGGAGACTGTGCTGAGGAGCTGGCAACATCCCCACGCCGAGCTGGTCTGCACCACGAGGTGCACAAGTTTCTGCTCTTGGACAGCATTTACTGGATTAAATTCATGCATTTGGGAATATTCTTTAGTTTAAACACACAGAAATCTGCATTGTTTCAAAATAAATTCAACACAGAGCTGGGTTGAGATTCAACTGTTTTATTAAACACACAATTAAAATGCTTAAAATTTATAACAAGCTCTAAAGCAGCGAAGCAGCAAGTTTAATATGTAAGATATACACATGCATTTCTACAGCCTGTGAAACCATCTTTCCTACTTAAATCTTTGTGTTTATCCACACATGATAAAATACAGTGACAGTAAATATTCGTCATCATAATTACAGTAATTGGTAAAAGAATACGTGAATGCAATATTAAAGACTACAGTCATACCTTTGGTCTCTGTAAGAATGTTTTATACATACCTACCCTTTAAAATTGACTACACAGGACATTGGACTGGATTTTTTTTTTATTTCCAACTTACCCAAGAAGACATTTTATTAAAAGGGAGGTAGTTCTTGTTTTTACTTCTTTTAAAAATAACTAGCAAAGGGCAGTGCTGCTGCAAGGTCAGATTTATTTCATTTCGAGGAACACCTTGACTCCAAAAACCCACTTGAACATCATGGTGAGCATCTCATGCAGAGAGAAACAGAAACAGGGAAACTTCCAAGAAGAAACTCCAGCTTCTGTGAAATACCAAAGTGTTGGGCAAGGAGAGGCACAAAGAGAAAAGGGAGAAAGGAGTTCAACAGATGAAGTTTAGGTATAGCACAATTAAATGTATAAAATTGACGGGACACCGCAGTATACCAGAGGAAGTAGCACCCTTCCATGAAAGAATTGTGCTGTGGAAAGGGATGTTGCTTGTACCCTGCAAAATGAGACTTGCCAGCATGACTCACTTTCAAGCAGGACCCAGATAGCATCTTCACCGCCTGAGCGGTTTGGGGCAAGGAGATTTCCTAACTGGGAAATTCCTGGCAATGCAGCGAGGCTGCGCTGTCCTAGCTCCCGTGCCTCGGGGCACAGGGTGCTCAGCAGGTGAGGCCGGGAACACGTCCTGCAAACCACGGTGCTGGATGCACAAAAAATCCGACAGCACAAGAAATCCAACAGCTGGCACAGCTCATTGCTGCTTCTCACTACGGGAGGACAAATTTAAGCTGGTAGACGCACGCGGGGAATCAGAGCACTTCTCAGGAAGTCCACCTTCGTTATTGCATAATTAACTATGTCCCAAACAGGTTTGCTGAGCTGAGGGCTTTTCAGACCCTTTTATTTTATGACACTTTACAAAGTACTTTTCTATCAGGGTAGAAATGAAATAGCCCTTATCTGAAGTCGCAGTGTAGTAACAGGACATACTAATCTATTGTTAAGTTTTGCTCATTTAACAAATTATTTCCCAACAGAAGCAGCTGCTTTAACCGATAGAAAATTCAGATGGCAAAATGGCCCAAATTTACCCGGAGAAATTCCCTCTGTCTCAAACAGCAACAACAAAAAAACCTTCACCGTGTTTTCTTTGTTGAGTAGAGGAATAACTCTGTAGGATGAAGGGTAAGGTTCAGGAACTATCAGCTTCCTGCGCTGTGGAGCTGGGAGGTTTCTGCCTTTCATCCATGCTTGCTCTTTGGGCTAAACATTGCCAGGGCAATGGACTTATTTCTATGAAGTCCTTCTCAGATCTACTGGGTTGTTACAACTGTGCCCATCAAACTTCAAATAAATCTGATAATGGGTCCAAAAGTCACTAACGTACAACTAGCGAGTTCAGAAGCCTGGTTTCTTAGGGAAACAAGTTAAAAAACCATACCCTGACCTACCTATGAGTTACGGACATGCACCCTTGTGTTCCCTTGACTTCCCATCTCCCTGTCCCTGTGCGTGCATTGCAGAACACCTCGGGTGTCACCGAGGCAGGCACAGGACCACTGCACTTGGAGGAGCTTTCAGCACAAGCCCGGACTCCATCGAGAAGGCCCAGGCATCAAACTTCACTGCTTCTTCTGAAAAAGGCAAGATTTTGTTCTCCACGTTTCCGTCAAGACGAAGATTTTTGCCGATGCGATTGACGGCATTACCAGACAGTATTAGACAAAACTAGCTAGATCTAACTTTGCCTGGTAAGACAGCAATCAGCAGGCACTCAGGCTAGAGGAAACCACCAACATTAAAGCAATTTTTTCAGATCCAGGACTAAAATGATAGGAAGGGGAAAGGCTGAGAGCCTCTCCCATAGGCATCGGTAACCAATAAATATTTACCTTACAGGCAGCATAGGCACAAAAACACAACCGTTTCCAGTTCACTGGCATGAGGAATAAATAAAAATATTGTAAGGAACTTGCTTCACTTACCAAGGGCTCTGTCCTGCGCATCCATGTTGCTACGAATTTGCTCACCATGCCCATCTCGTGCAGCTCCGGCAGCCGTAGCACAGCGGGGTGCAGACGCACGTGTTTCAGCTGCACCCTAAAGGGCTGTGCCCTCGTTGGTATTAAAACTCCCAGACAAAATTAGGCCCAATGAAGACCAGGTCTTATTTCTAGGATGGTAGGATCAGTACTGCCTGTGGAATTGCTCTCCTGTGAAACTGAGTTAAGTGAGATGAAAATTGGTAGAAGGGGAGGGAGGAAAAGATATTGAGGCCGAGGGGATTTCTCTGGGTTACTCCTGGCTCCCATGACTCACTGTCTCTCTCTCAGATAACACTGAACGGACACTTTCCTAGGCATAAATCATCATGGGGGAGGGCTGGGGAATTTCCCTGGTTCCATTTCTTTTTTTTTTCTTTTTTTTTTTCCTTAAGGTGACATCCCTGTGCATGCCATGGATGGCCAGTTAGTTATCTACTTTTTTATTATTTATTTATTCAACTCCATCCAAGCTTAGTACCCATATTTTGTTTTAAGAAGAGAAGATGGATGGGGGGTGGGTGCGCGCTCCAATTCATCTCATTTAAATGCTTGTTAAAAGCCAATTTGCAGAGTCACTCAAATTTCACACCATTTCCTCAATCCCTTGCGAACCAGTTAATAAGTAACACAGAGGCTAATCACCAAAGAACTCTCCTCTGCTCCTTCCTTCCCTCTCCTGCTTTACTGAGAGCTACAACCTGCAAGGGCAAACACAAAACCGAGCTTGCTCCAGGCAACCAAGGGAGTTAAAGCAGCCGCTTTAAGGGAACAGGCATTGGTTCGTTTTTCTACAATTCCTGTATTGCACAGCAGTTCTGGCAAGGCATCAGACGCCCGGCCTACTGGAAAGGGTTGAAAAAAAACACGTAGAAATTCCCAGTGACACAGGCAGAGCGCAGAATTTGCTTGCATGGTGCTGGGCTACTGTACCCAGTTTATTTGGGAGGGAGGGGATGAACACCACGTGGAGGATGAAGAAAATGCGTTGGTGCTGTGGTTCAAACTCAGACCAGTCCTGGGAATCTGTGTAAAGATCTGGGGCAAGGATTGTGTGTACCATTGCCTTATGTTTCTTACAGAAAGAAGCTGAAAACCAAGGGGTACAACGCTGAAGAACCCAGTACAAGGCCTGTGCGCCACCCCACCCCAAGGCAGATCCCCAAGAACCCCAAAATTTTATGCACTAATGCAGGCACTATGAACACCCCTTGTGTAAGGGTGAATCTCAGCTCGTACAGGGGCCTGCTAATGAGTTCTACACAAATTCTTATTCTCTGGAAGCAGACCATGCCCAAGTCTTCATCTGGATTTGTGTGAAGCCAAAATTATCGATTTATTAACTCCACTGCTCTAGATCATCATCTTGTAAAGGGACTCAGTGCTTTAAATGTGGGATGGAACTGGGAAACATACATAAGGTTCAGAAAGCTCCAGAATTTGGGAGCTTTCCTCTCTAAAGCCGACAGAGCTGGCCTGTTCGGTCCTTTACTAGTGAAGGCAGTGCCCCTCACTCACACACTTTCTCCTCTATCACCCCCAAAAAATTGTTTATACCTGACCTCTGTGCCATCTGAGGGAGCACCAGCTTCTAAGCAACACCTCACCCATTCCCCCACTCACTGCAGCAATGTATTTCCACGTGAGCTGCTCCAGTCAGAATAAATTCTTGTGAGGCCAAAGCTCTTCGTGTTCCTCTGATGGGTTAGGTAGAGCAGGGCGAGCACTCAGTAGTTGTTCCTTGCCTGGGTTAAATTGCTTCGTTTCTTAATGGAATGATTAGCGTGATTAACCTACCAGCTGCAAGCACTGCCTGCAACAGGGCAGGTTATAGGGCTGGAAGTTCAGGGGCCGTTCAACCATGGAGGTAATTGAACTGTAATTGGGAAGAACGACCTTTGCAGCCAGCATCCTGCCCGCACCGCCTCTCACGGGCGAGCTACAAGCAAATCTTTCAGCCTCCTGGCCTTTTCAGCCTCCTGGCCTAGAGCTGTGCAAACACATCACGGCTCCAACCCCGCTGTTGGGAGAGAAGATTGCAGCACTGTGCCTCTGTGGAGACGTGAATTTTGTGTGCTAGAGCCGACGTATGCTGTCACACCTCCTCCACAGCAATAACAAGGCTTAACAGCATCTAACGGAGTGATTTCCAGCAGCTCTGTGGTTGGAAGTATTTATGATTGCAGCTACATCTAAAAATACTCATTAGTACAATAGCCAACGTCCTTACCCTGTGGTCCAAATGTTCCACTTTGGCCTAAATTGTGGCACAATGTCTTTCTGTGAGAGCTCCTCCTGATGCATGTTGTTGTTTGGTTCACCCTTTAAACATCGTTACCAGACAGTGTTAGAGTAGATCCAAGAAATCCAGCACTGTCTAGTAAGATGCCCACAGAGGACCATGGTCTGTCCAGCAGCTGGAGAAATGGAGCAGCTATTAATGATTCCACAGTCTTCGGGATGTCAGTGGTCCATGAAAACTAATGGAAATGGCTTGAGAAAGATTGCCTTGCATCACTGAGCGTGTAAGTAATTTACCAGGTAGGTGGTGGACAGAAGGAAGACACTGGGTACTAAAAGATAACGTGAAAGTCACGGCGGATTTCAGAAGACAAAGTTGATATAGAAGGTTGATTTACTTAAGATCTAAAATAGAAACACAAGGTTAAGTTCCATTTCAACACAGCGTAAAAGCAGGAAGATTTCCTTTGTTTTGTTTCTCTCTTTCCTCATTCTGTCCTCCCTTTTGAATCACAAAAGTACCAGCAGCTTCAAGTCTTTCCAATCAATTAAAAGGACAAACTGAAAACTGGCATACAAACAAAACAGTGCTAAGAAGGGCACAAAAAGTGACAAAGATGGCCTAGCATTTAATACAGGTCATTGCTTTTAGAACAAATACTTTATTGTACTGCTTGGGTTTAAGGGATACAGACAAATTTAAATCTTAAATCAAAGTCACAGGAGGCTTAGGTGTGCAGTTGTTGGTAATGTAATTAAGCGTACTGAATGGTAACGATAAAGATGCAGGGTCGCTGTCTGCTTTATTTTTTTTTTTCCTAAAAGGAGGGGAAGCTTGCTGTAGCACATCATGCAACAGAGAAGGTCGAAATCTAGCCCAGTTCTCAGCCTGAAGGGGTCCCTTATCTGAGAGCTCTGTGCCACTGTAAGGATGCTGGATTTCTGGCTGTCACTGACCCTCTGCACACGCAGGAGATGGGTACCAGGATTTGCTCAGCTCCTTTCCCTGGCCCCTTGGTTGCTGGCTGTACCTCTCGAGGTACTATCGTGCAGTAGCAGGAGAGCTCTGCTCTGAGCTGCTCTGCATAGGCACTGTTCTGCTTCATGCGATATTTATCATAGCCCTAAGACACTTTGTGGATCCAGCACAGTATTTCACGGGGCATATGCAAGCTTTGTATAAGACTCAACAGTAACACAACTCAGCTCATCCAGGCTACACGTCCATGATTTTTATTTTTTTTTTTAAACTTCTGACCAGGTTTCAAGGACCAGCCAGCCTTCACGTGAGGAATTAAACACTGCAGTACAGTGTGTGCCAGTAAGAGACCCTGGGTGGGAAGGGGGGCTGCTGCTGTGCCCTGGAGTGCTTCACACCTGCCAGGTACGCTGAAACACCTGCCCATAACGCCCAGGCCGATAAAAGCATCTATCAGCAACAATAACCTTTCTTGGTGATAGCCATTATACAGCACCTCTAGTATCTGATAACTGGAGGAGTTAAACTTCCTGGATTGCTTTAATTCTCAGAAAAGAACAAAAAGCATCTGTGAACCACTGAAGACAACATTCTCACACTAAGTCCTTCCAGGCTGAGCTAGCTTTTTCCAAGTAACTTTAACCAGTATCACTGATTTATGGAAAGAAACCTCACAGAGTAAGAATCAAGTCCATTGTACCTTAAAGCATATTGTAGTGGCCATCCACTAAAATAATGACTACAATCGGGGAAGGGAAGTTAAGTGTCCCCCGCTCTCTCACCAAAAAGTAATAAATGGAAATAAAAACATATTTATTTTATTTTAATACAGATAACGTATACCTTATTTAAAATTTCAAGGTTTTAAAATAAATGGCTTTGCTATTAGAACATCTTGCTGGAGGACAGAAGTCTAGAGGAACTGATGTGAAAAGGAAGGAGTAAGTTACCATAGCAAAGCTGAAAAAGTAAATTCCACTTTCGATTTCAGGTGTTTGTTTCTTCAATTTTCTTATACTTAGGTGAGAAGAACATTTTGATTTTGAGAGAAAATTATGAGCTAGAAAACTCAAATGTTAAATTTCAGTAAAATGTTTACTTTCATTCTCTTGAAAGCTACTATATCTTGAAAGTAAATAGAAAGAATCTATTTGGAGAAGAGTACTTGCATTCGTCTTTGCTACAAAACTTAACATTTTCATTTGAATGTGTTCTTATCATTGCAGCATCAAACATATGCTATCCTTTATATTCTGCATGATTTTCTATTTACAAGCTCATTCTAAAATTATTTCATATTTCTACAGTAAGGACAACATTTTCATATATTTGCTTTTATCCTTTATTCTAGAACATGAAACATTTCATTATAAATTTAATCATGCTTGGGGAGGCTGGACAGTCAATCAAGCATGGATTTCTCTACTGGCCACTAACCTCTGCTTGCAAATTTGCTGTTGAGCTTTTCCACGTTGTACACGAAACACCATAATCATCATTACCAGGCAGTATTAGAAAAACAGAAAACATCCAATGCTGCCCAGTAAGATGGTAATGGCATCTCAGGATCATGGTCTACAAGCAGTAGATATAGAACAAGCAAGAAAGCCTCATCATTTGGAGAAGGAAAAAGAGGAGGGGGGAAAAAAACACCACCTGCAGCTGTCCCTCCTTTGTGGTTTCAACAATTATCAAATACTATTCATGTGGGAGAGGAGGATGCAACTACATTCTGAAAAATTATCCCAAAAGTACTTGTACAGGTCACAATACACACAGGTCCTGCCTCTTCCCACCATCCCCTGCCTCCCCACGCACACCTTCAGAGCTGTCACTTACCAAGGAGAGTCCTCATTTCTATTTACACCTACTGGAACACACTCACCAGCAGAAAACTGTAACAAGATGGTATTTGAGGTATGGGCAATTACAGCCAACCTTATGCCCTACCTGGTAATGTCAAATGAAAATGGGGGGGAATGCAAAATCCAGGAAGCAATGCAAGCCTTAGGCATATGACTCTTACCTTTCTTCTGGTACCTCCAACCATTTAAGCTTTATCTATTCTTTTATTAAGCAATTAAAGTTTGCTGATCCTTTCAGTCATATTTTAATCAGGTTTATTTTTTTTGCACAGTTGTTACAAAGAAGGAATGAGTGTTTAAACACAGAGGGCTTGGATCCTCTCATTGTACACAATATTTTTGTACGTGTAGATTTTTATGATATTGAAGCATTACATTAAAAAAACACACCTAATCCTCCAAAAAAGCTCTGCAGCACCTAAATGCATGACTACAGTTTCTTCAGCACAAAGAGGCTCAGTGTTGACATTTAATACCCTTACGAAGTCAGAACTGGTAACCTGACAAACACACCTTCCATTGCATTCCAAAACCTGCTGGAAATCTCCATTTCCACCCACAGCGTGGGTACAGGACGGGGTTTGTCATTCCCTCCCTCTGCCCATTTCCTTCTTTACCTGCACAGCTGCTAGGTTTCTCAGCCAAAACCACACCGGGGTGGTTCGTGATGGGGTGCAACAACAAAATGACCTCCAACATTCAGGGAGGCAAGAGGTGCAGCTGAAAGCAGGGGAAGAGACGTTTTAGTTTGGTTCCAGATAACTCCAAGTCAAAAAAGCTAAATTCCTGAACAAAGGGAGCTTGTGTTTTAATTTACAACAGCAAAAACAACCCTTACTGCTTGTATAAAGACTTCTAAGCTGCAGTAAGGTGAAAGCTATTCTCAAACTCTCAGCTGCACAGCAACTGTTTGAACAGCAGGACTGCATTCAGTAGAAAGGTGGAAAAAATAAAGTGAAAAACAGCTGGAGAGAAATGTGATGAAATGATAAATGAAGCTGTTGTTGCAACTAGAATCCCACTGGTTTAAGATGTTCAGCTGTCATGTCATTCTCTACATTACCCAATATTTTAGATTAGTCACTATACTGTACAACACCTCCTCAAGATTCACTTAAGAGCAATTCCAGTCAAATTCCGGTGCCAACAAGTCACATTACAAGAGCTCTTCCATGAGGCTACCCCACACAGCTTTTCAAGTCTTGTACTGTGTGCCATGCCCTTGCATTTGAACAAAAATACACATGATTCCCCCTTCTGTTTCAGAAGGCCAACTTATGAACAGCTAAATAGATCACTGAAAAAAAACAACATAGGGGTGGAGGAAGGGTTGGGGTTGCTTTTACATTTTGTGGTGGTGTTAACAAGAAGACACTGAACACCACCAGTCCCTTGCTAGTAGGTAAGTGTCAAGAAAGATAAAGCTTCCCGAGGCAGCTAACAAAAAGACATGCTCCACTTCACCATTACAACAGAAAGCGTCTTTTCTACATCAATAACATCAAATGAAGGAAGTCAACAAGAAGAAATAAACAATAGCTATTTGTCTACAGTAGCATACATGTTAGTTAGAATAGCAAGAATGTAGGATTTCCATGCAAAAAAACTCAGGTTGTGTTAACAGATCAGGTTGATATGTATCAAAACTGTGCTTGTTTAATATTAGATCAATAGTTTTCTTGACTGACCACAGTTTATAAAAAATAACATGATACTTAGTTATAATTAGGGAGAAAACGTTGAATTGCATCGATTTCATAAACTCCTCAGGGAGGGAAGGTGATGGACACATGTTAGTGGCCTGGGTCAAACCTAAATGTCCTAATGAATAAAACCAGACCTTCAACAGAAAAGGTCATCCAGAAGAGCAGAATCACAGGCCAGAATCTCAACCGACTGCACATTGAGAGGTTGTCACTGTGGATGAAACTTAGTCCGCTGAATGTGTGCTATCATGTAATATGTGAGCGTGGGATCACAAATTTGATTTCACCCATCTAGTTCTGCCCTCAGAAACCACATGGAATTGCCTTTGCTGCTGTGTGGATGGAGTTCGCCAGAGCTTCCTACAACTGGAGGTGCACAGGAAATGTTTTTCTCTGTTGAACTTGGAATAGAAAACACCTGAGATGTCAGTGCTCATAGAGAACACAGAGATTTATCTTTTTTAAGATGTCCCCTTCAAGCTGTAACAGGGCCTTTGCTTAATCTTTACATTTTACACCACGGTAACCTTGGAAAGCTGCCAGGAAACTGTGTTGCCACTTAAAAATAGTGACAGCAAAGGGAGAAATGCATAAACATTTTACATTAGCATGCAAGCGCCCAGCCATTGCCCCACCTTCTCCTGAGATGAGATGGAGGACGCTGCGTGTGTCACAGACCGGTGTCACCGCTCGGGTGAGACGAGAGGTTGTGAAACCTGCGTCCTTGCCTATTTTCTGAGCTCAGCTGGAAAAGGTGCTGAGCCACCCCATCTAGCCTTGGATCAGACTACGTGCCCCTTAGCAGCCCCACCTAGCATTTCGGATGCCATCTCAAAGACGCCATAAGGAGAGTTCAAGGCAATCACCATTTCATTTACGATGCTCTGGGAATCAACCCAGCAGGAAAAGACAACATGATCCTGCTGTTTTCTGATGGTGCAGGAATATTTCAGCCTGATCCAAAACACCTTCATCTGTGGCCCAGCTAGAAGGTAGCATCTCTTGCTTTCATGAGCACAAGAGCAAAACTGCACGAGAAATATACCCTAAGCTAACAATTCACTGCTCCTGGGCTCAGTGGATCTTTCTCAAAGCCCATTTCTTACTACTGAAACCATTCAACAATCTCAGAGATGTTATATGGACCAAGACACATGTTCAAGCCAGAAAGCATACACAAAATGTCATGAACTAATGCTTCAAAGGTATAAAATCCAAATCTTGCCAAGAGATTCAACGGTACACATCTTTCTGTATCCAGAATGTACAAATCAGTGCCAGTGGTATTACATCAGCTCTCACATCTCTCCCACCCAGAAGAGGTGGAGAACATCTAAAATGAAGATATTTCAGTGGCATAGGAAAGCCTTGCTTCTTTCCACAATAGGTGTACACAAAGGGAAAAGGCAGAAGGGAAAGTAAATAAGTTTTTTTTTCAGGGCTTTTTCCTTTAAAGACTCTTTCACCCTCCTGACTTTGACATATTTCTTGATAGAAAAATACCTTGGATGTGTTCAGTGCAGAAGAACCAAGGCACGGGAAGGGTGCAATGACCATGCTGAACCAGCACAAAACAGCAGTCGGATGTGGCAACCCTCAGCCCAGGTGTCCAGGCACTTTTCCGAGGACCCAAAGAGAAACACGGGTGCCCACCTGCCTTTAAAGCTCTGCCATTTCTCACCCTCCCTTCTGCAATTGCGAACAAAAGGCTAAGAAATCCATGACGGGGTGTGCTGCTACAGTCTGCCTGTTCCTAAAGAAATGAAATTGGATCGACCAATTCCCTTCATACACGCTGAAAGACATAAAAAAAAAAGTACCAGTCTTGATTAAATTCACCATGGAAGGGCGAAAGGCCTCAGTCCTATTTCTCCTTTTAGCAATGGAAAAAAGATGTTTTTAATTAAAATCCTTTTGACATACCAGGCCCTCTGCTAACACGTTTTACTAACCATTCACAGCACGTCAGGAATGGCAGCCTGGAGCAGGATTCGACTCTCAGTGTATTATTATGAAGGGACAATAGTATAATATTATACAACCACAGGTTGGAGCAGACCTGCCAAGTCATCCAGCCCTTCCTGCACGCTTCCTTCGCTTCTGGTCTCTGACAGAACTGCTCTCAAGAGAGTCCTGTGCTTGGGTGAGGCCCTAGATTGGGCTTCTGAAAGACCTTGCATTAAACGGGTGTTTTGTAATGTCCTCCAAATCAGTTTTGAGTGAAAACAGGGACTCTGTTGGCGCAGATTGTACCAAGAGAGTATGTTGTTGGCACACCAAGTCAACCCAGCACTTGCAAAGGAGTTGAAACTCCTTCTCAAAGGAGTATCAGAACCATACATCAGTGCTACACCGACTTCCTCATCAGACTCCTCCTAGGGCCTTGTCCTATATTGACTTACACCAGAAAGAAACACCTGAAGATTAAGCCAAGGAGGAGAATGTAGTTAAACAAACAAAAATTCTGCAGCTCCGCACGGGTTTCCTGTATAAGCTGGTACATAGTAACACGCTAAGATGACTACTACAAAGGCACGTATTTCTTAGCTGCATAATGTAGTTCTAACACACAACCCTCATTCCTTGCTCCTGTGTTAATCATTATTCAAGCAGACAATGGCTGGTAAATTTTCTGTTCAAAATTTCATATCATTTGTGGCCTACCCCTCAGCACTGTGCAATGAAAATGGCGTTTTCTGCGGGGAGGAAAAAAAAAGAAAGAAAAAAAAAGAAGAAGAAAAAAAATCTATCATTGTAGCAAACAAAAACGGCGAAACGGTTTCCAGGAAGACATAAAATCTTACAGTGTGCTTTCTGGAACTGTTTTAGAGCTAATCCACTGAATGAATAATAATCTGTTTGGTTTGCCTAACTGCTGTCAATAATGGAATACAGAAAATAGAAAGAGCCTTTGTGTTATCTTCTGCACAACACTACATCTGTTTAACTTTTCCTCCTTAGTACCATAGGCGATGCTTCATATACAAAACAAATTTCAGAAGTGAGTAACAGAAAAAAATATCAAAGGAAATTTATACTTTGTAAAAAATGAGGTGATTTTTTTTTCTGTTGGCAGCCAAAGGGCCAACACCAAACCTAATATCAATTAGTATGAGTTCAGAAAATGATTTTTATAAAAAGTAGCTTAAATGTTTACATGCAATTTTGTGTGATATTTTGATCTTCACTTCATCATGTGCAACCCTGTGCACAGGATGGAAAGAACCTTCATAATTCTTTCTTTTTCCTGCAAGAGCTACCAAAAATTGGCCATGGTTTGAATGTTTTGCTGAGCGTTCCCTAAGGAGGTTACTCGGAGTCACAGGCAATGCTGTACAATCAGCACACCCAGCCACCTGCTCTAGCCAACACAATGCTTGCAACGACAAATTCTCAGACACAGAAGCCCCCAAAAAGGCATGGGCCACCTTTCAAACGAGTTATGGGTCTCACTAACCGGCATGGTCTGCATGAAGACAAGTCAAATGGAAGCATTCACTTCTAAAGCCCACATTTCCCAGATGAACCCTCATTTCACACCAAATCATAACCCTGGATCTTTCTCTTTTTTAATACTAAGTCCAACATGTTTATTTCAGTCTGGTTCACCGAATAAAAATAGTTTGTTAGAAACCGATAGCCTGCTTATTCCTCACTTGACTAATAAGCTAACAATCTTCAGCTCCTATTTTTCTTGTCTGTTTGGAGTGAGACTTTTATTATCTACCAAGCACAAAAATTATTAATATTTACCCCCTCCTCCCCCCCCCAATAAAAAAAGGTTGTAAGCTATGGCACCAGCTTGCTGCTTACATTCCCGCTGCCAGTGAAACAAACAATTCATGCCCACCAGAGGCCTGAGAGTTTTGAGAATTTCTTGTTCCACAGAAGCCTGCACTTGCTTTTAGTACACTCAACACAAGCGTGGTGACAGCACGAAATTAAATGCTTTGTCTCGAGAGAATAGCACTATGTTATTATGTCAAAAGCTGGACAAATCTAAGATGCATCATAAAAGATAGATCTCCAAGCCAATTAATCTAGCATATATCTAATAAATTGAGAAATAAATCCTTTTCACCTTCCTCCTACTCCCCAAGATAGTGTTTTCCAGGTGGGCCTGCAAACAAGGGGAAACTGCAATTCAGTCAGACACAGGATCTTTCAAAAGATCAAGGAGAGAAGGAACGAAAAAGACTGGAGCAGAAGGGAAACATGGAAGAAGGTGCTTGTAGCCTTACCGTTGTGAAACACCCAGGCGCAAAACACAAAGAAACACAATTAAAAAAAAAAGGCAAAAAACACCACCAAAACAACAACAAAATAAATAAATTAATAAATAACAACAACCAAAAAGAACAAAAAAACAAGCCACCACCAAAAACCCCAAGCGCCCCATCTCATTTTTCCGAGTCCTCAATGGTGTGCTTTCTCTGCCTATGCGGTACCCATGAAATATAAAACCACCCTAATGGTCACCCAGGTTACCAACTTCATTTAGTTAATCATCACCACTATTACCAATGTTCAGGCCTTGAGAAAAAAGGAAAGAATGACTGAAGAGGAGTGGAAAACAAGGAACTCAAATGAACTCCACCCCCTTTTTTTTTTTTCTTTAAACATGGTGAGTAATGAGCTCTGTACCTATATTACCTTTCTTTCTCCTCCCCTCTTCTACTTCTTACCGCCTCCCCCACCCGCTTCTCAAGTAGGCAAAGTTCCCCCAGCCTTAAAACAATCGGGTATCAATTAATGGGGTATCAGATATGCCAGGGGGGACACGGAGGTGCCCGGCTTTGCCCAGGCAGCTGCAGGTCTGGAAAGGAATGCAGCTCCAGTGGGGGGAAAAATAACTTGTTGGTTAACCTGCAGGGTGAGCCTTAATCAATAGGCACGGCCCGATGAAAAGAACAAAGCATGTGAAACTTAAGCCTTTATATCTCGGAGCTCCATCAGATAAAAGCTGTACCTGGAGTTGGAAAGGACAGCCAGGCTTAGCTGCAAGCTTAAAAGCATCAGTGCAAACCAAGTCCTGTTTCTGGAGTTCGGATGGCTTATTGATCGGGATTACTTCTGCCACCACCGAAGACTGGAAAGAAAAAAAGTAAGCCCCTAAAACAGACTTATCTGACTCTAATGACAGAGCCATTAAAAAAAAAAACAAAACTAATTAAAGTGAAATGTGCATCCCGACTGTGAAATGTGATTTCCTCGGGCCACTTTCCCCTGCCCAAAATATGGTAAGAACATTCTAATTAACTTGTTTTGCAAACAAAATGTCTAACAAATTAACATCTGATTGCACTCATATTTTATGTCCAATTTACATTTTTGTAATTTGAAATCTCATTACATGCCTTTTTTTTTTTTTAATTAGGAATGTAGAAAATAAGCACTTCAGCTTTTCTCCCTTTTTTTTCCCTCCAACTAAGTACACTAAGAAAACCCTATTTCTTAGACGAGCAAACATTCACACAAAAGGGGAAACCTAGGAGGGTTTTTAAAGTTTAATGAATGTCATATTGAAGCAATTTTCAAACACTATCATTAACTGGTATATCGTAACTGAAGTATATTTTAATGTGCCCTTTCATTCATTTCAATTCTGATTAAATTAAAATCTTTGTTCCACGGAGGATTTTTTTTTTTCCTTTCTAGAATAAAGAAGTTTTACTCCATTTTTATCAGTAAAACTGTGTCAGTGGGTCAGCTTCAGGACCCACACTCCTCTGAACTCATTCCCTGCACAGACCAACATTTCCCTTGGTGCTAACGGGCAGGCTCCAGACCAAAAGAACTGAACCCCTGCTCTGTTGGGAACACCAAATAGCATCACTGTATCAGGCATCTGGTGCTTGATGCTGGTCATCGCCAGATCTCAGCAACTTTTATAAGATGCCAGACTTGGAAGCTGTAATTTTTAGCTTTCCTGAAATGTACTAAAATAACCAGGATTGGGTTCATGATTACACCACGGCTAGTAATTTAATTTTTTCTGAGAAATCTTCACCACGATCACTGCTTGCTGGGCAGAATGGGAAGAGGAGACAGAATTTGGTATTTAGTTAACAGTTTCCAAAATCCTGGCATTCCTATGGTTTTCTACAAGTCTGTAACATTTTGGTTGTTTAACTTCAGTTGCCCATATGCCAAACAGTGTCTTTAAACAGCTCAATTTCTCACTTAGTAATGACCAATGATTCAATAATTAAAATAATTGATTTTGAGAGCCCTTTAGACACCCACAAGCAAAGGTGCGTGCAAAAGTCTTCCATGTAACACCTCCAGCTCTGTGTAGGCACCGAACTTCAGACACCCACATCTGCAAGCTGCAATGCAAGTTAAATTAAAAAAGGGATCAAAGCCAATTAAAAAGACTGAGACCAGTACAAAATTTGCAAAGTAAAAATTAAATGGATAAAACCTCCTAGCTAGCTATTTGTGTACCGACGGAACAGCACGCCATTTTTCAACAGTAATGCTGTTCTCTAAGATTCACGCAAGTGCAAAGTAATCTTCTGTTACAGAGGAGTCTAAAACAAAGCAAAAGCGTCTTTAAATCATGATTCTATCAAGGAAAAAGTTAAGTCATCTGAATTTAAATACTTGCAATTACAGGGAGAAAATATACTTAAAAATAAAAATGAAGAATTAACTGCACTGGAAAAGAGGGGTACATAATTTAGCAGTATTTCACGCGATCCTGACAAAATTTTTCAGAAACAAGCCATTAAAGCTCTTCCTGAAATCAGCTAGATCACACAGCATTTAAATCAGGGCAAGCTCGAGCTCCCTGGTTCTGAGAAGCCAGATCCCCTGGCGTTATTTCGGCCCAGCTCGGTGCCTCGCAGAACTTTCTCGAAGGCTGTTTTACCAAAGGGGTGGAGGGAACGAGTGAGCAAACATTTTCTGCTGACTGCAAAGTGTCTGCAAAGCCAGCCCAGAGCCTCTTCCTGAATCCGGGCAGATGCATTATACAAGAAGCCTGCTTGCTTACAAAACACCTCTTACTCCTCCATCCAAATTTACCACGTCAACAGCATCACCCTCCAGCTGCCGACCCGAGCGGAGAAGCCGAGAAGGGGCTTTTTGGGTACCTCGACTCGATCTGCCCATCTGAGAAAGCGGCGCAGCGACGGCCTCCAGCCCGCTGCTAGACTTCAACACTTCAAAAACGCAGCAAACCACTTTGTTTTGTCTTCTGCCTCTTTGGTGTCCAAGCAGGCAGCGCAAGTAAAGGCTAGTCGCAGCTGGCACTGCTCCCTCCGCAGCGAGAGCGAACTAGCGCGAGAACGGGGAGAAGACTTAATTATGCTCGTTTTGTCAGGCACACACACACACAAAAGCCTCAGGTAAGAAAAGAATAAACAAAACGAACCCAAAATGGCTCCTCCGTGCCATGAACGGAAACCGATGACTGAAGCAGAACGAGATCTCCCCTTCCACCTGAACAACATCGGCGGCTGAAAAGTTCCCAATCAATTTCCTTCACTTCCAGCACAGCAGCTGAGGAATTAATTCTGGCTCCAAAGTAGCAGAAGTAATGAGCGTATGTCTAAAACTAGAGGGTTGGGCATTTTGCAAATGTAATAAAATACATTAAAATGCCAGTTAATTTAAAAACTAACTGAAAAGTGGCAATCGCAACAAAGAAATTGAAAAGGAACCTATAGCATGTTGCATTTTGAAGGGTCACTGTTAGCAGTACCCAACTAGGTGCTTGTTGAAATGCAACAATTCTCTTTGCATAGATCTCTTAAAATTTACACTAATCTCGTTTCAGTCGCCATAAAACTTCTCCGAAGGTGTCTTTTTTTCCAAGCTCTCCATGACACCTCAGTGAAACTGGCTTTCCCCCATGGCTCCCTCCTATTCAGTTTCTTGGTTCTGCTCCTACCTGCCCTGACTGGTTTTGCTGGTTGGAAAATGAACGTTCGAATTCATGCGCCGCTTCCCCCTCCCCCAGAACTGAGCAGACAAAACCTGATCCCTACAACAAAACCCTCTTTAATCTACCTGGGGAGAAAAGGAGGAAGAGAAAAGAGGACAGAGCCCTAAAAAAAAAAGTGAAGTTGAAAGGAGAATTTCGATGAACGTAGGCATGAAAGGCATCAAAGAAGTCATGCTGCATGCTAGGCAGATCATTTTTACCACAGCACCTGGACTCTAAGGCTTACCAGGACCATGAACACACACACATTCAAGTAACTTCAGCGTGGAAGCACAACCACCTTTTCCCAAACCAAGCTCATCAGCCTTCGAGAGGTAACAAAAAGGACGCAATGACCGTCAGGAGAGCGCACGCCAGGGTTTCCATCGCCTGATCTTTCCGTGTCCTGGAAAAGACGAACTCGGAGCGAGAGGCATTTGCAGCGAGATTCACACGAAACGAAGGAAGACAAAAAAAAAAAAAAAATTTTTAAATAAAATACAACTGTACCTGAAAAAAACAACACTTCTAAATCGTATCAGACTATTGAAATAAAATTTAAAAATAAAAAATAAAATAAAAAAAGAAAGCAAAGGATGAAACCACGCATGGCTTTCTTCGCAGCCCAGAGCGCTGTTGCTTGTTTAAGCTGGAATTGAGAAGAGACGGCGAGTGTCTACGGGCTCGTCTTACATGTAGTCCTTCACCCCTCCCTGCGCAGGTGCATTCCTCGCGTCCAACCAATCTCATGGCCTCTAGCTATTAACAGGTGTGTCCTCCGCTCGGGGAGCGGCCGAGCCGGGCCGACTGGCGTGCTGCAGCCCTGCTTTGCACACACTGGCCTCTCCGGGGGCACGCGGGTCTCCACACTGCTGCCGTGAACAAAGATTCAACTATTTATCGAGTTCACGCTTGGATTTGGCGGTGCTGCTCCAAAGTACGTCTCGCACCCCTTCTAGACACCCCTAAGATGTGTGGGAGAAGAACAGAGGTCTACCGGCACCCAAGGGTTCAGGAGGAAGTGGCATTCAATATTGCTGAGACGGCTCAAATGCTTTAGAAACCAACTAATTTTCAGTCGATCAGAATATGACACCCATTGAATTAGAAATCAGATTATTCAGCTGGAACCCTCCTAGGTCACCCAATTTGCAACGGAATAGCGATTACATGGATGGGCTGATGATCGCTTTCCCAAACAAGGGCGACCTAAGGCACAGATGCGAGGACTTGCTGAAGGACTTGCACGTAATTTTGCTGGTAAATTCACAAGAGTTGATAATTTTATTTTTTTGAAATCTTAAGAGCAGCTTGAATCCCATCACCATCTAGTCTTGACATCCAAAATAATTTCAGAAACTGATAAAAAGTCCAGCCACAACTCAAGTCCACTGATACACAAGCTAGCAAGAGCAGAGGCCTACGACTGGATTCCTACATCCAGTCACAGGCACCGTGACTGAAATTACAAAGACCACAGCACACGTCAGCTCAGACCTCTGTGGTATTTACTCCTAGTTTAGCCAGGTAGAAATTCCATTCTCAATGCTGACAAAAGGTCCTGTTTAGGCTACAATCAACAGAGCCATACTTTCCTTTCCCTGTACAAAATGCTTCTGGGATGCTGACAAGTGGAATCTCTTCCATGATAACCTTGTTTTGAAAGTGTTGAAGGATGTAGGAAAGGGGTTGATACAGAACCACTGTTCACTCCTCACTATGATTAATAAATGCACTTAAAACAAAGCCAGACTGTGGCTTTCTTTACGCCAATTTCAGCCCTTTCCAAGGAAGTTTTCAGCGAATTCTCAGCAGTGTCAGGAAAAAAGAAAAACAAGTGAAATGTTTTCTTCTTGTTATGAAGGAAATGCACTCACATTTCCCATGAAAGATGTAGCTAATGAAACAACAAATTATCATGTTAATTAGCCCAACTGGCAGAAGAATTCCCCTAAGACACAACTTATCCCCACAGCTAACTCAAGAGAAACCTTGGAAACCTTTAGTTGCAAAAGACTGATTTCTCCTGCAAGGTGTTATACGATTTGCAGTTTGATTATACTCTCGGCTGTGCTTCAGAGCAAGCTGGCTTTCTCCTTTTCTTCTCCCACTTGCTGGAGCTGTCGCTTCAAGACACATGTTTTTGACTGGGACAAATCTAGCCCACAGCATTTTGGAGAAGAAACTTATGCCTGCAGCATCCCAATCTGCATTTGTGTACCCTCAAAGGAATTTAAAAGTCAAAGTTAATAAATAGCTTTCCAAATACAGGATTTCAGTGTCCAATTCTTTGGCCGGCAGTTAGCACAGATAGCATCTATAATCCATAGGAAGCTACCAACCTCCTAAAAACATATCCCAACGGGATACATGCTCCATGACGTGGGGCAGGGGTGTGTGGAGGCACGTCTCAGTGCTTGTTAACACGCGTGATGCTGGAGTGACATTGGCCACGACACAGGTGGTAAAATCCTGGTGCCAGAGCCCTACATGTTTCAAAAGATTTGTTCACTTTGATCTTTTCAGTTGTCTTGACAGCGATTCAACACCCAAATTAATAAAACTAGCACAAATCTGTCAGCATATGCTGCAACACCATCCTGTATGGCAATATAGATATAGCCTACTTCCACGTTGGGCCATCTGGACACTTAAACATTTATTTGAGATTTTAACCTATGTGAGCATCAGAGTTTTAGATTATTATCTTAGCTGGCACACAAGCAGACATATTTTCTCCAGCATCAGGAAATGGCCAGTACGTGACTTAGGTACATGAATTATATCAGTATATATGAATTACCCCCCTTACTGCACAAGCCTCCCCCTCCTTTTGTAAACAGCATCAACATCTCCATCCTGACGGAGTTACAGCCCAGGACCCACCCCCATTCTGATTTTTTTTTTTTTCCAATGACCTGTCTAAGCCACCCCTAGGTTTGAGCAATGGTCTTTATTCTCCACGTAGCACCAGTCCAAGAGACAGGATCCTTAGGAACTCCCCACAACTGCTCTTTTCTGCCCCCTGTTCGCTTGTAGCTGGCTTCTGGCTGGCCTTGACCAGGCAACAGAGAACTGAGTTTTGTGATGGAATAATGCAACCATATCTTTCCGCAGAAAAAGACAAGAAATGACTGCAAATGAACCTCTCTGTTATCACAACAAGAAATTACTTATTATCTGCAATAAACTGCACTCTGGCCTTGGTTAGTACACAAGGGCCATTTGTTTGCAAACGAAGACTATTTACATATGACATACTTGCTTGATGGTAACGCTAAACACGTCTCTGTCATCTCAGTCCTATCTGTACGTGGCTGTTGTACCTTGTTGCAAGCACACTAGAAGCTTCAGATCAGGGAGACTTATCCAGCATCTGTAATGAGAGAGTTATGCTAATTTTGTTTACAAAATTCTTTGACATCTCTAAAAGATCCCCCTTGAAAACCCCACATATGGTAATGCAACTGACCACTGATCCATCTGTGGAACGAGTCTGGGCTTAGTGTCTTGGATATCTTTCAGCCCATCTGCGCTGTCTGCACACCTTACAAAAGTCATGATGTTAGCTTCAACATATCTGTAAAGGATGTTGTTTTATATCGGAGGAATTGAACCAGAGAGACTAAGAAAACTGAAGTGACTTGCTTGAGATAACAGAGAAAAATGTGTTGTAGAGCCAGAACATCCAAGCTGTTATGTTCCAGCCCACTGCTTTGATTTCTCATACCTTTCTATTTCAGCCGGTACAACTATAGACAGCCAGTGGACTATGCTGCCACATAAGACTGTGAAAATAAAAACAATTTTCACTTATATTCTTCAAAAGTTGTTTAACAGCCTGTTTAGATCAGAGATAGTCCTGTGTCAGCTGGACTCAGAAGTGCCCAAGTTCTCAATAAATGATTTATCGCATTAAGCAGAACCAGCATTTCGTGGCATACATATAATGCAGCAGAGGACTAAGCCATACAGGACCTACTGGTGCTTTATAATGAGCCTCTCATATTCTCTTCTAATGCAGCAATAGTAAACGAGTCTTTTCCCCTGTACGCTGAGGTGAGGCTTCTCAAGGGCTTTATGATCTTTGAAAGCCAAGCTGCTGAGAGATTTCCATCATTCCATGGGCCAGGAAACTAGCTCGGCAGCAGGTACCCCGTGTCAGACTCCGACAGATTCAAATGCAGGTCCAAAACTTCTACACAGATAAATTAACTAATTTGGAGCTTGTGCAAATAGCATTTTCCCCAAGTCTCCAGTCCATACGTGCAAAACCCCTTCTTTGTGCTCCAGGGATGCAAATGCTCCTCCTGCTCTTATAAGCTTGACCCTATCACACCAGTAATAACCAACACGCCAGATAACAACACTGGACTGGACAAACACTTGCCCACTTTATTTATTTGTAACAAGAGATATAAACTATCCTTGAAATAAGATTTAATTCCTGGCACACTGCAATGATGTATTTATGCTGAAGGTGTTGGTTCTGTACTTTATAAATCTCCATGAAGTACACCAGAGAAGACCTTATTACATATTTTTCATCTTTAACAAGATTGACGTGCAGCTTATTACACCTACTACTGCAACGTCCATTTCTGTTGTTATCAGAACAAATGGGCTACATCTGGGCCACGAGCACTTGACAGCAAACCAAATCCTCACATTAATAATTCCTCCTCAGGTAAATGCAGATAAGCTGAAGCACACAGGAATCTTGCCCCAAAAAACCACCCCAATTACGTGTAATTCTACACCACGGGATGTCACTGACACCAAAAGTTTGGTAGGAAGCAAATGCTCAGATAGATGAAAACACACCAACACTGCCTATAGAAGCACGCCCATGGTTTTAGATGGGATAAAGAAAGAAAGGAGGCAAATGCTCCTTGCCACACAGTTCAAACGTAGCATTTATTGTGTCAAAAATAAACATCTCCCATCACCAAACTATCTCACAGCCATTCCTCTTAGCAGTTCGTGTATCTTTTTTCAGTAAGTTCCCATTATGTAGTTCTGGAAATCAGGCTGCCAAGCACGTTGGACTTCTGATCCAATATTACAGCTCTTTTGTTCCTAGCACAGCTCTGCACCGAGGGGTCACGCTGGGGCAGATCCATAAAGGTGCTCACTCCTTTCATCTGCGGGCTGCAGACAGCAGTATCGCTTCCTGCATCACCTCCACCTCTTTCATCTTCGTACCTGCGCTCAGCAGCCCATTGCACAATGTACAGAGCTACAGGCGTGAGATTAAATGCGTGGCATCCCCAACCCGTGTTTGTTTGTGCAGCAAGCGCTCAGCAGCGCTCCCCAGCCCAGCGCCAGGGACGACTGCAGCAGCACACCTTGCTTGAATTACCGAGTTCTGTGCAGATGGGCGAGTCCTCTAAACGGGAGGCTGATACGTGAAACCCAACTGCGTTTGTGAGAGCAAAGTTCAGTGCAAGGCACCACCTGTCAGGTCAGGAATAGGAGTCATAGCAGGAGTAACCTTCCATGTCTTAACAAGTTAAGCAAGCAAAGGAGGAGGGGAGTAGCGTATTGCTCTTTACAGCCTTCGGAGAGGTACAATAACCTGGAGGGACAGCTTGCATGCAATCAAACACTCTGCAGCTAAAACACGTTTTGCCAGTGGTGCTGTGTAAGGTCACGGGTACGTTTCACTGTTTCTTTACTGCTCTGAAGATGACAGAAGTGGTAGGCAGGCAAGTCAGGCTAACGCGTGTTTATTTGAACAGGGAAAGAAAGTTTTATGATCCTACAAGCCTTGCCTTCTGTTTTTCCCTTTTTTGCAAACATACTAACTTAGAGCCAAACATCCAATCTGACAGACTTAAATTACGCTTCCATAGGGCACAAGCTGGTGAACAAGGGATAGGTAAGGTACCCTCCCTACCCTACCTTGCACACACATACAAAAACCCTTTAACCTGGCACTGAAGAGAGCCCCAGGAGAGGCCAGGGGCCCTTCCTTTAATCACTGCACAGCAGCCTTCAAGGGGCCTCGTCTGCGGCGTTGTGGTGGGTATCCCTGGTATAACCAGTTTGTTAACAGCCAGCAGAAGCGTTCCTGCTGCAATCAAAGCAAACAGAGCTAAAACACGAGCCTAATGACAGAACACTTCAAACGATGCAGAGCCCAAGTTGTGAATGAAATGCAGCTCACAGAGCCAGGCCATGGAGCTGAGCCTCGAATAAGAAGTGTCTAGCCTTTTTGTTCACTTTTTCAATGCTCTTTGATCCAATACATTATTTTTGAGAATCCAACTTATAAAAACTTCCTCAAAGCCTGGCTTGCAGAGACGCCAAGCAGCAAAACCCACCCAAGTCAATGAGAAGCCCCGGATTCCCTTCTTCACCACCAGAACGTCAATCCCATATCTACGCTAAAGTCTATACTGTACTCATCAGTGAGTCCCAATCAACCTCATCTTTCCCCCAGGGAAACTGAAGGGAGCCCCTGAGCTCCTGCACAAGGATCTGAACATTTCTGCCTTTCCTTCTGGCAGGGTTGCCTGCCACTCCTCGCTGCCTATTATCAAGTGCAGCAACTCAGCACCTGGGTTTGCCTGGACTCCCATCTGCCTGCTCCCCATTTGGCCACAGTTGAATGAAAAGAAAAAGAAAGAAAGAAAGAAAAAAAAAAAAAGGAGTGAAAACAAAGTCTTTCATCTTCATAGCAGCAAGATTTCAGATCTAAAGAGCTGGGGCTCTCAGCTGCTTTAAATTGAGGGTTATGGCTGCCAACTGCCAATCTGAAGCTGCATATTAGCTTTCATCCAATCCTGCGTTGTTCAGGCCGTAGCTTTTCTTGCCCTTTGTTTCCTCTCGGATCAGTTAAGTGGAAGCAGGTGTTTTCCTGCCCTGCTAATCTCTAGTACATTCAGACAGGCCCAGCAACTGCTCCCGTGTCCCAGACAGGTAAATGGAGCTTGGTGGTCGCGTTAATGGCTCCGCAGAGCAGCCCTGACAAATGTTCTCCCCTTTGCATGCAGTTTCATTTCACATTCTCTCCCTCATCGCACTTCATCTCTATACAGACCTTTGTTCTTCAAATGTGGATTTCTAAAACCAAGTGAGATGTTGAGCTGCTTTGGAAAGCTCTGATAGTTAATCAATCCGTGGAACGACCACGAGCACAAAGCCCGTGCTCACAGCTGAGCAGAAGCACTGCTTCTTTCAGAGCTGTGCAGCTTTAGTGTGTGGGCATGATTCATGCTGGGTGTTGGATTTTAAGGGCCCAACATGCTTTGGTGTCTGGCGTGAACCAAATCCTTGTGCTCAGAGCTGCTGGAAGATGAGCACAGCTGGTGGTAAGGGCAGTTAGGCTGGTACCAGACCACAGGCTGGCCAAGTCACCATGAAACAGAGCTGTAACAGGGCTGCTGGGTTAGCAGGGTCAAGGCTGTCATGAACCTGCAAGAGGTCAGGCAGACATAACCCCAGTACCACAGCCTAAACACAGGCAATAGCTGAGAATCCCACACTATTTTGCTGGAATGATTGACCAACTTCTTCAACCGCTATAGCATCTACTATAGGTAAAGAAAGGCAGGCTGAGGGAAAAGCCAATTAGCTAAGATCACACAAGGAAGAAGAATGGCTTACATACATTTATCTCCACGTGCCCGTCAAGAATTAGCAGCAGCAGCTAAGCTTTCCCAGCTGACACAGTCCAGCAAAGAACCTCTGAACATTGATCTAGTTTTCTTCTCCTCGCCCACAAACCGCATCTTTTCATTAGGGCAAGCAGTATTCCTTTTCCCTTCAGACCAGCTTAATCTGTAATCAGGAACCTATTGGGCAACCGAGTGGCACTGTCAACATCTCTGCCCAGGCACAGATGGTTTCAATTCTGATGTAGGCTTGCCGGTTCAGACGGCAGTCACCAACGGAGCAGCTCTTTCCTAATTGCATCGCGTGACAGTGCAAATACAGCCCTGACTTCACCACTGCCTCGTGCCAGGGGTGAGCGCTACCAGGAGCGGCAGCACCCTCCTCCTGCTCGTGCCTCCCCAGCACAGCCCGTGGTGTGGGGCCGATGGCATGCAGGCATCTGAATCACCAGCCCACGGCACGGCTCCGTGAGTAAGCGTCTCCCTCCCATCGCACTTCCACGGCGTGTTGTAACAGCTTTGCATCTACCTGCTTTCTCGAAACCCTGCACTTGGCAAGCTGACGAAGCCACGGAGGAAAAACGACCCAGCAGCATAATCGCCAAATCCACAGCACGATGCCAAGCTTCGTGATGATCCTTAAATCTGATCCTCCGTAAACCTACAAATGACATGAAAGAAAGGAAACGGTTAATGGCACAGTTCGCTGCAGCCCAATTTTAACGTTTCTATATTAAGTAAATAAAGTTAACATAAAATTCGGGTCAGGAACTATTTGTTCAGGGTCAGGTGACTTCAGCTCGGCTAATCAGGGAGACACACCTTGCCTTTTGAACAATCTTCCACATGAGATCTGTAGTTAAAAACAGGTTTGCTGCAGATCAAGTCAGTGAATTGCAGCACAAATACCCACAAAAACTAGAACAATGGGCATAATTTTCACTCCCCAGAGCATGCAAGCTCCAGATTATAGCAAAAGCAGGCACACACCAAGCAGAGGGAACAGAATCTTACAACTCAGAGACAACTTACAAGACCCAGAACATACCATAAAAGACCCTAAAAAGCAATACACTGTTTAGATCAGAGGAAAAAAATCCACCCATCTGAAAGCTTGCTTACTTCAGACCATGTTGGCTATATTATTACATTCAAACCCTGCTCGCATTGAGGACCAGCAGGAATTTTGCCATCAGCTTCAGGAAAGCACCTTTAGGCCAGCTGGGTTAGCCACCTTCGGTACAACTTGGGCTGGCCGCTTTCGTCCCAGTAAACTTAACTTTGGTACGCAGCCATGGCATTGCTTAATCCTTCATAGCCTTTTTTTTTTTTTAATCTTTCCCACAGAGTTAAAAGCCTTGTTGAGCCTTCCTAGAATTCCTAGCACCACACACAGCAGCTCTCTCCCCTCGGTTTGGAGCAAGGTAGATCTGTAAGCGCAGTACCCTGGCAGCCGACCACTTCTGCCTCTGGGATTGCGTTGTTTTCCTAGATATTGCACCATGAAACTTTCAAAGCCTGTGCCTTCTTAGAGGAAGAGACACCATTTGGACTGATGCAGCATATCCATGCCGAGACTTGACTTCAGCCTTGCTCACCTCCTTTCCTTAGGACAGAGAATATAGTCTACCACATTCTGCTCCACGGACAGGCCCACCTTTGTTCAATCCGCTCACAGAAATAACTCATTTTGTCTACAGTTATTCATATTTCCTTAGCATGTGGTGCTTTTCTCCTTCCAAGGTTATCCATAAGACATTGCCCACCTCACATCCATCATTCCCGTGTAAGTTCAGCTCTATCGTAACAAAAGCAGCAGGGTGCACAGAGGAGGTCACCCGCCCATTCTGATATTGATATATGACCATAATTATACACACACACACATATATGAGCAACTTGAGCTTTTCTACTCCTTCCGTTCATTTTTTGCTGATGTTGATATAGCCTATTGGTTTGGAAACTGGGGTAGGACAAATACTCAGACGGGCCGTATCTCAGCATCAAAAGCTCTACTGAGCTATAAGCATACTGTTGGAACAACTGAGACAGGTACTTGAAGATCTATCAAGCTTGATTCTGAGCTCTTTTCCCAATTCAGATAGTCCTGGATAAGCAAATGTCCTGGATACAGTTAAGCCTTGGTTCACACCCACAACAGAGGCAACTGAAATTGGAAATAAGCACTTCCTGATGTATTTTCTTCTTGTAAATATTTAGAAGCAAACTGGGAGTAAAAATTGACGGATCAGGCCCTTAAGGATTATCTCAAAGCTGCTGCTCTGTGTTGCCAGAATGGCAGATTTTGGCTGCGCTGCTTTTGCACGGGGTGGCCGTGCACCATGGAAAGCACACGCCGGCAATCACTGCTGGCCGTGCCTGCCCGGCTGGCCGTTTATTTTCCAGTGCCGCAGCTAGAAGAGGCAGAAACCAGTCACATTACCTGGCAGACACACACCTCCTTTCTGTGCTTGCAAAAAAGAAGCAACTAAAATGATTTCAAAGCTCTGAAGTTTTACCGATGATAAAATGATGAGGCAAAAGAAATGAAAACTGCTCTGATTTCTGGCTTACTGCATGCAACCATCGCCTCTGACATACAAATCCATGCGGTGCTGAGCAAACATACTGCCTTCATGAGCAGCTTTAAAAATCTTGTTTCCTGGTATTTTTTTTTCACATGAGTCTGATACAACGGCCTGTTGTTTAAAGCAACAGACCGCCGTGTAGCAAAAACAGATCTAACACCCTGATTAACCTCTTGTTTTGAGCAGCAAAGATCAGCTGCGTTTAGCACTGACTGCTAAGAAGCGCTTCAGAATTTGGAAAAAAAAGAAACAAACAACCTGCTTTACCTTATTGGACATGCAATGCTGCTGTTTTATTTTGTGCAAATTATTGCTCTGGGTTGGGCTGAATATGCACATCGATTATTTGATTACCAGCCTTGGGTGAAGACAGGTGCCTCCGTGCTGAGCTGGGGGTTGTATGCTGCGGGCGGAAAGGCTCTCTGCCTAAGTTAGCTTTGGCTAAGCCCTCCAGTCTGTAAAAACAGGCCTAATTCAAGCCTCCAGACTTTTGTTGAGCCAGGACAGAGTTTTCCTAGCACCAGCATCCCTCCTCATCTTCGGGCTGGGCCAGGAGCTGCAGCACTCACCTGCCTTGTGGCTCAGGTACAGCGTCCCCCCACGAAAAATCCAGCGCGTGTCCGTGGCAGGTCCACGTTCATTTTCTCAGCTGAAAGAGCAGACAAAAAGCTGCCGAGTCGCCACCTCTCCCAGGCAGAAAGGGAACCCCCGGAGCAGTGCAGAGAGCCTGGCCTTTGAAAAGGAGGCTTCATGGCAGAGACGGGAGGATGTAACGCAGCGATTCATAAAAAAACAACCGACTAGTACCACCCGCAGCAGCCCAAAAGCATCTGTAAAAATTAGGTTACTTAATGAGCTTTGCCAATCTCTAAACAACATTAGTCTATGAATATGCAGCACAGAGACAATGTCTGGAAGGGTCAGCCATGGGTCGCCGTACTCTGAGCAGCATTTTGCTCGGAGGAACGCGCGTCTGTTAGACCCGAGAGCATCCCACAGCCCTGCTCCTGCTCAGGGCAGCTCGGCTCAGCTTCGCAGCACGCAGTCACCTACTTGTGTGCTCAGGAGACCCAGCAGAGTTTGGGCCCGAATTGTTCCGAAGGTCGCACACAACTCCAGCCTGAAGTTGCCGCATAGCTTTTACATTCGTGTGACAAAGGAATAGGTTTTACGGCGTGAATATCTGGGAACATCAAGCTGTTTTGTGGCAGGTGACTAAACTTCCAACAGTTTGTCAAGAATCTGATGTGAATTTCAGTCTGAACCTGTCATTAATACGAAAATGAAGTTCAGGGAGCACCTAATCTCCCCACAGCAATCCATCTTTTCAGTTGAATGCATCCCTTCCATCTACAGCAACCAGAGACATGCTCATGTGGTGCCACTTGTGCCTTTACCTGGTGGAGCGATGGTCCCATCCTGCTCCATGAAATGAGGTCACGGCACCCCTTCCTGCACCTCTCTCTTGTATTTGAATGCAGGAGTCAGGGTGTGCCGGAGCCACCTGCTTGGAAACAAACGTCAGGGATTACTCATTCAAATCACAAGCAGCAAGGATGTGGGTGACGGTAAGCGCACAACTGCAGAGGAGCCACCAGGCCTGTACAAAGCCTCATTACCACCTCATAAAGTACAACATGCATGCAAATGACAAGGTGTCAGCATTACCTCATGCCAGCAAACTGGGGCACCCCAACCACAGCTAGCAAAGCTTTGAGCTCCGCTTTTATTTTTTTTTTTTTATTTTCAGGGGGTGACAGCAAAGCATCGGATGCCTTTAGGTGCACAAGCCCACGGTACGGGCGGCTGACCCTTGCTGATAGGAGCGACACGTGCACGCATCCGACAATTAACACCCTTGCTCTTATGAAATGCAAAGCGCCTTGGGTTCTCAGGAGCTCCAGGGAATAAAAGTTCTCGGCGTCTCGGCTTTGCTGCTGGCACGGGCAGAGGTCTCCCACCAGCAGGGCTCAGGGGGGCTGACCCAGCCACGGCTGCAGACGTGCAGCCTCCATGGCAAACCAGTGCTCGGCCAGAAACCCTCAGCATCGCCCTGCCTTGCCGGGGCCGCCGGCAGCGACATCACGCTTTCCTTTGTAGACTTGGTTTACATGTAGGAGGATTATTTCCGTTGGGATTGTTTCAACCCTAACCAACTGTTCGGCTATTAAATTTAAAGCAGCTTTCCTATAATCTGTGATACTTGCACCTGTTTACCTGCCGCTGTCCACATTGCTGGCAACCGCACCTGTTTCAGCAGATACAGTGGGCTTAGGTAAGTCCGGCTGATTTTGGAATACTGCAAGAGAGGAACACTGTTCACTGGATGCATCCCCCAGGGTGGGGACAGGACAGGGAACAGGTATCCAAGCACGCCACGGTGCCTGCAAGCACTCACATCGTTTGCAGCAACACATGGGAGCTGTTGGAAAGGTTGGTGCCGGGGCCTGAGTGACTATAGGGTGATGTGAGCAGATACAAAAGGAAGGTGGCCGTGATGGAGCTTCCTTCCTGCCATCCCATCCCTTTTTTTGCAAGTGTACTGGAAAGTGCTGAGGCCCTTGCTGGAATTCAGACATCTACATTTGTAATAAAAATACTTTGGCTTCCCTAGACGAGCTCAAACCATTTCACAGACAGCAAACAGAACAGTCACATACCTGAGAGAAAAAGGGGCTGAAAGACGACGTGAATGTGGTGCTTTTTTAGGTCTTAGAGGGAAGAGATGGCAGCAAAGAGAAAGTTTAAGGAGACACATGGAAGGGCTGCCAGTTATTTCTTCCTACCCCAGATATTATAAAAATAGTGAGGATACCATTCTCATTCTGATTTGTCATGCAGAACTGAAGTAAATTCACCCAACTCAAGCAATTTACATCAGCGTAATCTGATCAGACTTAGATGCATGTAAAGTAGTATTAGGGAGAGTAAAATACATAATCCAAACTACAATAGCCGATCTGATCAAATGCCCACCCTAAAATGTGGAGTAACGCCAAAAAAATTGAATGCGTGGTCAATTATGTTAAGAATTTATCCTTGACGCCAACCTGCCTGCTGACTTCGAGCAGTGTTAGCAAGGCAGCGACACGACAGGACAAACACACGACCTGATACGGTGCCTTTTAGATCTGTTTTACACAGCTTTAAGGTGATGAGTGCATCATCAGGGCAAGAAGTACCAAGGGTTGTCCTCAGAGGGATGGTTAAAAAAAAAAAAAAGGACTAGAAAGAAAACCACAACTGTAGATACAAACATGCTATGCAGGGAAAACAGAAGATGCCAAGACTATGAGCAGTTTCTGAGGCCCCTACAAAAGCACACTGATTAAAGCAAGACTTCAAAAACTGACACGCTAATAGCAGTTCTTGCTCTACAGACATTTATACTTGGTGAGCAGCTCCTCCTGCTTTGTCTCCCCGCGTGAAGAGGGGAGGATGCCTAAGAAAAAAGCACATGGTACAGCTTCCCCAGCACTGCAGATCCATGCGAACTTCTGGAAACTTAGCAGCCAACATCTGAGCAAACTGGCGTTTGAAAAACCAGAGATCAACTTTGCATGGATAATTCAAATGAGGAAACCAACCAGCGCTTCGCTGACTGCACGCATTTGAATGCCAAATAATAGGACAATAAAAACACAAACTAACCAGCCTAACCTGGTAGATCCTGGGAAATTATAAAGGAAAAAATACTGCAGGTCATCACCAGTGACTCAGCAATAGGACCCTGATGCACAGTGACCCTTCTACAGGGTCTTACTTGAGTGTTTAATGGTGAAGTTGGTTAGAAAAAAAGGTTTCTTTGTGTTTAATCAAATTCTGTGCTTCAGAAGTGATGGTTCTCTTTCCTGCTCCAAGTGGGGAATATGTGCTTGTACCTAACTGTAGGGTCTCTATCCCCACTGAGACTTAATATCCCATCATTTCTCTGGTCATCGAGAACTTGATAAGACCTAGGAAAATTATTAGCAAAGAGGAGGCTGCAGCTACATCTCTGCAGACCTTTGAGAAACGCACGCTGCCATGCTGAAGACCATATTTACTGTCCAGACAAGGCAGTAATTCCCTAAGTAGGGCTTCTGGCATAGCCAAAATGCACCCGGGATACCAGGAGACGTTGTCCTGAGCACACACCTGGTGGTTTCGTATGCCATCAGGCAGCACGGCGTGCTCCATGCGTGCCCGGGCAGGCGAGAGCTGCTGGTGGGAGGCACATGGAGCTGGGCACGCTGCGCTCCCGGCTGCTCCCCGCACACCTCTCCTCCTGATAGCTCGGGAATCCATCTGGATGGAGAGCTCAAGTCCTTCTGGTCTTCCTGGAAAGCCACGGGCAACTCCAGTATCTTGGCTGTATCTTCCTGGAAAAAAAAAAAAAAAAAATCTAGTCAGGGAAAAATCAAACACTCGGTACAAGGAATCATGAAGAAATAAGAACCGTCTGACCTGGTGGTCTATGTATGGCTAGAGCCAAAGCGTCTATTAAAGTAAATAACAAGGATTATTTTTTATGTTAGGTTAATAAGAGCAATAAGAATCTAAAACGAAGCTCCAACAAGCTGGAGGTCTAGTTAATTTTACAAATTGCATGTTCAGTACCAGAGATGCGCTTAGCAAAAGCTGCACAATAGGAGACCGGTGCTGATTTTTCTTTCCCATTAAAACAATTTATTATTGTAAGGGAAATGGTATCTCAGTTCTATAAACCTCAAAACGTCAGCTTGCCCCAAAGACATTGCACTTAAGGAAAACCTGACCTACTTTTCTTGTGACTTGGACTTGTCATTCTAGGACTCTGGAACACGGCTATTTGGAAGAGGAGCTGTCTTTAGACCTACATAGTAGCCTTGGTTCTAGACTCCACTGGAAGCCTTCTGTACTGTCGTGGAAATCGCTGCAGGAACTAGAATGATTGTCTGTCTGCCAACACGGAAAATCCCTTCAGGAAGGAGTATCTCCTGGTAGGTAGCGCTGCCACAATTCTTTAGCACTGGGACACTCCAAAAAGGTCTAAACATCACATTTCTCTACACCAACCTCCTCCAAGTGGTAGCTATTTAGAAAAAGAAATGCATCGAAAGTCTCCAAATCTGTAGCTAAAGGAAAAAAAAAAAATAAAAGTGACAAAATTATCCGTAGCCCTAATTTAAATCTAAGAAAAATGAGTCTGCCCACCCATAAAATGAATAAAAATTAAAATCTAGCTAGTTCATGTGATTGTTGGCAGGGAACATGAAAGCTTGAGATGAAAAATGCTGCAGCAGCACAGAGCACTGTCATTTTACAGGGAGCTTCATTTGACAACACCATCGGGGGAAGGGGCAGGGGAAAAAAGAAAAAAAAAGAAGCTTTCCACAAAGCAAAAAGGAGGCAAACTGTGCCTTTGTGACAGCTGGCCTCATCAGCGGCATTACATTCAGAAAGGAGGCAGGTATTATTCAAGAGACAGCAGTGCAGGACTGGCAGGAGATCAGTAGTCAGCACAGGAAATGTTTTTTTGAAAAAATCCTAATTACGGCTCTTCTCTCCCAGTCTATCCTGTGCTGCACTGTAATTACAGGAACAAAGCTGCAAAGGGGGCTGTTTCTCAAGGAAGAAGTTGTGATACAGACACACGAGCAAAATCCAAAATGTGTTTACAGACGGTGGGAGCTGTGCCCACACAATCGAAGCTGAGAGAAGAGAGACAAAACCAGACAAATAAAGAAGCAGGAAAGATACAGTGACATCCTGTGTCTCTTTCTCCATGGTAGCTGTTTTTGCTTTTTTTGGACATTTTTAAACTGTACATAGCTCATTTTTCTCTCTACGTCGGAGGGAACGGAAGGGACAGAGGCATGAGAAGGAGAATACAAGCCACTCCATCACTCCTTAAGCACGTCTTCTTGTGCCAGCTGAAGTCTAAACACACTGAGGTTGATGCATGTATTTAAGCACACCTTTTATTATGTCTAACTCCAATGACAGGTAGGATTCGGACAGGTTTCACATTACGGACATGAAAGAATACTGAACGCCCACAGGAATAAAGCACAGAGGACCTTGGTGCTGCACAAATCCTTCGCAGCATCCTTCCTCAAAGCCGTATTATAGAACATGGAGCACCCCATCCAGACATCACCCCTCACAGTCCTTCCAAATTTACATCTACAGGACATCATATACATGAAACCTGACTCAGCATGGGAATCATAGACATGAGACCTGACTCAGGATGTTTCCCAGTGGCCACCATACAGGTCATTTTCAAATTGCCCCCAGATATCCATTCTACAAGGCTTCCCTTCCCATGACCCATCCAGATTTCTGCATCTTGCTGGGCTCAAAACGTTGTGTAAAGCCCCAGTCCCCATTTCCCACTCCTAGCAACACTGCTCCTGCGCCTGACTTCACCTGCAATAATTGGTCTCTGAAGGACAAGAAATGGCAGCGACTTGTGCTGGGTTGCAAGGTGTGGGAATGGAGGAAATTAACACCGACTCTTTTTTCCATCCCAGTGAATAACGTGATTACTGGGGAGGGAGAGGAGGAGGGGAGAAGGGCTGAGCCTTACATCAGCTGTCAGATGGGGTTTAATCTTTTTTTTTTTTCTTTTAAAGCAAGCAGATGGGGCGACCATTACTTTCACAGCCTGCCCCACGCAAACATATATCACAGCAGCTTCTGCCAATAAAAGAGGTAAATAAAGTGTTTCTTAAGTCATCAGCACTCTCGTGTAAAAACAACAACAAAAAATATAGGCAAAAAGTAGGCAGTGGTATAACCCCAAATGATGCCAGCGTGCTGAAACAGGATGTTCTGGACATTAGCTGCACAGGTCAATAAAACAGCAGAACCGAAGCAATCAGTCACAACGCATCTTTTTTTCCACCTGTCAAATAATTACCGCTTCCACCTCATTTTGAGTCTCATTGATTGAGGTACAAACAACCTTCCTTATGCTGCTGCTTGCTCAGAGCTGAGCTTTTTTTTACGAGAACCACTTGAGAAGCCAGGGTTATCGATGCAGCCTCTTATTTTCCTGACAACAAGCTGCAGCAGGCACACAACTGTATGGGACCAGCTTTGCTACCTGGTGTAGCTACAGAACCCCATCAAGCTTTCAGAAGCAGCTAGACTCGTTGCCTTAACTTGTCTTTAGTATCCCTATACCAGTAAGTACAGCAGCGGACAGGGCATTTCCATCCTGAAAGTTTTTTTGGGGGGAAAATCTTTTATAGTAAGAGCAACCAAAGTCAGCTGATAGCAAACAGAGAGATAGCAAGCGCTGCTTGGAAACTCCCCATTTTCTAGTGATCCCGTAGATACTCCACAGGGAGCAAGCCAGAACACAGAGATGCAAAACCCTCTAAACGCAAGTGTTTAGATTACTATTTCCTGGAGGGAAAAAAAAGGGGAAGGGATTAATTTCATGAATGTTGTCTTTCTTGTGAACCACTCACCAAAACTGCTCCCAAACCCTTCATGGTCAGTCCTGCCCTTGCTTGCAAGAGGACTCGATTCAAGACTGTCTTTGTTTCCTGCCATTTCGTTCACACATTATACCCAAACCACTGCCAGTGCATGAACATGTGCAAACATCAGCCTCTGGTTGAAGCTGGTGTTTCATAGCCTGTAGGCTTTTACTCTGTACTTAGAGTTCAGCCCATGCAAGTATCAATTAAATAAACTATGCCAGTAGTCTCACTGTTCAGGGCAACTTCTTATTTCTACACGTAATGAAAGGTCTGTTCACAAAAGCGGAGTATTTAAGGTTAATAGTTTTTGTCATTTCTTATAAACATTATCATATTTCCCAGAATACAAGTGCATCCATTGAGTGCATTTTCCCTTCTGTCTTAATTAGATCAGAGCAGGCACACAACCAGGGATAGCAATGGTATCCAAAACACATTATTATTAGTACTGCAATGGTACTGAAACTCTAGACATTCCCTAGCCAGGAAAAAATAAATAAATAAATTCAGGCACGTAGAATAGGATCAATCAGTTCACAGGCCAGGTGAAGATACATATTCAGTTTTTAATCTACATTTTCATTAGTTGCCAAGTTGGTAAAACAGGTAGCATGAGCAAATGCCACAGCAAACATGCTCACAGCAAACATTGTAAGTCTTCTAGTCTTCTAAAGGTGCGAGGAAATTAAATCCTGAAACATCTGACAGATGACCGAACAGGAAAAAAATGTAAGGGAGAAAAGCCATTGGCAGTTAACCGAAGGGAAGAAGGTTTGTGTCCAGATTTTGTGGTTTAAAACACCATGGTTAAGGCCAGTGATTTCTAAAAATACTTCATTTGATTTCCTGAAGCCAAGAATTTGGGGCCAGTAGACCAAGGGACATTTCAGTCCAGTTCTGAAAAAAAAAAAAAAGAAAAAAAAAATCCAACACTGATGTATTTCTAGATAATTTTCTATTCTGTTCATTTCCTGTGTTTCTTCTTTAATTTGGTGACATCCATGGTGCTCAACCGTTACGTCCTTACAACATCATTCAGGTTTACTTGGGATGAAAAAGGCTTGCCTTAAAACTGCTATTTTTCCTGCAGGAAATGACTCCTCTGGACGAAAGGTCAGGTGCTCCTGCCCTTAAATTACACCGTATCTGTCAGACGGACAGACTTGAAGTGGTTGAGGTGAGGTTTGCCCTCTGCAAGTCCAGACAGACCCTGCGCCACTGAGCCTGTTCGGTGTGAACCCAAGGGAAGTGAGAGGGGAAAAAAACTTCCCATTCCTTCCTTTGACCAGTTAGGATCACCTAGCTAACCACCCAAGACAACCTACGCTGTGCAAATGGGAGAGATTTTCACTGGACCTAGCGGGAATGGTAATGTTTTGGTGCCATCCAGCAGATATTTAGGAGCTACAGTCCAAGCGCAGTCCTTAACTCTGAATTTCCTGCTTTCCTTTCCAACACCGAACAAAGCAACCTCTATGTAAAAGTTGCCTCACGCACGGGGAAGCAGCCAGTTAGAACATGCCTTTTTTCCCTCTTGGCACCCTCCGAGGTACCCCTATGGAAAGGGCACGGGAGCACCGTTCCCAGCCGCGCCGCTGGGTGCTCTGAGTCACCCCTACAGCGAGCAGGAAGGGTGTTGGCGGCCAGGAAGCTCCCTGGGTGAGGCACGGCCAAACGCGGCCGTACCTAGAGAAACTTGGCGTGGCCTCGCTTAGCTCCGTGCCTGTGCTGTTCCTCCTCCCGTCCTACTTCTAGCCGAAAACTGTTTGTTAACGGCAGGAGCTACTGAGCGAATCGAAGGCGGAGATTTTAAAGCTGAGCACCAAGAGACAGCTACTTGCATTCAGAGAGTAGAGGGAGCATTACGATGAAAAGTGTTGCAATAAAAAGAACGAAGGCTATAAGCAAAACCAACTTTTTCCACCCAGGTGGACAAAATCAGTCAGTTTTCCCCACATATTTTATGATTTCCAGCATAACTACTTCCAGTTTTAAACCTGGACGCACTGGCACAGCCCTTGTAGACCTGATGGGACATTGGTGTAAGAAACTAACTTAGTTTCCAATTTCCCCGTGACTTCCCACGCTACAATTTTTCTCCTACATTTTCAGGATCATGCAAGCATCTGCTTACCTTTTTTTTTTTGGCAGCCTGGCTTACACAGAACGCCTCCTACTAGCATTACCCACCTGCCTCCCTCTCTTCCATCCCATGCTGTGCAGACGTGGAAAAGTGCAGCACCGATTAAGGATAACGATCTCAGCCATCGCAATTTGGACACAGCAGGTGATGAAAAGTTCCTCCAAACAATGCTGGAGATTACTATGAACGTCTCTTTGTCTTAGGTCACCGTACTTAGGTCACCGTACTTCACACCTGCTCTGGCACAAGGCCAATGTCAAAGCAGACCAAGCATTACAAACATGGGGCACTTAGCCTTAATGCTCTGGGCCCTGGCATTTGCAGGCTAAACGTGAACATGTCTTCATATCTTAAGAACTGATATGAACACATCAGCACAGTAAGTAGATCCAATGAAACTCAGCCATAAAACTCAAACATAACTAGGGGTTGTGGACAAGATTTCTTATTAGTTTATTTTCCTATATATATGTGTGTATATACATATAAATATATAGCCAACCACTATTCAAGGATCTCCAGATTACAGAACCAGATGCTCTTATGCTACGTGACACTTAAATACAGGAGAAAGCCCCACCCCTGAAGCGCCTGCTAATCAAGCATTTGGGATTTACTGCAGAATTGATGTAAAGTCACCTCCAGCCCACAAGTTTGGAGATAAGCTTTCCCTGGCACGGGTGCTGATGGACAACTTTCAGATTTAGCGTAGCCCAAAATTGTCTGCATTGGTGGAAACAGGCAACCGCCCACTGAGTAACGCTTCTGCGTAAAACCTCAGCAGATGCGTGTTTGCATAAGTAGGCTAAACCCAAAGGAAAGATTCTGGTTTTTCTGCTGATATACGTAGTTATACCCTGCTGTCTGCAGCACAAGGATCTCTGAAGAAATATCTTAATTGAACTCGGATATAAAGAGCAGTCTAGAATGAAAATTGCCACATTTTGAGGGCACAGAAAGATTTAAGGGAAGAAAAAATTCCATAGGTGATGTTCTTCCACCACTAGGTCAAGTTTCTTCAAGCTCAAAACCTCAAAAGTCTGGGATATGTGTCTTCTCTTGCTTGCAGTATTTAAGCCCTGGATGACAGCGGTTTTATTCATTGATTTGCTTAACACTGATGTGAATGGTGCTTACAAACACTCCTCCTGTCTGTGTATCAGATTAGGATTACTTGGAATAGTGCTCTCTCACTTGTGAGTAAATTAGCTAGAGTGTTAATGACTGAAACTAGATCTCTCTCTATGGCCTCTTCATTGCTTAATCTGAGATGTCTTGGCCTTGATAATTGTTAATTACCAACTATCAAATGGAAAATGTGACTAGTGTGTTATTAAACTTTTGCTAGCTTTGACAAGCTGTTTGACAAAGCCAAGGAACTTTTAAACTGGCTTTCTCAAAATTAATCATTGTGCATCTTAAAAAACGGTAGTAAGATCCTCCAGGAAGATCCAATGCCAACATGAACAAAACCCCAGGTGTTGGCCTAAAGATTTTCTTTTTCTTTTCCCTGGAATTCCTCAGGACCAGTGGCCTCCAGGACACCTGGAGCGGCCTTGCAGATGATGTACAAGTATTCCTTTGTGCATTCCTCACACCTCACCTGCCCTGGAAACGCCTCGACTCCACTGGTCATAAAGGATCTTGCAAAATGCCTGACAGTGAAAGGCGTTAATGGCTTCAACAGGCTGCTGGGGTGGTGATTTGAGTTCATCCCATCCAGGATAAGGGGCTAGGTGGCCTCTCAAGGTCCTTCTGTCCTTTTCATCACCGAACCCATGGCCTTCCGATCATTTTCCCCAACTGCTTGCAAGAGCTTAGTGCAGCAGTGGACTTGACCCTTTCAAGAAAAGAATCTATCATTTGTAAGGGGCGTTTTGCTTGCTGTATTTTGCTGTGTTAGCTGATGGCAACGTATAAATGAGAAATAATGCTGCTGTTGAATGAATTTGCCAAGAGCTATCACTCATCATGCCACTTACTACCCCACAATTCTTCTGCTGCTTACAGCAACATGCCACGAAAAAAAACAAATGCAATTCAACGTTGTGCAGCATGCAGAATTCCCACTGTAACAGAAGCTGTAAATGGGGTCGCCAAGGGGACCGCATCTTTCTCTGGCTGTTTCATTTGTAATGCACTGGGATTATTATGTTTTATTTGTAAAGCAATCCTTTCCTTAAGGGTCGTGCTGCAAGATTATTAAAACAGCACGGAATACATAATTTTCTCTTTCACCGCCTCACCTGATTCTTTGTCATCTTAGAAGAAACAAAAGGAAGAAGGATCAATAAAACATAACTAATTGTTCTTTCTTTTTAAAGAATTGCTAATAGTTTTCACTAAGAGGAAAATGATCCCCATAACACAGTTTCAGTGTATTTTTTTTAGAAGACAAGATGTATTCTCATGTTCCTTATTCTTAAAATTGTATATCCATTGAAAAAGCTGGCGTATGCTTCTTTAAAGAAATCTGTTATCCCAATAATGTTACACCACTTTTTTTTTTTTAAGTGCTTAAGAAAAATGAAAATTAGTTCTTAAAACAATTTATTCTTCACTTTATTTGCATTCTGCCGGAAGGGCTAAAGACTTATTTATACCAGATAGAAGGGTTTTGCTAGGTTCAAAACCCCCTCCTTCTAACCCAAAGCTTATTGACAAAAACAAAATGAAGCTTCGAGTGACAGATGAGCTAATCTGCAGTTCAGAGCTGCAGGAGAGTACTTTATTCTATTAATCATTTGAGGCATGACTGATTACAGCTCACTGCGGTTGAATTCACTATCTTTTTTTAATGGATCAAATATTCAAACTTGATGTGACTATAGCCAAGACAGCCAGGTCAGCAGCTTGGCATATTCCCTATGGCGGCCCTAAGCCTATTCAGCTGATGTCTGCCTATAGGTGATGCTGTTTCTTTTGCTCTGGAGAAGCAGCACAGTAAACAGTTTGTTAACAGCTAAGTTTGCTAAAAACAAATGTAGGCTGGGACTTTCATCTGCCCCATGGCAGAGCTGATTTGAGTCTTCTGGAAGGACGGGCAGAAGGAATATAATACGAGATGAGAAAGTTGTTTGTCTTTGAGTATAAGAGACAGGGCTTCTGTTAAAGGAGAGGAAGATTGGCGTGTAGCTGCCATTCTCCTGCAGCTGGACTCCCACCTGGCACTAACATTTGTGGAGAAGAGGAAGCAAGCACATGACTAAATATCCTACTACACTTATCAGATAAAAGCTGCAGAAAGACATCAGCACATAACATATAAAATGGTGTTCCAACAGAGCTCCCTCTCCTGCCTTCAGTGCAGCTGCCATCACCAAGTACGTAAGCCTGTTTTAGTATTATTTAAGGCTTTCCTTATCACAGCGGTCCGAGGTCAGATGGTGTGAAGTCATTGGAATCCACATCATTTAACTTACTGTAATTTTGGAACAGCTGCTTCTCCAGTGGCCTTGAATTACTTTGAATATGCTAGCCTCATTTGGACCTTCATTACGCTCCCACTAGCGAGGGGAAGAGATGTTTGCTTCAGCATAAGAAATCAGTGTGTTGCAACAGCAATTGACTTTGATTTGTTCCCATGTTGCACTATAGCCAAAATCGGTGCTGTGTACTGTAAGAAAATCATTCAGCTGAGCCATTTGTACCAAGATGAACTTGTCCCTTAATTAAATCTGTATCTGGAAGGCAGAAAACATCTCTCAACAAGCCATAAGGAAGCTGTGCAGGAAACTGTTCCAAGAGGCTCACAGCATCAGACCTATAGAGCTGTCCTTGTTCGCTAGGAATGGCTGAAGACAATTTTATATATATATTTCTGGAAGGATTTGAGGTCAGATGTTGACTTGGATTGTCAGAGTCCACATGCTTCAAGCAAAAAAGACAAGCCCATTCAAGTTAATGCCTGAAGTTAGAGCATAGGAGACAGTATTTCCCCATGTACCCCAAGATCTGAATCCTTCCAAAACAAGGAAAGCTGGGGGAGAACTGGGGGAGAAGGAGGGGAGAAAGACTGAAAGCAGAGAAAGATATGCAGACTTTGTCTGCACTAATGCTTGTCTTTTAGCTGTAGATCTTGGGATTAAAAAAGACTCAGTCTCTGAATTCAGACCATAATATTGAAAAATGTACCTTGGAACACCTAAATTCTTTTCTTATAGCATCTATGATTTCAGTAGATGCTAGAAAGCTACATACCTTTGAGGACGGCTGCCCTAAGGCATAAAATCATTATGGCACATGTTTAGGAACTGAGCTCTCCTTCAAATAAATGGATGTAAACACTGAAATGCCTTCAAATTTGGCATATGGGCTTTGATCACTTCTACAAATAGAAATCTAGTTTCTAAATCACCTGGACACTTGAAAATTAGACTGGAACATGAACTTGATTGATGATGATGTTTTCAACTTGCTGATTCAAATGGCTACTCTAGATGAAAAAGGAATTTCTGCTTGCAGAAAATAGGAGGGAAGAGCTTGGAGAAAAGGGCCATAAAACAAATTAACATGGGGCCTCCAGGCATTGGCTCAAAACATTTCATTCCTTAGAGATGAGGTACCTTGGGGGAAACAGAAGCAGCAAAACAAATGACAAATGGAAGCCAAGGGATGCAAATGATGAAACGAAAAAGAATGCTGTAAAAAAGTTAGGCAGTATTTAATGTACAAAACAAAACCCCAGCCCTTATCTACTTCTCTGTGCAGAGCTAGCCTGGTAGAGAAGTCCTTCTAAGCATTCATACTGGAAATAAATGCTTTTACCTGCTTCAAGTATGTACACTTAGCTTTTACCTTTGTATGGTGCTTGATGTTCTTTCTCTATTTCCCTTTTTACAGATGACTATATCCAGTGGGGATGCTGTCACCAGAAAGGGGCCCCGGCAGCCTCGACACTGCCATCATTTGCTGCTCCTGTGCTCTGTTGGGGCATTAAGTCCTTGTAGGATGGAAAAGGCCCAGGGCCAATTAAAATGGTGGGAGGGATGGGCAGTTAACAGCAAGCCCTCAGCCACAGGAGGAAGTATCAGGTGACAATATTGTGAATCACCTACAAAAAAATGTAGATCCCTGGCAAAAAAATTAAATAGGAAGTCCCCCAACAACATGCAATGAGTTTGAGAGGTTTGAGCACATGAAGAGCTCTGGGGAGCATCGCTTTATTGAGGGCTACCCAAAACCAGATTTCCTGAAGCAAAGCGGAGTTGTGCAGGGTTGGTTGCATCACCCTGAGTGCCTCTGTAATTCATTAACACGCAGCTTATCGTGCTGCCCTAACGCCAGGCAGCATGCTCTCCCGCAGCACCCACCAGGCTGCAGGAAGCCAGCGGTGGTCCTGGCCCGAAGCATCCCACCAGCACCTCTGGGGCTCCGCTCGGTGGCCCTGTGTGCAAAACTTAACCCCATAGACAAGGTGCTTCCTAAGCTAGTGGTGTGCAAAGGAGTTCTTAAAATGCTTCTTTGTAGGATTGACCTGCTCCCAGAGCTTGCTGAAGAACTTCCAAAAGGAAATCACTTCTGCACCCGCTCTCGTGGAAAGCTGCACAGCCGTCCAGAACAACCAATTCCCAGATTCTGGAGAGCAAGATAGAAACAGAGATTGATCCTTCTGCTTGCAGTAATAGCTCAAAATGATTTGCTCAGTTTCTTTCTGAAGCAGAAGACAAAACTCTTGCAACAGGACACCAGTTAGTGGTCTTCCCCCTACTCTGGTAGGACTGAAAGCAATGCTGGGGCCCAGCTGGATTTTGGTGAGGATTTGGACAAAAAGAGCAAGAGTTTCTATGTCAGACCAGGCAAGGCTGCATGCTATCTTTATTTTTAAGGGGGACAGCAGGAGGAGAGGGAAAGGTAACAGGAAGAAAGATGCGTGACTTGTAATTGAATTCTCTGTGGCTCAATCTTACATCAAATAGTTTGTGCTGCTTTTGTTTATTTGGAACACCCTGAGGATTTGTGCCACTACGTTCAGACTATTTTCCAGAAATATTTAAATATTTAAACAAATATTGCTGTTTACACCTTCATTTGCAAATAAAAATCAAAATGACAGTAATTCAAGGCAGGAAGCTGTGATTCAAGTCAAGGCTACACTATTCAAATCCCATTTTGGTTATGAAATGCTGATCACTGAGCCTAGATTAGTTCTGATGGAAGCTGTTGATATTCTGTTGGCATTTTTTCCACACACTGTCTTTGTTTCAGGGACACCTGACAGGATATTACTGTTTAGTTATGCAAAGCGTGCCCTTATTTCCAATGCTCAGCATTAGAGTCACTGATTTCTTCAATGACTTCTCAAAGCAAAGCTAGAGAAATATGTTCACAGGAAGATAACTAAAACGCATTGAATTCCAGTCCTTTCATTGAAGGTAAAAGTTAATCTCTTTGCCCTGTGAGTTCAAGACTGACCAAATGTAATAAATGACTTTTAAAGCAAGGAGTTAAATATTGCAGAACCTGAAAGCTGGGGCTATGCTATACCCCCTGGAGACATTCAGCTCTGCACTTATGGCATTGGTATTAAGGTTTTAGAGTACTCTTTCCCTCCTGAAGGAAAGCCTTTTGCTGTTAGTGCTCTTGGGTCCAAGAGGGGAAGAAGCTAATCCATCTCAGGAACCAGTGCTCCAGCATCCACTGCAGCTGGGGAAATTCAACATTGTTACCCCAACTGGTCCAAAGCATGCCAAGCACCCTCCTCAGCCAGACCCTTCACCCCAAGGACTCTGTGGCTTCCTGATCCAGTAAATTGCTCCGTGCTCGTGCTTTACAGGTCCTGACCCCTCTCCTGTTGGCATACCACTGCTGGTGGATTCCGATGGCCCTACACAACGGCACTACGAGAGCAAAAGTAGCCAAGCACCTGGCCCCACTCTCTACCTACACATGGGAAAGTAAACCTCGGTAAGCCAGGTGCTGTTAACCCCGCTGCTGCAACAAATTGCAGCAAAGGGAGTGATTTACTAACCAAAAAAATCTTCATCTCCCACCTACTCCTTCAGCATCACGACCAGGGAAATGCCCAGAGCACCGCATCCTGAAGGGGGCTGGGAGGAGAAGGCTGGAGCCCACTGGAGCCCACGCCATGGGAAGCGGTTTGGGTCTGCTTCACGACCTGCTCCCAGCAGCTCAGGAGTTAACCGACTGTAGGCGCCTGCACCTTTTATTTGCCTTGGATTTGCACCAAGTTTGAGTCATCACGTTCAAACACAGGGGAGGAGGGAAAAAAAAAAAGAAAAGTGCATTTCATATTCCAAAAAGGGCATTCCCATACCAGGACACTTCAGTTGTTACCAGGAAAAGGAGCCTTTTTGAAATAAGGTGGGTGTAAGCATGTCTCCTCCTCCAAAGGAAAACCAGGATCTGTTGAGAGCACTACACCCAGCTCAGATGCTCTGGGGTCCAAATAAGCCAGGACCTCCAGGTACATTATGTCACGTCTGCCTTTATAGAGATTTAGCTTTGCTGCAGCTCCATTAAGCTCATGCTGTAGGTGGGACTGAGGGCTTTTATAGTAGCAGACTATCAAAGGAACGCAAGGAATGCAGGGTGTAAACAGATTAGATCTTTTCCCCCCCCTCTTATAGAAAGACCTTGATTTTCTTCCCTTTCCTCTAAGGCTTTACAAATTTAAATGAAACACTGAAGCATGCATGTTACTCAAGTGCACTCTGTCCCTAGTCCAGGATTCAAAGCCAACAATTCACAGGTTTTTCCTGTTTAATCAGGGGTTGTGCAGGAACTTAACCAAGCTTTGGAACCGGATCCACTGGCAGTTTGGGTTGAACTGGAAAAAAAAAATTGACCTACAGCACATTAACCCCTCACTTTGCTGTTTCACCCCTTTTGAAGCATTTGTCCTACAATTACCGATGATATCCACTGGCCACGTCTCCACTGAAAGCATTTACTATCTTAATTGTTTACAGCTTGCTGTACTGGATAAATAATAACAAGGACCAAGGGTTAGGCTTGCATCCAGAGTCAGTCTGGATAATCCCAGGAACCTTTCTCACCTGATGCTAAAGCAGCTGACATCTCACCTGGGCTCTATGAACTATTTCACTAATGATTCAAAAGACAGCCTTATGAAAGCTGAAGCCCGAGCAGAAAAGGGATACACGAATTACTAAAGGATGATTTACACTCCTCTATTTCCCATCTGTACTGGATACCTTTCATTGCTTGATACGAGGTTTGCATTCAAATGTTTCGCCGCCCTTCCTGAATCAGTATTGCAAAAGTTTTGGCCATTCACCTGCTATGCGTGGGATTTCAAATTTTTTATATTGCAATTTTCACCAGTCTTTTGACAAGATGGCCGTGTCTGTCAAGGAGAAACGGAGGAATAGCACACGATAAACGCAACATCTGTTCCTCAGACTGAGGGACGTGCCTGAAGTTCAGCAGGAGGAGGCAGAGCTACTTCGGACACGCAGCAGAGCCCTTTCACAGAGCTCAACTAAGACACGGGAAGAAGAGGGCAGATGTGTTTTATTAAGGACAGCAGAAGTAATGCTAACATGATGAAGACATCCCAGCAAACCTGTAGCTAGGTGGAAAACTGGATGTTAAATTTCCTGGCGTGACTGATCAGAGCAGCGATGAATTAGTAGATCTGGAGAGGCAGGAGCAGGAAGAGAGATTGTTTTAAAACAGAACTGGCTGGAGATCATATTCAGTAAGCACAGAAAGACTGCATCTTTAGTATTTGAAGACTCTGGGACAAAACTTAGAAAAAAGACATCACAGGGGCATTCACACAATGATGACCACTGAAAAAAACTGTTTCCTGTCATTACCAAATGCGTGGCTTGTAGTACAACAACTCCCATTCTGCTAAACTTTCCTTACGTGTTTTGTAAGGACGGCTTCAGCCTCAGCTCCAGCAGGGAAGCACAGTGTGACAAAGACTGGAAAGGCACTCTTCAGCCTTTCCTCCTGTGCTTTTGCCTTTTTATTGCATATAGCTTTCCCAGCTAATTGATCCAAACGTTCAACCTGAGGCTGATTACAGCATCCGCTGTACACACACAAAAAAAAGCAATGCTACAAGAGCTGAGGTAGGTGGCCAATGAGTGAATAAGTCTGACATGATTAACTCCTCTGAAAGCCTAACCCACTAAGATCATTAGCGCATACATTCAAAGCAAAACAATTGCCTGGAAAAATCAAACATGCACCTAATGAGTTAGAATATTTACAGAAATCTAGGGAATTATTATGGTAGCAAAATCAAAAGGTTTCATCTGAAGGACTTCATTATCATCATTTTTGAACTCTGTTCGTGCTGCTCATTTGCACATTCGACAGCACTTCACGTTAAGTAGTGAATCGGTATTAACGAACAGCCCATCCTGGGCAGGGCAAGGAGGTTAAGCACTGATTTCTTTACAGATTAGCTGCGAAGAAGCCTTCCTCATCGGATTGTCTCCGCAAGGCCTGCAGAACACCTCTCCCCATTAGAGCAGCTAGCAAAAAAAAAAAAAATGCATATTTTCCCATTTCAGCTATAAATCTAAAAAAAAATATATGCTGTACTCATAGGTTTGAGCCAAAGCTGATTTCCCTGTATGCTGATGAGAAAGGACAAAGATCATCCCTATTATTATCATGGGTTGCAAGGAATCAATAAAGTGCTTCTACTACCTTGTTTAGCTGAACTTTTTTTTTTTTCCAACTAACAAACACACCTGGTTCAAAACAGCCTGACAAGAGACAAAGCAGTTGTCTAGGGGCTTTTCAACACCATCGGATGTTGTAACAAACCTACGGTGTATTTTCCCTTAAGGTGGTTTTGCTCCTTCCACCGAAAGCTGCACCAAAAAGCAATCCCAAAGGTAGAGGAGTAATTACATGACGAAGTCCTTGCATAACCCAGTCCTGCTGCTAGGTCCAAACCTAAAAACAGGCACTAAGGTGGGGAAAAGATGCCTTTAGACCATTTATTTGCGCAGTTCCCTAAATGCAAACACTGCAGAGTTCAGGCGAGTCACTGCAATCTATCGGGAGGGTTAGTCCCACCGGGATGATGCAAGAGCCACCTCGATGCTGTAAGCTCAGACAGGCTGCAGGTCTGTGCCACCAGGAAGAAGAATTCGGGTGAGCTAATGCTTCGGATTGCACATCCCTGCCATGAATCATCGGAGATCGAGATCAGCGATTCCCACAGTCCCACTTCTCCCTAGTTCTGATCGTCCCTCGTCTAGAAAACAGAGCACCCCCTCAACCCACATGACTTGAAAACTGGGAAGAATTTACTGTAAGGAGCTATCACATCAACAGAGCACCGCACTCGTATCATAGGCGGGCTGCTCGAAGGTCAGATCAATAGATAGAAAACTGAGAGCTTAAAACTTCTGATGCCACCTACAATTCCTGGGAAAAGGAAGTTAGGCCCAACTGGCAGCACATGCAAACTTAATTCCAGAAAAAAACCTATATAACTACTTAGTTTCATAATACCACACTTGTTTGTGAAACAGGAAGCATGCAACATGCATGGTATTTATATTTTTCTGTATCCCAGGTCTTACATTAATGGGAAGCCCCTATATATGCTCCAGGCTTGCCCCTTATATTACAGCTTTTATCATTCTTGTCCTTTGCAGTGTCCTTGTCTTTCAAGGACAGAGCATAAAAAGATGAACTTATTTGTTGGTGTTTCGAATTCAAAATTCCTTTAAAAGGCTGATGAGATCTTGGAAAAAAAATGGATAATATGCTGGCAGACAGGTGCTCGTAGATAGGGAAGGATGTGGAATTTATTTGTAAGTGCAAACACCGTCCTATTATATCTAATCACATCTCAGAAGCAAAAATGCCCTTACATCTCACTCCTTACTGTAGTCTTTGGTTTTATAAGCTCAAAGTAATATTTGCTTTTAATTACTAGGGTGCAGACCAGAGTCATTTTGTATGCTGTTGCAGTATTTTACAAAATAGGCACTTCTAAGTGGATAAAGTGCTCCATAGTGGAACTTCTAATGCTTTTCTTTCTGGACATTCACTTTCATTTGATTTCTATTTGCCTTTTTTTTTTTTTTTGATGGTTAGATTAAGCTGATGAGGAGTTTCACAGCGTTACCTTTCATAAGATACATTCCCCTCTCTTTTCACAGAGCATCTGTCACAGTTGTGTTGCCTGGAAGAGGCCGGTATCAGCTTAAAATAACCACACACGCTCTTTCCAAGCACGGTTCCTCTGTTCTGAAGCCTTGTTTCTACCTGCTGGGTGGTGTTTCCCAAAATAAGGAACCAAAATACAGTCCAGGCATAGGAGGGAATGCATAGGAACATTTTCCTTGGGAAGGCAGAGAGACTGCTGGTAGCAGCTTTAATGGGTAGCTGTTACACGTAATTAAAGGCAGAGGGGCTTCGTACATGGATTTGCATTGGCCAAGAAGCGAAGTTACAACTATTCCACCTGCTTTAGGTGCAACTGGAGAAACTCTCCGGGTTGCAAACAGGGAAAGCAGCAGGGCAGGAGGCCAGGAGCAGGTTTCGCACAGGAGCTGCTGACTCACAGCACACACACGCCCGGGCTATTGGCTGCCCACTGGAAATAGCAAAGACACCAGTGAGTTATCAACTAGGGCGGAGGAATGTCTGACAGACAGCAGAGGAGGTTTTTAAGGCGGTTTCCTGCCTAGTTTCATTAACCCCTGCAGGACAAGTGGCAAGGATGCGTCTGCATACCCTGCCACCGCAGCACAAGGACGGGTCAGGATGTTTTGTAGCATGTCAAGTCTCTCCCACCGCCCCTCGGCTTGTCAACATCAGCTGGCAGTAGCCATAGCAGGAGCCTTTTGTGACCTCCAGACTGTGCTCCAGCTAGCAGTTGAGGATCAGGAGATCCTGTCCCCAGCCCCAGGTTGGCTGCTTAACTGTGGTCCCTGATGCTGGCCTCCATGGGCCCAGAACCACGTCTGTTGCCTTTAAGCTTAGACACAGCTTTAGGTGTTGACGTTACACTCTTCTGGATCCATTCGACGTACCATTTTGCTTCCCCGGTAGGATTAACCCTCAGGAAAGCTGATCTCCCTTCCTGAATTCTGGCAGGAAGTGTCAGCCTTGCAAAGGCTCAGCAGTGCTTTGTGCTCCGTCTGAGCTTCTTGTTCCCCCTCAGGCCCTACTTTTGATTACTTTTAGGTATCCATCGAGCACCCAGATCGGAGCCCAAAGTCAGCAGAAAGGCTGTCAGCGAGCTCCGAGGGTGCTAAGTGAGGCTGAGGCTGCGTTATGCTCAGGTTGGGTATAATTACAACACGAATAACAAGATTTTCTATTTTTGTACGGGCGTTGATGCAGGAGGCAGTGCTGTGGTTCCAGTCCCTATCAGCATACATTAATTCTCCTGTTATTGTTCAATCAGTATACTAAATCATCTTGTTATATGTTGGTAGGAGGCAGTATATAAGGTAGCGTAGCACAGATCTCATTCTGAGCTACACAAACATCTCCAAAACCACTGAGTCTCACAACGCCTTTGCAGAATATGCAATATTACGATGTAGATCATATCGCAGCAAGGATCCCTGTGGACAAGGCAGCATGCTCACCTGAACGCAGAGAGGAGCAATAAATTGCTGCCTGTGTCGGCAGACCTGGAGACACGCAGCTCACGAGGCACACGCTGCCAAAAGTCGGTTTATATTCACGTATCCCAAATTCTGCTCCCCAGCAACAGGAAAGGAAACAGATGTGTCTTGGGGGTTTATAGCACTGAGATTCCATCACGGGGAATGACACGATATTATCAGCACTGTTTCAGGTTGAGTGTTTAACTGCCTGAATTCAGTCCCGTGCCAGTCCAACAGGAAGGGAAAAGGAGCCCCCCGTGCACCCCCCAGCAGCTGCTCAGCGAGGTCAGAAAGCTACTGAAGTGTGGTTTCTCCCAAGAAAACATTTTGCCATTCTTTTGAAATGCGTTCTCATTTCACCTGTCTCTGCTCTATAAATCATTAGCAAAAGTTATCCTCTTTGCTTGAGCCAAAATGAAAAAAAACCACAAAAAGCATTTTTTGTTAGAAAAGAGATAGCAGATATTCATCAAAATCCTGATCTAAATTCCAGGGAAGCTGATAAGAGGTTTCCTGTTGTCCTCTATGTGCTTTTAGGAAATTTTAATTACATATAGCCTAGACTGCTATACATACACATCCATAAACATATATACACACACATTTACATATAGCCTAGAATCCTAGGGGGTGATTTTATCTCGAGAGGTGATAACCTCATTAGGGCAAAGTGAAGCTTTATCCCCTGCATCTGGCTCTGGCCCCAGACATCCAAAGGTGCCCGGTGTCACAGCGCATCCCTGATGTGTGGCTTTCATCACTGCCACCCCAGTTCAGCTGAAGGCCATGGCACTGAGAAAAAGGTCACCACGCTCGAGGGCAGCTTGGGGCACAGCCTGCCTAGCAATGATGTTAGGAATTAGGAAGCAGCAGCACAGGGCCAGACGCACAGGAGCATTAGGAAAGAATGAAAATGAAGAAAATCCTACAAGTCCTGCACACCGTTTTTACATGTCCTCCTTTTCAGGATAAAGGCATGCAATCACTAGCAATAAGCAGACGGTTGTTCAGGAGCCCTGGCCCTGTTGATGCTTCCACGGTGCCTGTTCCCTGTCGTGGGACAAAAGGAAGCTTCCCTGCCAGCGTAAGTAAAAGGCACCGCAATAAGAAGGGTGCTATCAGCCTATTCAATAAATCTCAGAAAAGTCCATACAATTTTTACAGGTGTGCACAGATCCCAAAGTGGAGGGGACAGACACTTGGTTGCCTGAAAATCCCCCACTGAAATAGGTGGCAGCTGCTCCTGCAGCATTCTCCAGGCCACCTGGAGGTGACCTTAGGGCTTTGTTTTTTTTCAAGTCACCCTGAATGCTTGGCACCACGTCAGCAGGGGCTGCAAATTATTCTTGCTACGTTCCTTTAGGTAGTCTCATTTTAAGCCTAATCACACATTGTCTCCTGCACTCTGCTATAGTATTAATCTGAATTTGCAACTCACAGTATCTAGTTTTGCTCAGATTTTCTTTCCTTTCTATAAAAGAATAATTTCCTTCCCCTATGGATGTTGGACGTTCATAGACGTAAGAAAGCTTCCAAAAAAATATGAGAAGCGTACCTAGTTACTTAGTTTTCAGACAGCAGGCTGGAAGTACTCCTGCAGCTTAACCTTTGCATGCATTTTATTTTTCGTCCAGAAACAGTACCCCTCCATGTAGCCTTTTTCTTTGCTGAGCATTCATCAGAAAACACAAATTTGATATTAGACGTACTTTTGGCAAAAGATTCTCTGCATATCTCTTTGCACCAGAACTGCCCAGCAGTGGAAATGTTGTACCACCGCTAGCACTGGTACAACAGGTCCCAGATCCCCCTGGAAAGGAGGCAGGTTTCACAGGGTGGCCGGTGACAGCAGCAATAAGCCAGCACTGGAAGTTCACCTCACCAAGTAAACAGCCCAGATCCCCACGTTTAAAAAAAAAATTAGAAACCAAGCCTTTTTTTTTTTTACTGCACTGGTAATTTCTCTCCTGTTTCTCAAGCAACCGTGTCTGAGCATTTTCAGAAGTGATCAGAAAGCTAGGAAGTAACTTGCAGCTGGATCTTTTAACACACAAAGGTCAGCAACAAGAATCACCCCGCTACTAATCACAGCCTCCAGAAGTCACCTTGGACCGGAGGAACTGCTGCCATTCAGCGTCATTTCAGTCGACCCCAGTGCCTGAAAGTTCAGTTATTTTTACCCTTTTGTTCCTAACCCACTTTCAAAACTCCCTCAGAAGACTGCACACCACAATCATAATAATCCCTTGAGAAAACTTGATAAAGTCTATCACTTACTTGCTCTCTCCTGTTGTTCTTGTCATTTAAATGCAAAAAAAAAAAACCACCATCAAACTTCATTCAGCCTGGGTCACATCAAGAAAAAAAAGTCAAGTCAAATCTCAACTCTAGGTTCACACAGTACCTTATTAAGCAAAGGAAAAACAAGGTGGGAGATGAACACCCCAGCGGGCTCTCGGAGGAGCAGATTTATTCCCAGTGCTTTGCAGTGCCTGTTATCTCCGCCTTGGCTAAGCAAGAGAATGCTGGTGAAAATCTTTGCCTGGTACAGTACGGAGCCTCTGTTTCACAGGCCAGGAATTTTACATTGAATAATTTTTAACTTCAGCTCGGGGAGGCAAAACAGGGTCTCGCACATTCTGTCTGCTCGCTCGGGCTTTATTTATTTATTTAGCAGGAACAAGAGCTCCTAATTTTCAGGGGAGGTAGGGAACGGGGACACGCACCAACCCCTGGACTACCCCGTCGTGGGGGGCGAAGGGGGACGAGGTTAGGGCAAAGTTGGTGAACTTTTCTGGGAAAACAAAGAGAGACACACGGTTGAGAGGCTGTTTCCTTCAAGAACTGCAGACTATGATTTCCCAATTCACTTCTTTTTTTCCTCAAAAATAATTTTACTGATCTGTAGCTAATACCACCTAATCCACTCAGAACTGCTAAAACAACAGCAGTTAGCAATATCGTTGATTAGGTTTGCTATTTGTCTTGCTTTACCTCCGCAGAGGGCCTGCTGAGATTCAGGCCCCGCCGTGCCAGGCGTGTTATCAGGACGAACTAGGAGGGTCTACCTTAAGTCACGGAATAAATATTCAAAAGTCTGGGGCAAGAAACAAAGAAACAAGTCACCTCAGCTCTGCCAGAAGTTATACATCAAACCAGTGGGAGAACTGGAAGTAGGCCTGGTTCCCTGAATAGCAAGACGTTTAAAGATCGGGTTTACAAGTGGACCCACATGCAAAACCCTCTGCAGGATGTGTTCTTCAAAACCCTCTGTAGCTGCTGAGGTTCCAGGCCATGAATCGATGGCATTTCCTTGGGTTAATAGACATCAATTCTCACGACAAAGCCCAGTACAGAAGCCGCCTCCTCTCCTGCAGGAGGACGCACACACAGACACACTAAACCTTAGACCTGGAAATGTCCCACTCTAAATTCCTCTGCCCTTGCATAAGGCACCACATTATACCCAGTTATATATTGTTATACCCAGGTTTGATCGTTTTTCTTCAGCACAGGGTAGCAGCTGCCCTCTTCCACCCTGCAAGCTGTGGAATTAGTAATAGCGCTGCTGAGCACCTGCACAATTACAGCTCCATTAAAACAGACATTTAAAGTTGCTGTCTCTGTTGATTACATGTTGTTGGACCAGAAAAATCAGTCAAATAAAGGCTCTGGGCTGGTCGGGAAGCAGAGAAACAGAATTCCCTGGTTTGTTCCCACCTTGCTTTCTGTTCCAAACGTGTCTAATTCAGTACGTTGAAGGGTCTGTCCTCATCCACGAGCAGGAAGGAGCCAGATATAGCATAGCCAGACACATTTCAGAGAAGAGGGAAACACATTCTCTTAAAAGAAATTGTCAACACTCAACTCACAGCACCGTTTCTGTAGCCTATTGTCACACACATCATTTATTGCACAACACAGTTGAGCAAACACCTGTCTGGGGTGTACAAACAGCCGTGCGTGCAGTTATAACAGACCGATGCGTTTCCTTGTTTACCTGCACCAAAAGCAAAAAAACAAAGCAAGAACATGGATGAAAAAAATGTGGAACCTTCCAGGTGGATGACGAAGCAGGTCTGGAAAAGGGATGGTTGGAGACACGTGGATATTGGATGTGCTGCAGATGATGCAGCTTGCAGCTCTTGTGTTTGCAGGGGTGGTGGAAGGGCTGGCTTCTGAACCCAGGCATGGGCTTACCTTTTCCAGCAAAGAGTGGAAGCAACAGGAGGCGTCATGCAACTCTCAAATGCCTCGGAAGACTCCTTGAGGCTCACAAAGATATTGGTAGTATTGTTTTCAAGCCACTTGGCACCACAGTTACAGATAAATAACATGCAGAAATTGGATTTGACCAAGGCACAAAGAAAACAGAAAAGTTTAAAAAAAATATTTTCCATCTCAAATACAGCAGAAGCATCAAAACATGAACCTATAGAGAGTTTTCACACCGTTTATTTTTTTTTATGTTAGTATTGAAGCGTGACTTCAAAGACACTCTCACCTGCAAGCACAGGCAAATGCTCACAGTTACGCTGAATGAAAACTGCGACGATTTACTGTTTAAATCCTGAAACAATAAACTTCCCCAAATTCAACTTCCTGATAGCCATTAAAAATTTGCATCAACTGGAAATAAAAAGCCTGCTGGGGAAGGGCTGAAAGACCGGCTGGCCTGTTTTTCAGGCAGACAAACAGCAGCGTGAATAACGCCGTGCATCAGCTGAAACAAAAAACCTCCAGGACAGCCGGGACTGACGCTGCTGAAAGCAAACCCACTCACGCCCAGCTCGGGACACCTCGGTGGCACGCACACAGGTGTTTCTCCAGCAGATGCTGCCCATAGCAATGGGGAACTATCGCTGAGCATCATCCATCGCCAGGGTTCAAAGCCGTGGTTTGTTTCCCACCCTGGCTGGGGATGTAGGAAGCACAAGGTGTTTGTCCTTTGTGGATGCAGAAGACACGGAGGTATTTCAAATTGTGCTTACAGGGTTAGTTAGAGGAGCTTACTCTCTTTTACTCTCTTGCCCCAGAACACCGGCAGAAAAGGGATGTTTACTCTGGAAAAAGCAGCTAAATCAGGTTTTTCTGCAGGCAGCTTCCACCTCCCTGCCCGCAGCGGGGCAGGAGGCGCAGCCCGGGGGCAATGCTTGGCCACCACCTCCTCCTGCAGGGCTCAGCCATGAGTCCTGGCAGTCCTGGGGCTGCTGGAAACCCCAGGGGGAACAAACAGCCCCAGCACAGGTTGCTTAAGCCTGTAGGTTCCTCGCGCTGAGCCGAGTTCCCATTAACCACTGGCTTTGTGCAGCATAGCTTATTCGTTATGTGTACTTCCTCGGTTTCTGCCTTCGCCTTAAATGCTTTCACGTGCCAGCAAAGCAGAGGAGAAATGCCTAACTTAGCCATGGGCAGGCTGAATCACAGGCCTACCTGTTGTAGGCAGCCCAGGAGTTTTTGTGTAGTGCAGGACGAGGGGAGGAAGTCCTCACTTCACACAAAATTAATGCCCGGAATTAACAATAACCTTGCAGGCTTCAAGAAACGATTGATGTGGAAGGCAGCTGGCAACGTCCTCCTCCTCCAAGTGCATGCTAAAGCCTCCCGAGTACCTCAAGAAAAATCTTTCCCCGTGTCACCAGAGAGCCTCACAGCGCTGTATTTGTACAGCACTGCTGCTTCCAAGGCAAACAGACACCACCGAACTGCAGCAGCCAGCCCGTATTGAGATGCATCAATAAAATGTGATTTATAGCAATGTCACAGGAACGTTTTGTACTTATCATGCTCAAGATAAGATAGGAGGCATTGAGAAAGGCTCATTAAAGCACAGCCTGGCAGCCAGCACATTAACGAACTTGCTTTTCAAAGCTTATTAGCAAAGAGGCAACCGTATAAACGAACAGCTTGCAGGAGTAGGTGTGCGTTGGGAGAGGAGGATTAACCTGCGGATGGCGATTATATGGAAGTGTTGGTTACAACATAACTTCTGTGTTCAAGGAGTCCACTACTTTTACGACCCTCAAATATTCAAAAGCTCCTATGAGGATGCAGAGCTCATTGGGCTCCACCCAGCCATATCTATTTCTAGTTCAAAGTTTAATGGGAGTTATTTCAGAGACAGATTTTGTTTGTTTATTTTTTCCTGTAGAAGTGCCCTGAAGTAGTACCTGTGTCTCCCAGGAGGGCACGAACACGGTATGGAAGCAGCACCCAAGTTAATTGGGTATTTTCAGCCTACAGAAGAGAAGGCAGTGGGACCAAACAGCCAGCTGAAAGGCGGCAGGTCCCCGGAGAACTGGCCAGCACTGGGAGTCACTGGGACACACATACAGCACTGACCAGTGACGGGGGCAGGCGTGACACCAGTAAGAGGAGGGATTGCCTTGGCTGCAGCCCAGGTGGAGGAGTCCTTTTTTTCTTACCCCAACACTAGCTAATGCTGCAAGCCAGAGCTTAAAGAGCCAGCCTTGCAGCAGGAGAAACGTTTGATTTCTCTTGCTGAGATGATTCTCTTTTGCAGCAGAGCACGCTGTGGCTGCAAAAGGAAAAGGAAAAAAGGAGGAGAGGGGAAGACGGAGCCACCAAGGTTTGTTCCGGAGCAGAACAAAGGGAAGCACAGACATCTGGCTGGGAAGATGCATCCAGCACAGCTTAGTCTTCTCCAAAGAGGTCACCACTTTTCGTAGCCACCTCCATTTTAACAGACTGCTACTTCTTGTTTCCTCTTCAGCTGCACACTAGATTTCGTAGCAAAAGTGCTCATCAAGGCTGACAGTCGTGTGCATTACAGCTCAGACTGTTTCACCAGAGACATCTGAAACCCACAGAGCCTGCTCGCCATCACGATGTGCCAAAGACACTTTTAGGCTGCAAACAGCACAGGACTTGGAGCTCTGCAAAGCAGCAGCCCCACATTTAGTCCAGTTCCACCTACAGCTACGTGAAGGATTACTGTAAGCAGTCAGCGAAGGTAAATACAGCTGCAGCTCCACATCAATTTACTCCAAAAGCAATGTGATATTATATGTGAATCGGGAAAAAAATAGTAATTAACTGCTAAAACATTCCCCAAAATTGATGGGGAGAGGAGCAAGGAAGAGAAACAGCTCATGTCTCCCATGCATTTCTCTGGGAGACTCAATTTAAACAAATAGCCCCCAAATCTGAATCCCACAAGGTCAGTTCCTCATGGATGAGGGTGCTGTATTTCTCACTGAACACACGAGTATTGCTGCATCCATCTATTTATCACCCATTTTTATCAGCAACTATACATGTAAATACCTGTCTGGTGTGAAAAATACATGAAGAGCGAACCTATGGCTTAAAAATATTTCGCCTTCTCCAGCTCCATCAGCACTCAGCTAGGGACACATCCAGCAGGAAGCAGGCAGAGACCCTCGTCCCATCCAAATCCCCCCAAACCGCCCCCACGTAAGCATAAAGACCATGCAACTGCTGCAGGAATCACAGACCTTTATCTGAAGAGAATAACAAGAATAGTCTCCTTCTAACTTTACTACCTAGCCACACTCAGTGTGTTTGCCCAAAATATTTGTCCTTTACCAGCAAAGCAGAAGGAATGCACGCCGTACTAGCTGATCAAATAATGCAGCTCCTGCAATCTGCTCACACGTCTCTCTACCAGCTTCTATTTTTGCATTCCCTCTCAAGACTCATTAATATCCAGTGAAATAAAAGCATCTTTGGAACAGATAACATCACCAAAGAGAACAGTATGGGAAAGGTAACACATTTTCTGCTGTCTTTGATGCTATTATAGGAGAGGAAATCCAGGCCTATATTTTCAGAATTATTAGACCACGTCAATTAACTTGCCAAATATGAAATAGCGTTAAAAAGAAAGAACTTGATCTGAAGAGAATTTTAACTATTTTGGAGCATGGAGCCTCATACCCCTCAGGGGTAGGTGACCTCAAGCCTTCAGCTCCACCTACCCTCAAGTATGCGAGCCCTCAGCCTCAGAGCCCCCTCTATCACCACCAACAAAACATGGAGTTAAATCCTTGAGGTTTGGGACATTCACTTGTAAATTGCTTCACTTTCATCCCTTTGCCCTCTGACTTCTGCCCCTTCAGCCTTTTCCCTCCCTTCACGAGCCATCCTTATCGTTGCCTTCCTATTTTTGAGCGTGCATTAAGATAAGGCAAACAGATAAGTCACCTCTCCCACACAGGTTTACTTGCATAATCTGATAATTTACTCCAATTAGAGCACAAAATACTTCGGTCTCTCCATCCTGTTTAACCCAATTTGTAAAGTAAATATTTGCCCGGTGGTAGCTCCCATTGCCCAGACCATAGGGATGGCACACAAAAGACACCAGAAAACAGATCGTTCTTCATCTTGCTTTAATCTGAGGGTGGTCTGCAGACGTAAAAGCATTGCAGAAGTTATCACAAGAGAAATTAAAGCACAGGAGCAGCTTACCTAAGGATATTGGGAATTCCCCCATGGGAAATCTTAAGAATCAAGGCCAGGTGTCTTCTAAGAAGACGCATCCCAATAAAAGCTCTTTTTTTTTTGGTACGATGACAAAGTACATATAGAAATTTTGGTATGTCAGGGGACACAGGTTGTCACCTGTTGCATTTTGATGAGAACAGTACCAATATTTAGTTCCTAATACTTTGACCGTAAAATGCGTTTTACACAGGCTGCTCTCCCTCTCCTTCCCAAAATCCTGAAATCCTGAAACTGCTGCAGTACATCCTGCCTATCAGCCTCTCACATATTTATATTTATCTGCTGAAGATGAAAGAACGGCAAGAGAGACCACTGTTGCCAGTGGAGCTTTTACAATAATGAACACAGAGAAGCAATATTAAAAAAAAAATTAAAAACTACAGCAGACACAAACCTGAAAATAATCCTAGACATAAATACCCCTGAGCTTTAAGTGATTTCATGGTTGGAGCAGAACATCTTAGCAAAGAGCAGCCCATTCCTGATGATGATTGCACTCTCTGCTGGCCCACCCATCCCAGTGTCATTAACACAAGGCCAAGGAGCTGGGCTTGGAGCCTGCCTCTCCTCCACTGCTTTTCAATACCAGCTTGCACATCTGCTCTCCAGGTCAAAGCACAGTCAATAACACCTACCGATTTGCAATTATTGGCATCCTGCTTCTCAGAACAGCAACATCCATGGCGCTAAAACATTTTTGGAGCATGTTCTATCACAGAAGTAGGGGGAACCAGAGAAAAAAAAAATGCATGAGAGTTCTCATTCAAACACAGACTTGAACTCAACCACACAACTTTAATATCCGTTACTTTCCAGAAAGTTCACATGAGAAAGTTGAAGACAGAAAATGAGTTAATTACAAGTAGCAAAGAATCAGCATTTCTTATAAATGAGACAGGCTGAGCAGATATGAAAGCTAAAATAGTAGGCTTCAATCTTTTTACTAAGATAAATGACCCCAATATGTTAGCTTAGCACTTCAGCATGTTCACAGGTGAACTGGTTGGCAGAGACCAACTTTTCCCTTCTTCCCAGTGTGTGCTGAACAAAATCCTTCAGAGGCTTATGGAGGACAGGAAGAAGACCAAGAACTACCTTCTTTTATTATAGCCATTTAAAAACATGGTTCCTTTTGAAAAGAAACAACACATGGGTGATTTTTTTAAGCAAATGGCACTCCTATGGCCAAAACCATCCCTAAGGGTGCAATTTTGGGGTCAGAAAGAGAAAGTAGTGCTCTATACAAAAGACAAGAGAATAGCTACCTGAAGACCCATTTTCCACTCACCGTTCTCCATGGACTTTGCAAGACCTTGGGCTTTCTCGTTGGGCTAGTAGGAGATGGCCTGGGTGCTAAACACCCTGCCCAGGGCCAGCCCCTCCAGCTTTAGCATTATTAATAGTTGCTGACACCTGGTGGTGAGGTTTACAAGCCTCAGGTTTGCAAGCCAGCAAGACACCACCTAGCCCAGCCTTCTTCTGGGTCTGTTCCTCATTTCCTCACCTGTAGGCAGCAGAATTTAATGGAAAATGGAAGCATCTTTAGAGGTTCTTATAAAAAACATCTGCGGACTGGTGGGGTACAGATCTGTTACCAGAAAATACTGCAGATTTAAATAATTATGAGTGCTTTAGGAGTCATGTTGAACTCCAGTGTGGCCCTTTCCATTACTGTGTTTGCAGTGGAGAGGTATTGTGATCTCCCTGACTGCTTTATCAGTTGCTTTGGATTTACTATGTAAGCTGAGTTTGTCTCAGCTCCACAGGTGAAGTCAACATAAGCAATTTGTTTTACAATACAGCAACCTGGGGCACTCGGGTCCTTTCAGTGGATGCACAGATATCTCAGCATCTCACATTAGAAATGGTACGTGTTTAGGTGATGAAGTTACGATGCAAGCCAATTGGCCAAATTTACAGAGTGTAGGAGTGCAGGACTTTCAAAAGTCAAACCTGACACCGTGAAGGAGCTGAAGATACTGTGTTGTTAACTTCTCTGACACCTCAGGAACAAACCTTACACAGAAGCCACTTGGGACAGGGGAAAAATATCCTCCTCTGCCTGCAACAGCAGACAAAGACTCATGTTTAACCAAAATGCTTAGGGAAATAGAGACAACTCCAGACAAAACATCTTTTAAGAGGCTTTAAAGTCCATTTTATGTCTGCTTACAAATGGGAGGACTCATTATGAATGCATGTGAAGTGATTAGTAAACATCCATATCTATTAAGCATAAAGGCAAAAAATCCAGACCAAAATAACTGTAAAAACTGCTCCCTTTGCTCCTTTATGTTATTGGAGCTAATCATCTGCTGAAACTCAATCTTGGCTCTTTAAATTAGCATATGGTGGGGAAACAAGAGTGAAAAGCAAAATGTTTATGCCCAGCTTTATATGCAGAGAAGGCTTTGTTTGATCAGAGCAGAGAGGTTGCAAGATGTAAACATAGTAATTAAGGCACTCATTCTAATTGCAGGCAGTTAATTGTACTGTATACTGCATAATTGAACCACCCCACACGCCACAAGAACTACAAGCCCTACATTACTGCAGCCTCCTGACAGTCGCTGGAGTTTACTTGGGGAGAGGTGTTAATCCCTCACCTGCTCATTAGTGCTCCTTCTAGGGATGCCCTGCATCCACATCAGCTTTTTCGTTCTCGTTCAGCTCTAACTGCTATCCTCATCAGTATTAGAACTGGACTCTAAACTTCACTGGGCGGTTTCTGCTTTGTGTTGGTGTTGAACAGGTAGCAGTCATTATAAAGGCTGGGTAGTGAGAAACTCCCCTTTTGTTTAGAAAAATCCCATTTTCCACAGCAAAGCATGCTCAGAAAATATATATATTTTTTCTTCCAAATGCACTTTTTTGTTTTGTTTGCAGTTTAATTCGGTGCATTTCATGTCACTTAGGGTGATTTGTTTTCATCCCCATTCTGTGCTGGATAAAAAGTCGGTTCTAGCAACTCCTCCGTGACTTGCTTGTGTTCGCTGTGTTTGATTGACCTCTTGTCCTGGTGGGCAGATGCTCTAACCACATGAAAACGCAGGCTCATAAGCTAAAACACACATTCATATGGGTATGCTTACACTGTTACCAACCATACTTTCAGGGCTCTGCCAAAATTCAGAAGCCTTCAAGCCAACGCCGTTACTGAGAGTCGAAATTTGTTTAAAAACAAAATCAACATTGGAAATAATGAAGGATCCCTCGGAGAGCAGCTCAGACCACTCGTCTCCCTTTTGGTTGGGGGATGAGATAAAGCACTCTCCCTGCTGAATCTGAAGTGGGAATGTAGATAATTCATGAAATTACATGCTCTGTTCATCTTAATCACTGTTCAGCTCTGAGTCTCTTGAAGGGATATTTACCTGGAGAACCAGATTACCTCTTGCTGCGTTATCTGAGGGCAGCATATGCTTTGAATTAGATTTTCAAATATTATCTCCCCACTTGTCCTCTTTGTTATGTTTTCCGATTCAGAATTTTTCATGAAGCAGGAGATTTTTGGCAGGTTGCAAACTAAAATTAAATGTGATGGTAGGGCTTTTTCTTTCCTCATTCAACATAAAGCCCTTCTCCTATCATCACAACAGATAATGAGATTCTATTTTTCACTCTCCCTCTTAATCAGAAATAAATTTCCTCACTGAAATTGTATTAGAGAATGAGGAAATAATCTCTAATGAAAAAATAAGGCAGCCACCATTATTTTAGGTGGTGTACATATTCAAAATTATTCACAACCAAGCCAATTAAAATGTCAAATACTTGCACTGTACTGATTCCCGATCTTCAATAAAAAATGCAGCTCGGAGACAGCTTCTCGGGAAGATTGGGTTCTTTTTGATGTTTAATAGCGTGTGCCTTGCCATTTCACTGCTGTGAGGTGCTACAACATGCAAAGAATCAGCTCTTCAGCTCTGGAGTGGCAGCTGGCACCTTCCAAACCAAAAGCTTGGTTCCCCTCTCTCCTTTTTTTCTTGGAAACTCCTTCTTCACTGGCAAAACTCCATCAACTCCTTCGACCTTACAGGAGAAAACAAGCAATGAAATTTTGGCCGTAACCACAAAAGGACAGCGTGCAGACGGGTTCAGCATCCATCCCGCAAATGTGTCATTTCGTGAGATTATGCCGGGCACCACAAGGTGTCACTCCCATCCCACTTACAGTCCCGGGGTGCTGCTGCAGGAGTCACCTCTTAGGGAAGGTGATCAAAATTTGGATGACGAGCTGCTTTTTAGGGAATGGTGGTCCGGAACATGAAGTAAAGGGTCATAGTTTTACTGGATGATTGATTCGCCAATGCTTTCTGAACCAAGTGTGGCATGAAATTTTTGACTGCTATCAGAAGTACGTTAAACTTTGTCATATCCCCACCAAAAAAAAAAAAAAAAAAAAAAAAAAAAAAAACCACAATATTGGAAGTTTTCGGTAGTATTATTTATTAAAAAGAAGAAAAATGACGTTATAGAAACATGGAAACCTGAGCTTCCAGAAAAAGCTTCGAAGTTTCACATATCCAACAAATGTTACGATGCAAATAAACATAAAGGAGCATAGAAGGAAGGTGCTATGCTGCACTGCTTCCTCTCAAGTAGCCTCTGCTAGGAAAGTTTGATTTGTTCCTCCAAAGAAGGATACATTAAGATTGTACAGTTTGCACTAATGGGTGAAAACTGGTGAAGCTGCCTGGTTCTTTGAGAGGAAAGCCCTCTGACAGCTAATCTATGCCAATTACAAGAGACTCCTGCAGAAGATTACCCGGAAGGTATTTTTTAAGCAAGATACATTGGGCAATCACCCAGGCAAGAAGCTGGGAAAAGGAAAAAATCCCTTTCAGCTCGATGCATGAGGGGGCCTCAGGACCCCCTGCCAACCCTTGCCCAGAGCCTCCAGCGGTGGGAGCAGAGCAGCACCCTCTTGCCTTCTCTGCTTCTGTGCAATTTCCTTCCTATCACAGCCTCCTTTGTGTTCTTGAGGCACCCTTTAGATACCTTAGATGCCAACTCCAGCAGGTTGTAGGTTGCGCTGAGCTCTGATTTGGGGCTGCCCTTCTCCTTCCCCTGCACACAAAGCATCCTCACGCTTTCACTCCGCTCAGCCTGGGGTTTTCGAGCAAGCGCTGCCCCGGGGATGTTTAGTGCACGAAGCCTTTGAGAAGCCTCTGTTTGAGCACACAGCACAATGCCAGCTTTGTCCGACCGCACAGGCCTGCCTTTCTTCCTGCCTATAAATACCACGGCAGGACTCTGCACCTCCCAGGAAAAGCAGAGGCCTCCGAGCCGGGGCTGGAGCTGAGAACCAGAAAAGGCCTCTTATGTGCCGCGGAACAAAGGGGAAGGGGTGGAGCAGCAGCCATGTGAACATCGAGCAAGGAGCAAGCTCTCCTCCACAATGCTCCCCACCTCCTGCTGCACTGATGCCAGACACTTGAGCCCTGTGAGGTGAAAGCAACGCTCCCGAGCTCTCCCAGCTCCCGCTGAATTGGGAAGGGGTGCAGGATGGAGCCCCGAGGTCTTCGCGTGTCAAACACACGTCCCATCTTCTGCTGGACAGACGCCGGAAATCAAAACTGCCAGGGTCTAACCCAGGCAGCTTGTGCAGAATAAAAGTCTCCTGCTCTGTAAAAATGGGCACTAGCTCGTGTTCACGGCCTGGCGAAAGGCGCCTGGAGCTGAAGGAGCAAAATATGCTGCACGAAGCCCTCGGTACCTGATGTGCTGCCTCCCACGGAAATGCAGGTTTGTACAGACAGACAGAACTGGCTATCCCCATCAGCCTCCAGCTCTTACTTTAAAAGACAGGCACAACGAAAATTTATACACAAATACAAGTATTAAGTGGTGCAAACGGCAACCCACCGGAACGAATTTCTTGCACACATCCCAGCTTTTCCACCCAACATCACCGCCCTGCAACGCTTTTCGTGTAATGTGGACATAACAAAAGATCCTTTTCTTTTTAGTTACAGTAAACATCGGCACCAGAAACTCCTGAGAACCCTTGCTCCTTGGGTGGGTGGGAACAAAGAGACACAAAATCCCTGTGTCTGCCCAGCCTCCCTTTTGGGCAAGCTGTTCCTAGAGCCCAAGAACTGCAGAGCTAGATGGAACTCGCTTTTGCCGTGACAGGACGGGTCCTGTTTCCATACTGGTCATGACCAGCTTCTTGTTTACTTGTATAAATCATGGGTTATAAAGAAGGCCCTTATCTCTTCAAGCCATCATTGTCAAAGAAGATTCATTCAAGAACTGACGCAGTTGCAGCCTTCGAAATGTAAACAAGAACAAGTATCTCCAGCCATCTCTTCCCTGGGATTTAGCTGTAAAACTTGTTTGCAGACCGATCTAGCTTTTTTTTTTAACAAGAGGAGCATTCTTAGAAACAGGTCATGAGTGAGAGCACTTGTAGGCAAGACAAGCGTTTGCTTTGAGCTATATCTAGTTAGATATTGTGACAGCAGAGCAGAGTCTTACCTCTAGGAGGGACAGAAACTGGCTTCCAGCAAGCATTCAGTTAAGTGTTTTCAATTTGCTCCTGCACAATAACACTTAAAACCAAGTTTTGTTGTGGCGAGGCAGAATTCTCATTCCCCTCCTTGTCTCCCCAAGGTGCGTTTTTAGCAAAGCATGGCTAAAACATGGAAAGTACGCAAGGCATAAAGGGAGTCTTGTAGCTGGCATGAATCGTGATTTTTCACAAATCAAGCTTAAAACAGTTGGACGCTTGCTCCAAGTATTTTGAAGGAAACGGAAGCCTCTGATATCAAGATATATATATATATATATTTAAATCAAACTTTAGAGACACATATCAAGTAACAGCCCCTTCTTTTTTAGCCCCTTCTTTTGATGCTTCACTGTATAGAGCGCTATAAAAAAAAGCAAATAAGGTAGGGGACCTGATTCCCACTGCTCAGCCACAATTATCAGCAAGAAAAGAGGCAGTGATTTACTGATGAAATTCCTTAGGGGAGAGTGAGAGCTTTCCAAAGGTCACGGTCCTGGACTTTGTGTCACCCAGCAATAAAGAGCTTTGTGGCGTGCTGTAAACCAGCACATCGATATATGTGCCTTGTCTTCGAGCAGTATTTACTGGGATGCTGGTAAAAGCACGAATAATCAGACGGGCCTCACAGATAGTGCCCGAGGCAGCGGGAACCGCATTGTACGAGAAAGGGGCGGCGGGGCAAGGCACGGCAGATTAAAGAGCTCCTTGTTAGCAGCAAGGCTGAAAAGCCAGCGGCGGCCTCCGTACACCTGACCTTTGGGGCGTGTAGGCACCAGCTGGTCATAACCCTAATACGTAGTGACAGACAGCGATGTGTAATGCTAGAAAGCTGATAAGTGGCATGCAAGACTCCCAGGTTGTAGCTAGACCATAAACATAAACCTATTTCATCATTTTCCTTGTTATTCTGGAGTCATTATACGCACTTACAGGAACCAGCAGCACAGAGCAGCTTGGACTCTTCAGCTTTCCCTGCCAAATTCTGGGAAGATCAGCAGAGGTACCGGGTTATTTCCAGACACCAACAGGCAGAATCTTTGCCCAGAAAGACGGATAGAAAGGACAAATCCCCTTCTCTCCTTGAGCTCGCCTGGCCTCAATAAAATAGATAAATGCACAAGGGCATTTCTGCCATTACAGGGCAGGTCTTAGTTCAGTCACATAAATCCGATAGAGAGCTAGAGAAATCCTCTCTGTGTGTGCTGTGCTTTAAAATACACCAAATCACACTGTCCTCACAAGGCTGGGTCTGCTCCTGATCCCCTACCCCCGTGTCTGAAGCTGGGTCACATCAGATGAATCTGGAGGTGCTGTTCAGCAGCCTGCTTTGTGGTGAGCCTTAAAAACTAATTAGCACTTGTTTGGTGCGATATGAGAGGAGATTTTAAGGGCTGCTGATAAATCTAGATCGCGTAGTTGTGCTTAATTTATAGTGATAGAAGCTTTAAATGCCAAGAGCAACAAAAGTGCTTTGTTCTAACTTTGAACAGGCAGCCAGGGGAATGCAGGTGGTGCTTGAAATGCAACAAACAAAGCAATCTACAAAGAGCAATATTATAAAGGTGCTGCAACAATCCCTCTCGTTTTGGAGGTCCACAGAGAGCTGAAGGCATAGGATAAAACCGGCACATCCAAGCTGAGCCCTGTGCTAAGCCACCCAGTCCCCTCACATAGGATCTACTGAGAATTTGGGCTAGGGCGTCTGTTAAGAGGGGGATACAGCTTTCTGCCCCTTAGACACAATGGGAAAGTGAAAGCATGTGGGAGAGTAAAAATCTGCTTTGTATCTCAAAATAACCACGGGCTAAGTCCTGGTTGAAACCTGCAGCCCATGGGTCTGAGGAGCCTGATGTACACCAGGCAGTCCCCGTATCGTTCCCCAGCTCCCTCACCTATTTTTCAGATCAGCATCAGAGTCCATCCACCCAGCTAGAATCTGACACAAAGCAGAGCTGCCGGAGAGTAATACATAACTACAACTCCCCCAGAAAATGCTGTCTCCCATAGGTGTTA